>NC_140987.1:143496660-144049864 GCF_052327205.1 Somniosus microcephalus | reverse complement strand
TCTCCTGCACCCCCCACGTTCTCCCTCTCCTCCCCCCCCACGTTTCTCCCTCTCCTCCCCCCCCACGTTCTCCCCTCTCCTCCCTCCCCCCCCCGGTCACGAACTCCCTCTCCTCCCCCCCCAACGTTCTCCCTCTCCCTCCCCCCCCAACGTTCTCCCTCTCCTCCCCCCCACGTTCTTCTCCCTCTCCTCCCCCCTCCCACGTTCTCCCTCTCCCTCCCCCCCACGTTCTCCCTCTCTCTCCCCCCCACGTTCTCTCTCTCCTCCCCCCCCACGTTCTCCCCTCTCACCCCCCCACAATTCTTCCTCTCCTCCTCCCATGTTCTCCCCTCTCCTTCCCCCACGTTCTCCCTCTCCTCCCCCCCACGTTTCTCCCGCTCCTCCCATCCTCCCCCCACCATGTTCTCCCTCTCCTCCACCCTCCGTCCCCCCCCCACCCCCTGCCTCTGCTGCCCCCCTCCCCTTCCTCCGCCGCCCCACCCCCCGCCTCCGCCGTTAAAGAGACTGCGCACCCAAAAAAAAAGCTACGGGGTACATTGTCCACCAACACCTTGATTTTAAAATTCTCATCCTCATATTAAAATCCCTCCATGGCCTCGCCCCTTCCTAGCTGATCTCGGCAGGTGTTAAGCGCTTTGAGTGCTCCTAACCCGGGAGGGTGAGCCCCGTCTGTTCTCTGAAAGCAGCACTGTGAGCTCTGGAGCCTGGCTGTCATAATGAAAAGGATCAAATTACAAATTGCAAGATCTTGATTACTCTTCAGCAGGCAGGATCAAATTACACATTCCAGACAAACTGTTGGGTGTGTCTTGTCCTCCAAGGGACAATCAGAAATTTGGTGTTGCAAAAAAATGACCCTGTTAAAGTGGTAGAGGACATCGGAAGAGTCGCAGATGTGGGAAGAGACAGGAAAAAGGGAAGAAAAATAGAGTCAAGGTAGGAAGAAATCAGTTCCACGGGGCAAGAATAGGCTGAAATGATGGGTTTACCAGGGCAGTACTGTTTGTGGATCTTGGGAAGGAGGTAGAAGCAGGCTGTGCGGGGTTGGGGAACTCAGGTTGGAGGCCGTGCAGGGAAGAACTCCAAAGGAGATGAGGTCAGTGACAGTCTTGGAAATTATGATTTGATGTTCGGTAGTGGGGTCTTGGGGGGGGGGGTGGGTGGGAGAAGGAGGGTGTAGGAGGAGTTCCAGAGTTGGCGTTCAGCATCCGCAAGGTAGAGGTCAGTTTGCCAAACAACAACAGCACCACCCTTGTCAGCAGATTTAATAACAAGGTTAGGGTTAGATCTGAGAGAATGGAGTGCTGCCAAGTTCAGAGGGAGGTAGGTTAGAGGGAGTGAGGGGAGCAGAGAAATTGAGGACAGGCCGATGTCACGGCCAGCAGTCACGCCAGCAGTTCCCAATGGGAAAGATCTAGAGAGAGTAAGAGGCCAGTGGGAGGGGGCCAGGTGTACGAGAATTCTGAAGCTGGGAGAAAGGGTCCACTGAGTGGGGATGGGGGAGGGAGGGGTGGGGGAAGACTCCTGGCCAAACGCAGATTGGGTGACCGCTTTGCAGAACACCTCCGTTCAGTCTGCAAGTGTGACCCTGAGCTTATCCCGCCCCACTCCCACTCTGACCTCAACCTCCTACAACTGTTCCAAATGAAGCCCCAACATAAGCTCGAGGAACAGCACCTCACTTTTCTATTAGGCACTTTACAGCCTTTCTGACGCATCATTGTGATTCAACATTTTCCAGATCATAACCTCTGTCCCATTTTTTCGGATGGCAGCTGTTGCTGTTGATACTGATATTCACATTTACACCTCCTCTGGGACCCATCTTTTGTTTCTTTACTTGTCCCATTACCATCGCCCTTTTTGCCTTGCACCATCATCCCTTGTGTTATTTACTCGCTCCTGCCTTCCACCATATCAGACCTTCCCTTTTGTTCTTTCTTCCCCTCCCCCCTTTCCCGGCCTCTGTACTTGCTTAAAACCTGTTACATCTCTAACATTTTCCAGTTCTGGCGAAAGGTCATCGACCTGAAATGTTAACTCTGTTTCTCTCTCCACCGATGCTGCCTGACCTGCTGAGTATTTTCAGCATTTTCTGTTTTTATTTCAGATTTCCAGCATCCGCAGTATTTTGCTTTTGTATTAGTGAACCTCCTTTATTTATCTACAACATTGTTCATAGGCATATCAAAGTAGCAAACATTCATTACCATTTAATTTCAGACTGTATCTGCTACTATTATCTACTATTACTATTATTATAACTAAAGCCTGATAAAGAGAAGTTGTTCACAAGAAAAATACTTAACTCAGCATTATTTTTGGATCACAATTACATAAACTAATAATTTGTACCATAGTTCATTTAAATACCTGATAATCTTTTCTCATTACATAATACCCAGTCTAAGATGGCCTGATCTCTAGTTGGTTCCTCGACATATTGGTCCACTCTAGGAATACCTCCTGCACAGTATTGTTACTAATTTGGTTAGCCCAATTGTAGTGTATGTAACTATTCTACCTTTAAGAGAACTACTGTATGTAACCGTCCACCTTTAAGAGAACTATTTTATGTGTGGCACTACTTTGCCTTGGCTGCTGTATACTGTAATACCAACGGTGACCACACCGGTATATAAGTGCGGTGTCAGGATTTATTGGGCAGATTCGCCCTGACCTTTGAATAGTAAAGTCCTGTTAAAGTTACTCTTGTAGTCTGTGTATTACTTCGCTATACAACCCACAGACTTTACAGTGGCGACGAGTTCGATCTTACCCTGCGTGCAGCAATACGTCCGAAGCAGTTAACGAAGCGTCGAGAAGAGGCAACCGCCCTCGTCGTTCTGCTGAGAGAAAACTCGAGTCTGCACAGCAAGAAAGAAGGAAGACTTCAGACACGCAGCCTTCCATCAGCAACAGGCACGGATTGTCCCTTCTGCCACGGTGGTGCTTGAGCCGAGCAGCACGAGAAGCAAGTCGGCCATGGTGACTGTGAGTAAAAGGGAAAATAAATAAAATCAACGAAGGAGAAGGGCGGTGAACTCGACCACGGTCGGGGGGGGAAAGGTGCCGGACAGAAGTCGGGCCCAGAGGCGCTGAGACGGGGGCAGCGTGGAGCACGGAAGCTGCGGTACAAGCGGGCTGGGAGACGCAACGGCGTCGTGAGACAGCTAGACCGCGACCGGCGAAAAAGGCCGGCAGCAACCGGGGCCACGAAAAGCGGCGACCGGGGTCGTAGGGCGCGGGAAGAGATAAAATAAATAAACCGCGGAGAACTCAGCCGCAGCCGGGGAGGGAAGCACCGGACTGCGAGAGGGCTGGGAGGCGCGATTGGGAGCCCGAGTGAGCGGGAGAGACAGAGCCCGAGCAAGGAAGGCCAAGCGAGAACCAGCCCAGCGGCTGAAACTGTTCGCTGCCAACGGGTTGTACCCAGCACCGGTTGCCCTGCCGAGAGAAGGGAACGCGCTGAAGCCGATGCACAGGCTGCGAACCGCGAAAGCCAGCGGCCGTCGCCCGAGGGAAAGCTTACCCCTCCCGCCAGGGGAAGAAACGCGGGAAGCCGCCAGTAGGCGGGGAAGAAGACAGAAGCGGGAACCGCCATTTTGAAAGTGGGCGGGGAAAGAAGATAAGCGCGGGAAACCGCCATCTTGGAAAAAGAAAAAAGAAAAAGTTAAAGAATATTGTTGTTGTTCTCAGGAAGAGGTAAAGATGCCTAAGCGTAGTAACATCAACGGGTTCGATGCCGAGGTGGAAGATTGGCCCACGTATGTAGAACGCATCGAGATATATTGTACGGCCAATAAGTTAGCAAATTATGAAAAAGCTCTAACCTTACTAAACTTAATGGGTGCGAGAACATACGGGTTATTGAAGCATCTTCTATCACCAGCTAAACCGGCAGATCAGTCTTTCGCTAATATTGTTGCTGTCCTGAAGGATCATTTTAACCCCGCACCGCTGATGTTAGCGGAACGATCTAAATTTTACGTGAGAATGCAACGAAAAGAGGAAAGCAACGCGGAGTACCTGGTTGAACTGCGGAGGCTAGCAAGTTACTGCCAGTTTGGGGTAAATCTGCCAGAGGCACTGAGAGACAAGTTCGTGTGCGGAATGTCGAAGGAAGGAACACAAAAACGACTGCTCGAAGAGAACGATCTTACACTTGATAAGGCTGTCCTTATTGCAGCATCGCACGAAGCCGCAGCGAGAGGCACGGCGGAAATGCAGCGGAAGACAGCGGTACTCAGAGTGGATCAAATGACTTCGAGTACAACGAAATGTTATCGTTGTGGGAAGACAACACACGACCAGAACCAATGCTGGGTTAAAAACCAGGAATGTAGGAAATGTGGCAAGCTTGGCCACATAGCTAAGGTATGCCGGGCAGGAAAGATGACCAGCAATAATAAGTCACCGCAGAAGAAGTACAGAAAGGTACATGAGGTGACTGGGAAGAGTCCACATAAACAGAATTCAGACGCAGACTCCAACAGCAAGGAACTGGGTAGTCTGAGGATTCACAATGTGAGTAAAGAAGCTGACCGACAAACTATCTGGATCACACTACAGATTGCAAAAGTCCAAGTGAAGATGGAAGTGGACACCGGATCGGTGCTGACGGTCATGAATAAGCATGATTACAAAAAGTTATTCAAACATATTCCCCTACGGGATACGGAGATGGTATTGCAGACATACACGGGGCACAAAGTATACCCCATCGGAAAGATAGAAGTCAAGGTGAGATACAAGGATAAAGATCACCAAAGGATGGACATGTATGTGCTGCCCGAGGGAGGTCCACCACTTCTGGGACGGGAATGGATCAGGAAAATAAAGATAGACTGGCATTCGCTAAACACAATGACGGTAGATTCCGGAAAGGAAGAGGTCAAACCTGAACGGTTGTCCAGAATATTGGACGAAGCTAAAGAGGTATTCCAGCAAGGACTGGGAACACGGAGAGGAATTAAAGCAAAAATCAAGATTGCAGAACATGCAAGCCCAAAATTTTTCAAAGCCAGATCGGTACCTTACGCGATACGACCTGCTGTGGAGGCAGAACTGGAAGAGCTTGAACGTTCAGGGGTACTGTCTAAGGTGGACTGGAGTGAGTGGGCCACGCCCATTGTTCCCGTCATGAAGTCTTCATCAAGTAACAAGCCAGGGGGACTGGGAAAGGTCCGCAGCTGTGGAGACTTCAAGATCACAGTTAATCCGGTGCTTCACACGGTACAATACCCGCTTCCGCGGATTGAGGATATCTTTGCTTCATTGTCTGGCGGGCAACACTTCACCAAGATAGACCTGGCACAAGCATACTTACAAATGGAAGTCGAGGAAGAGTCGCGCCAGTGTCTCACAATCAACACGCACAGAGGCTTGTATCGTTATAATAGACTGGTTTTTGGAGTAGCTTCGGCTCCAGCAATTTGGCAGAGGGCAATGGAGCAGGTCTTACAAGGTATTCCAAGCACGCAGTGTTACTTGGACGATATCCTGATTACGGGAGAAGACGAAGAGGAACACCTCACAAATTTGAAACGGGTGCTCACCAGGTTGAAGGAATATGGCCTTCGAATTAATCGCCAGAAATGTGAGTTCTTCCAGAAACGGATCTCGTACTGCGGTCATGTCATTGACCAAGAGGGGCTACACAAGTCGCCTGACAAAATAGAAGCTGTCGTGAAGGCCCCCGCTCCGGAAAACGTATCACAGTTGAGATCGTTTCTGGGGTTGATTAATTATCACAAGTTTCTGCCAAATTTATCCACGGTGTTGCATCCGCTGAATACTCTGTTGCGGAAAGAAGTGCCATGGAAGTGGAGCGAGGACTGTAAAAAGGCCTTTCGCAGAAGAAAGGCGTTGATTACCTCTGAGGAAGTGTTGGCTCATTTCAACCCAACGTTACCTCTTCGGCTAGCTTGTGATGCTTCCCCTTATGGAATTGGAGCAGTACTTTCACACAGGTTCCCAAATGGCTCGGAAAGGCCAGTCGCATTTGCGTCCCGATCATTGACCTCCGCTGAGCGAAATTACACCCAGATAGATAGGGAGGCCCTCAGCCTTGTGTGGGGAGTAAAGAAATTCAATCATTACCTGCAGGGCAAGAAGTTCACATTACTGACAGACCACCAGCCGTTGGTGTCCATATTCAACCCTAACAAGGCCGTTTCCACTATGACAGTGCAAAGGTTACAGAGGTGGTCCGTGTTACTTGGGGCACACCAATATGACATCGAATACAAAAGCTCCAAACAGCATGGAAATGCTGATGGGTTATCGCGCCTACCGTTGCCGGTAGTTGAAGAGGCGGCTGCAGTGGACCCGGTAGAGATGTTCCACTCGTCCATAGTAGAATGTCTACCAGTGACAAATTCGATGATCGAGAATGAAACAAGGAATGACCCGACTCTCTCACGAGTCTACGATTTAACAGTGGAGGGATGGCCAGCACATGGCGAACCAACGCTGCCAGCATTTTCGCAAAGAAAAGAACAGCTGTCAGTGTGCCGAGGAACCTTGATGTGTGGATCGAGAGTGGTGATTCCACCCAAACTTCAGCATAAGGTGCTAAAGGAGCTTCACGAGGGGCATCTGGGTGGAGTGAAAATGAAGAACCTAGCAAGAGCGTTTGTGTGGTGGCCAGGTATTGATGGAGACATCGAAGAAATAACCAAGAGCTGCCTAGGATGCCAGAAGGTCCAAAACGCGCCACCACAAGCTCCTCTGCACCCATGGGAGTGGCCCTCATCTCCTTGGCAAAGGGTACACATCGACTTTGCTGGTCCATTTATGGACTCAATGTTTCTAATAGCGGTGGATGCACACTCCAAGTGGCCGGAGGTAATAAAGATGTCCTCCACCACCACGGAAAAAACCATCACAGTATTAAGGACCATGTTTGCCAGGAATGGGCTGCCGGAACAGGTCTGTTCTGATAATGGACCGCAATTTGTGTCCGAAGAATTCAGGAAATTCTTAAAAAGCAATGGGGTCAAGCACTACACGTCAGCCCCATACCATCCCGCCACCAATGGATTAGCTGAAAGGTTTGTCCAGACCTTCAAGAAGGCCATAAAGGCCATGGGTAATGAAAACATCAACTTACAACATAAAGTAGATAACTTCTTGTTGGCGTACAGGAATGCAACACATGCGGTCACAAATCAAACTCCCGCCATGATGTTTTTCAATAGAAGACTGAGATGCCGGCTGGATTTGATTAAGCCAAATGTCAGAAGGGACGTAGAGAACCGGCAATTCCAGGGCATGAATGAAAGGCCAACTAGATCTTTTCAGATAGGTCAACAAGTTTTGGCCCGGGACTACCGTACCGAGAAATGGCAGCCTGGAACTATTGTAAAAAGGCTAGGGCTGCTGCTGTATACCGTGGACATTGGTGACAGCATAATAAGGCACCATGTTGACCAGATCATAGGGTCATCCACAAAGAGCCAACCTACTCCACAACCTTACACTGCTAATGTTGAAGCAGAGATACCCAGAACACCTACCTCCGATCTGGTGATACTGGAATCAGATGAACCTGACACTGTCCTTCAAGCCGACTCGACCTTACCAGAAGAACCTACTACCCCGCCGAAAACTACTACACCACTGAGGCGTTATCCGGATAGAGTCAGGAAACCTCCAGAGAGACTGAATCTGTGAACTGTTTTGCATAAAGTTGTATAGATGTTATGTTAATGGGGAATAAGTATGTTGTAAGCTAAAAAGGGAGGATTGTAGTGTATGTAACTATTCTACCTTTAAGAGAACTACTGTATGTAACCGTCCACCTTTAAGAGAACTATTTTATGTGTGGCACTACTTTGCCTTGGCTGCTGTATACTGTAATACCAACGGTGACCACACCGGTATATAAGTGCGGTGTCAGGATTTATTGGGCAGATTCGCCCTGACCTTCGAATAGTAAAGTCCTGTTAAAGTTACTCTTGTAGTCTGTGTATTACTTCGCTATACAACCCACAGACTTTACACCAATCTATATGTAGATTAAAGTCACCCATGATAACTGCTGTGCCCTTATTGCACGCGTCTCTAATTTCCTGTTTAATGCCACCCCCAGCCTCAGCAATATCTGTGGGTTCCAGAGCAACGTGATATTAGTTATTCATAGGCTTGTTTTGTGAGCTTCACCATGACACTACTGCTATCATGGTGTCCAAATCATGTTTTGATTTTTAAAAAAGAGCACAACCATACCAATACAAAAACATGTAATATATCTAAATATGCCAAAATATGGTATCTTGATGGCTCACTGGGTCAGGTGATGTGTCAATGAGTGGTGCAGACTAGGAAAGTCAAAAGTTTAATACCCAAATTGGATGATCTGAGGCAGAGTGACAGTGGGTGCTAAGCTCAGTCTCTGTTTTCTTGAACTCAAGAAAATAAATTATCCAAGTTTCTTTTGCTATTTAGTAACAGTTGGTGAAAGTGCGAATCTGTGGACAGAGAAAGAAAGCAGAAATTGAGCTGGCGATGATAACTCCGATGGTGAAATATTCTGCCAATAATGCTGAGGTTGGGGATGGTATTAAACAGGAAATTAGAGGCGCGTGCAATAAGGGCACAGCAGTTATCATGGGTGACTTTAATCTACATATAGATTGGGCTAACCAAATTAGTAACAATACTGTGGAGGAGGAATTCCTGGAGTGTATACAGGATGGTTTCCTGGACCAATATGTCGAGGAACCAACTAGAGATCAAGCCATCTTAGACTGGGTATTATGTAATGAGAAAGGATTGATTAGCAATCTTGTTGTGCGAGGCCCCTTGGGGAGGAGCAATCATAATATGATAGAATTCTTCATTAAGATGGAGAGTGAAGTAGTTGACTCAGAGACTAGGGTCCTGAATTTAAATAAAGGAAACTACGATGGTATGAGGCGTGAGTTGGCTAGGATGGATTGGGGAACGTTACTTAAAGGGTTGACAGTGGATAGGCAAAGGCAAACATTTAAAGATTGCATGGATGAACTACAGAATTTGTTCATCCCTGTCTGGCATAAAAATAAAACAAAAAAGGTGGTGCAACCGTGGCTAACAAGGGAAATTAGGGATAGCATAAGATCCAAGGAGAGGACATATAAATTGGCCAGAAAAAGCAGCAGACCTGAGGATTGGGAGCAGTTTAGGATTCAGCAAAGGAGGACAAAAGGATTAATTAAGAGGGGGAAAATAGAGTATGAGAGTAAGCTTTCAGGGAACATAAAAACTGACTGTAAAAGCATCTATAGATATGTGAAGAGAAAAAGATTGGTGAAGGCCCTTGCATTCATAATCAGGGGAATTTATAACGGGGAACAAAGAAATGGCAAGACCAATTAAATATATAATTTGGTTCTGTCTTCACAAAGGAGGACACAAATAACCTCCCAGAGATGTCGGGGAACATAGGGTCTAATGAGAGGGAGGAACTGAATGAAATCAGTATTTGTAGGGAAATGGTGTTAGGGAAATTGATGGGATTGAAGGCTGATAAATCCCCAGGGCCTGATAATCTACATCCTAGGGTACTTAAGGAAGTGGCCCTAGAAATAGTAGATGCATTGCTGGTAATCTTCCAAAATTCTATAGACTCTGGCACAGTTCCCATGGATTGGAGGGTAGCTAATGTAACCCCACTATTTTAAAAAGTTGGTAGAGAGAAAACAGGGAATTATAGACCGGTAAGCCTGACATCGGCAGTGGGGAAAATGCTAGAGTCCATTATAAAAGATGTAATAGCAGAGCACTTGGAAAACAGTGACAGGATCGGACAACGTCAACATGGATTTACAAAAGGTAAATCGTGCTTGACTAATCTACTGGAATTTTTTGAGGATGTAACTGGTAGAATAGATAAGGAAGAACCAGTGGATGTGGTGTATTTGGACTTTCAGAAGGCTTTCGATAAGATCCCGCACAAGAGATTAGCGTGTAAAGTTAAAGCACATGGGATTGGAGGTAAGTTACTGACTTGGATAGAGAACTGGTTGGCAGACAGGAAGCAAAGAGTTGGAATAAACGGTGTCATGAATCTTACCATTCATGTAGAAATGACTCCTGAGCTAACACTGGGCGGGCAGCTGGTGGCACCGTCCAAGGAAAGTATAAATACTCGGGCGTTGGCCCAGCTTGCTCAGGACATTTTTGTAACCAGGAACTAGTGATGTAACTAGAAACTTATGGTTGTGAAACAGTTGATTAAAGCCTTGCTTTATACTCAAACCAAGTGCTTAGGAGTTTTCTTACGTCAATTTAATCAACTGTGTGTCGGCTCCACGCTCTGAGTGATTTTGGGAACAGCCAATTACGACTTCAACTGTAGAAGGGAACTCCGACGTAGTAATCAATCCATCATGGACAAACTACTCAGACCCGCCCGTCTTGACCTGGACCCGAATTCACCTACAATTGCTAAGGTATGGAAACACTGGTATCGTACCTTCAGCAACTTCCTCAGGGTGTATGGTGAAAATGTTCCTGATTATAAATGAGAGATACTTGCCAATTATGTATCTCCTCATGTATTTGACTATATCAAACACTGTGTAGACTATGACTCCGCTATCCTAATATTACAGCGACTATATGTTAAGGCCCCAAACGAAATTTTTGCTCGGCATCTACAGGTCACAACTCGACAACAACCGGAGGAATCATTTGACAAATTCCTTCAAAAGCTTTGCAGGCTCAGCAAGGATTGTAATATTAAAGCTGTCACAGGTGAGCAGTACCAGGAGAAGTTAATTCGTGATTCCTTTATTAATGGGATTGCATCTCCCTTCATACGCCAGCGTCTGCTGGAGAATAAAACCCTCGAGTTACAGGCTGCCTATGACCAGGCATGGTCTCTGGACTTAACAAAGAGGAATGCAGATACCTATCTTTTACCACGTGCACGGGCTGCTGCTATCACTTTTAGTGACTCCTTCGATAGGCCTCGGGCGGAAGCCCTCACTGATGATGACTCTAACCTAGCTGATGACAACCCTACCCTAGGAGCCTTCACTGATGACGACCCTGCCCTAGCGGCATCTTGGCAATCTGGAAGGAAGTGTTTCTTCTGTGGAGGTGCATTCCACTATAGGAAATTTTGTCCTGCTCGTAACCTAACCTGCAATCATTGCAGTAAGAAAGGCCACTTTTCTAAGGTATACCGGTCGAGAACCCCTGTTAGTTTTGCAGTTACTATCTATGAAACTGCTCCTCCCCCAAGAGCCACTACTAAGGTTACAGCTGTTAAGGGTAAAAGTGCTCCTCCTCCCATCACAGCTGTTTTCCCCCAAAGTCTGTCCTATGCAGCCACGAAGGTTTCGGTAAATGGACACATTTTGAGTGCACTAATCGACTCATGCAGCTCTGACAGCTTCATTAGTGAGCGGGCTGTCAGTAAGTTAAAATTGCGTATTTACCCCTCGGACAGGGAAATTGCAATGGCTGTGACGATACTGACCACCAACTCTTCCGGCTTTTGTCTTGTCGACCTTATTCTCAATGGCTGCACTTATTTCTCCACCTGGCTCGGGGTGCTCACAAACCTATGCAGTGATGTGCTCCTGGGACAGGATTTCCAGAAACAACACAAGATTCACTTTCGAGTTTGGAGGGTCAAAGTCGGAGCTTACTATTTCCAAAGTACCGTTTTGTGCGCTTTCGGTGGCTTTGCTCCACGAGCCCTCCTTGTTTGCCAATCTTTCCCCCCGATATAAGCCCATCATCACTAAATCATGACGTTTCAGCCAAGATGATCTTTCCTTTATCGAGGCAGAGATATCTCGCCTTCTAGCTGACGGTGTCATTGAGCCATGTTCATCTCCCTGGCGGGCTCACGTCATTGTTAAAAATCCTCTGAAGCAACACAAGAAACGTCTTTGCATCGATTACTCGCAAACTATTAACCAGTATACTGACCTGGATGTCTACTCACTACCACGCATCAATGACATGGTCAATAACCTTGCCCACTACAAGGTATTTTCAACTTTTGCCTTAAAGAGCGCATACCACCAAGTACCGTTAAAGGACTCTAACAAAAAGTATACGGCCTTTGAGGCCAATGGTCGGCTTTACCAGTTTTGTCACCTTCCATTTGGGGTCACCAATGGGGTGGCGGTCTTTCAACGGGCAATGGATAGCCTACTCAAACAGGAGAACTTAACGGACACTTTTCCATATCTGGATAACATCACCATTGCTAGTCATGACCAGAAGGAGCATGATGCCAACCTCCAGAATTTTTTTGACGTTCTCCGTCGTCGCAACTTAACCTTAAATGAGTCCAAATCTGTGAAATCAATACCATCAGTCAACATCCTTGTCTACTGGGTGGGCAATGGTGTCATCAAACCGGATCCAGAGTGACTTCGTCCGCTTCAGGAGCTCCCTCCCCCTATGAATCTCGGCTCTCTTCGTCGGGCACTCGGCATGTTCGCCTATTATGCGAAATGGATACCCCACTTCTCCGACAAGGTCCAGCCCCTGCTTCACGCAAAGTAATTTCCGTTGGAGGCAACGGCTATTTCAGCTTTCAACCTCCTCAAGCAACAACTGGAAAAAGCCACACATCGTTTCATCGATGAAAATCTCCCTTTCGTGGTCAAGTGCGATGCACCGGAGGTGGCGATCTCGGCTACCTTAAATCAAGGTGGTCGACCCGTTGCATTCTATCCAGAACTTTGCAGGGTAGCGAGCTCCATTATCCTCTTGTCTAGAAGGAGGCTACGGCTATCATCGAAGCAGTACGTAAATGGAGTCATTTTCTCGTTCGTCGCCATTTCACGCTTATAAACGATCAGCGCTCCGTGACCTTTATGCTGGATAAACGGAAACGCACTAAGATCAAGAATAACAAAATATAGCTCTGGAGGATGGAATTGGCCACCTTTGACTACACCATACACTATCGACCCGGCAAAAAGAATGTGACCCCGGATACCCTCATGCATGCATTCTGCTCTTCTATGTCAACTTCGACTCTTCGGATCTTCATACTGACTTATGCCATCCTGGCGTTACCTGTATGTTGCACTTTGTGTGATCTAAAAATCTCCCATTTTCTACGGAAGACGTCAATACATGTTCCACTTGTAGAATTTGCGCGGAATTAAAACCGCAATTCTTCCGTCCGTCAGATGGCTCACTCATACACGCTATACAGCCTATGCAGCGACTCAGCATTGACTTTAAAGGGACATTGCCTTCCTCAACACGAAACACCTACTTGCTTACTATGGTGGACGAATATTCATGCTTTCCCTTTGCTTTCTCCTGTCCCAATATGCTTACTTCCAGTGATCAAATGCCTCGATCAGGTCTTTTCCCTTTGCAGTACAGCCAATTTCATCCACTCTGATCGGGGTCCCTCCTTCATGTCAAGTGAACTCAAAAGTTATCTTTCCCAACGGGGAATCACCACAAGTAAAATGACACCATATCATCCCATCGGTAACGGACAGGTTGAGAGATACAACGCTATCATTTGGTACGCTGTTTGTCTTGCACTGAGGTCACGCAACTTACCAGACCAGCAGTGGGAAACTGTGCTCCGTGACGTGTTGCATTCCAACAGCTCTCTTCTTTCTACGTCCACTAACGTTACTCCTCACGAACGATTCTTCGGGTTCCAGCGTCGCTCCACTCATGGGACGTCTCTACCATCATGGCTGGCAGCTCCCGGCCCCATGCTGCTCCGAAGATTCGTTCGATCTTCCAGGAATGAACCTCTCGTTGACGAGGTGGAACTAACAGACATTAATCACACATATGTGCACGTGTGGTACCCTGATGGCCGGGAGTCCACCGTTTCACTCCAAGATCTGGCTCCCTGTCCAACCGGTCCCATGGACCCCACCGATAGAGGGATCCATATTAATGATGCCGATACTCTGCGCGCCTTTGAGGATGATGCCCTACCCAGGACATTAAGGGATCTGCCGGCTACTCCGCCGAATCAACTCGGGGAGCAGAGCGCTCCCCACGGGATGGCCACCTGAAGCTAGAATGCCGGACAATCACCAGCTACCAAGCAAGATGAAGCCAGCTCTGCGCCGGTGGGGACTCGCACCCGGAGTCACGATCTCCCCAGTCCCCCTCAAATCGTTCAAGGTGACACAGGCCCCTTCAGCCTACCTGTACGAACCAAGTGACCCAGGGACCAAGACACGGTCCCAGGAGGCGTGCCTTCCGGCCACAAACAGAAATCAAAATGACTGCGGCTCTTCGTGGTCCGTTATATCTGCTAGAAGGAAGTCGTCGGACTTCCAAATCTTTCAGGTGGGAAGAATGTCATGAATCTTACCATTCATGTAGAAATGACTCATGAGATAACACTGGGTGGCCAGCTGGTGGCGCTGTCCAAGGAAAGTATAAATACTCGGGCGTGGGCCCAGCTTGCTCAGGACATTTTTGTAACCAGGAACTAGTGATGTAACTAGAAACTCATGGTTGTGAAACAGTTGATTAAAGCCTTTTTTTATACTCAGACCAAGTGTTTAGTAGTTTTCTTACATCAAATGGGTCTATTTCCGAGTGGCAGGCAGTGACTAATGGGGTACCGCTGGGATCGGTGCTAGGACCCCAGCTATTCACAATATATATTAATGATCTAGATGAGGGAACTAGATGTAATATCTCCAAGTTTGCAAACGACACAAAGCTGGGTGGGCGTGTGTGCTGTGAGGAGAATGCCGAGAAACTCCAGTATGATTTGGACATGTTGGGTGATTGGGCAGATGCAGTATAATGTGGATAAATGCGAGGTTATCCACTTTGGTGGCAAAAACAGGAAGGCAGATTATTATCTGAACGGCAATAGATTGGGAGAAGGGGAAGTGCAACGAGACCTGCGTGTCCTTGTGCACCAGTCGCTGAAGGTAAGCATGCAGGTGTAGCAGGCAGTTAAGAAGGCAAATGGTATGTTGGCCTTCATAGCGAGAAGATTCGAGTACAGGAGCAAGGATGTCTTGCTGCAGTTGTACAAGGCCTTGGTGAGACCACACCTTGAGTATTGTGTGCAGTTTTGGTCGCCTTATCTGAGGAAGGATGTTCTTGCCATGGAGGGAGTGCAGTGAAGATTCACCAGACTGATACCTGGGATGGCAGGAATGACGTATGAGGAGAGATTTGGTCGACTGGGCTTATATTCGCTGGAGTTTAGAAGAATGAGAGGGGATCTCATTGAAACTTATAAAATTCTAACAGGACTAGATGCAGGAAGGATGTTCCCGATGGCGGGGGAGTCCAGAACCAGGGGTCACAGTCTAAGGATAAGGGGTAAGCCATTTAGGACAGAGATGAGGAGGAATTTCTTCACCCAGAGAGTGGTGAACCTGTGGAATTCTCTACCACAGAAGGCAGTTGAAGCCAATTCATTAAATATATTCAAGAAGGAGTTAGATATATTTCTTAAGGCTAAAGGGATCAAGGGATATGGGGAGAAAGCAGGGACAGGGTACTGAGTTTGGATGATCAGCCATGATCGCATTGAATGGCAGAGTAGGCTCAAGGGGCCGAATGGCCTAATCCTGCTCCTATCTTCTATGTTTCTATGTAAGTACTCGCTGTCAAGGCTCACATGAAGAACGAGTCTGTAGGTGAGGTGCCAGAGAACTACCATTAGTTTTAGCTGTCTTCAGGAGTGGAAGGGTAAGAGGGAAATTGATCAGAAAAACTGGAGAAGAAAAATACAAAAAGGGAAAATGTTTATTACAAAGATTAGATTTTTAACAACTCAATACAGGTGAGCACCACATGGGTCCTTCTGTGATGGATTTATAAAGCTTGTAGATTCTCCTGCACATAACACACTCCTGTAGGAAAAAAAATTGAAAATGTTAGAAATAAAAAATAAAAAGTACATCCTGGAAATGCACAAGTTTAGCAGTATCTATAAAGATAAAAGACGGGTAATGATTCAAGTGTAGATCCTTCATCAGAACCTGTTGCACATGGTTAGCCTGACCATCCGACTGAGCATTTTCAGAATGTTCTTATTTTACTTGGTTTCATTGCTCATTCTGTGTGAGTTCAGGTTACATCGTTTTACAGCACAGGAACAGGCCATTCGGCCCAGCTGCTCCATGCAAGTATTTATGCTCCACCCAAGCCTCCTCCCACCTTACTTCATCGCACCCTATCAGCATATCCTTCTATTCGTTTTACCCGCATGTAGTTATCTGGCTTCCCCTTAATACATCTATGCTATTTGCTTCAACCACTCCATGTGGTAGTAAGTTCCACATTCTCACCACTCTGAGGTTTCTTCTGAATTTCTTATTGGATTTATTAGTGACTAAAATATATTTATGGTCCCTAGTTTTGGACCCACCCACAAGTGGAACCATCTTCTCTACATCTACCCTATGGAATCCCTTCATAATTTTTAAAAACCTGACTTCTCTTTTCTGAAGAGCCCCAACCTGTTCAATCTTTCCTGACAGGGGTTCACTCATTTTGTAATTATTTTCTTATACCGGAACTGCGCAGTAGTTAATCTCAAAAGGTGAAAAGTAAAACTTAAGAAAATAATTTGCAAGATGATTAGCCTGCTAAAAAATGCTGGTGAATTGGCATCATAGAATGGTTACAGCACAGAATGAGGTCATTCGGCCCGTCGAGCCTGTGCTGGCTCTATGCAAGAGCACTTCAGCTAGTCCCACTCCCCCCGTAGCCCTGCAAATTTTTTTTTCCTTCAGCTACTTATCCAATTCCCTTTTGAAAGCCACGATTGAGTCCACCTCCACCGGCAATGCATTCCAGATCCTAACCACTCGCTGAGTAAAAAAGTTTTTCCTCATGTCGCCTTTGGTTCTTTTGCCAATCACCTTAAATCTGTGTCCCCTGGTTCTCGACCCTTCCACCAATGGGAACAGTTTCTCTCTATCTACTCTATCTAGACCCTTCATAATTATTAAAAATAACAGATAATTAGAAAATATTTTATGCTTTCTTATTATTGTGTTTCGTAGCGGTTTGTTACAACTGAGTGGCTTGCTAGGCCATTTCAGAGGGCAGTTAAGAGTCTGGAGTCACATATCGGCCAGACCAGGTAAGGACGGCAGATTTTCTTCCCTGATTAGTGAACCAGCTGGGTTTTTACGACAATCTGATAGTTTCATGGTTACCATGACTGATACTAGCTTTTTATTCCAGATTTAATTATCTAGCTGCCATGGTGGGATTTGAACTCACGTCTCTGGATTACTTGCCCAGTGACATTACTACTGTGCTACCACTCCCAGTTTGGTACAATGCACTTTGCTCCATTTTCTGTGTGCCTGGAACGGGTGATATTGTTTAACCTCCTGTATTTTGTTCTGACATAAACTTGGGACCTTCTCATCTCTTTTATAATTTATAATTATAATTTATAGAATCTGTTATAATTTATAGAAACAGCACTCAACATAAATAAAGTGGGAAAACAATTGTTCAAAAAATATATACTTGGAGAAAAATCTTAAATCATCAACTGAAGATTGATGAGGATATTATTTCTTGTTGGCAAATGTTCCTCTTCGTTATTTCATATCCACACTCTCAAATTTCACATATTTGCACAAGTTACATGAGTTGCATTTGGAACTTTAGTATGGTACTTACGTTCTCTTATAAACACAAAAATATAAAATTAATAAAGGCAAGTTTATAGACTTGGTGTTTAACCCAGTGGTATAGCAAAAAGTTGCCCTCGTTAAAAGTAATCTGACTCCAAGTTCTTACTGTGTCATATGGTACCTCTCAAAAGACGACTGCAGATTTACACGATCCATTGCGGTAGCGGGCGGTCGTTCGGCCCGACTGCCTGCCTCTCTTCCGCGGCCATGTTCACGCCTGGGTGGCCCTGGAGATAGAGCACGCGGTGTCCACCGGCACGCTTGAGGCCTTCCGCGACCGATGGGTGCCGCAGGGACTGGAGTGCATCACCACCCCCTGGAACCAAATTTTAACTTAACATAACTTTAAATGAAACTTAATAAATTAAGTTACAGTTTATTTGTTTTTGTGTGCACCAAAAAGAATACACCATCCGTTGCATTACTCACACAGAAACTTTTGCCTTAAAACAGGAAAGGTGGTCTCATGCACTAAACCAAAATTGAAAAACTATCGACACTTTTTATAGGCTGGATAATAACTAGCCTATTATCTTGGGCAGTGATTCGTTTATCTCCCAAAACCCGAGCAGTGCAAAAGAACCATACCAGCAGTGAAGAGAAGGCTCTTAGACCTGAACACGTCGATTGATTTGTTTTTCTACTGACGCTGCCTGACCTGCTTACTATTTCCAGCCTTTTCTGTTTTTGTTTTCAGATTTCCAGCATCCGCAATATTTTGCTTCTTGTGAAAAGAAACAAATATTTTCTAATTCTGGGTATTTCATTTATCGTGTTTATAATCGAAGGTGTAAGCCATTTACAATAGGAGGAAACTCGTAACAAAAACAGAAAATGCTGGAAATGCTCAGGTCAGGCAGCATCTGTTCACTATTGATTTCTGTGTACATACACCGTAAGATTGAATCCATTTATTTTGTCAGCACGAGAAACAGATTTGAGAACCTGTTCGAATAACATTTTAAAAATTGAAAAAAAAACCTCTTCTAACCTTAAATCATGCACATTTTGTTTAAAATAATTAAGACTAATCTATTGAACTTCTTCAGCTCTTCCAATCTCATCATCCTTATCTGGAGAGCAAGACCTAATATTTGTTCAGTGGATATCGCTTCAATGTGAGCTGATACTGGGACTGTATAATTGAATAAGCAGCTTCACATCGACAGCAATCACCGCAGAAGTATTTACTCAAAGAAAACAAAAAACCCTAAACCATCAGACCGGATTTTACAAGTACGAATTCACCATAGATTGCAGCCTGGTTATCTTAGTTTGTAGGAAAAGAAGAAAAATACACTCGATTATACAGTGATTTAGAGTAAAAACGATACTTTCAAACTTTGCTACCGCTGGCGATGTTGGAAGGACCGGTCTACTCTCACGGCACAATTGGCCCACAGACGGTCACGTTGTGCATCTCAAACGCTAAAACGAGGAGCCATTTTAATAGCCGAGCCAGTGAATGAGGAAAGGAGCGCGGGCACAGACTGGGAGCAAGAAGAATCAGGTGCTCGCGCTTCTCATTGCTTTGATTTTTTAAACTTTATTTTGCTCGCTCACCTCTGCATTTTTTGCAAACTACCTTTATTTTAAGAAAAGCAGTTCTGCGGAAATTATGGCGATGGCTACTCCAAAGAGCCAGCACCGTACTAGTGGCCGGAGTGCAGCCAGCTCACCGCTCAGCCCGACCCGCATTTCCCGACTGCAGGAAAAAGAGGAGCTGAGGAACCTCAATGACAGACTCGCCGTCTACATCGACATGGTGCGCTCGCTGGAGTCCGAGAACAGTGTCCTACAGCTGCAAATCTTCGAGAAGGAAGAAGTGACTACCCGAGAGCTGACCGGCATCAAGGAGCTGTACGAGAACGAGCTGGCGGACGCTCGCAAATCCCTGGATGAGACCGCCAAAGACAGAGCGCGTTTGCAGATTGAGCTGGGGAAGGCCCGCGGGGACTACGACAACGTACTGCAAAAGTAAGGGCGACTGAAATTCACAGTGCAACCTGTTTTTACGGTAAACTGTAGTTTAGGTGGATAAACCTGTACTTTAGGTCTTCGCCTATATTAGTAAAATGTTACCTGACGTGCCCCCCCCCCCCCCATATGCGTATGGTGGGTCAAAGGCTAAAATGCATATGTATATTTGCACTTTTTTAAATATAGTGTTGAACTGTAGTCTGAAGGGAAAATCTTTTACGAAATTGTGTGTACTTTGGAAAATCCACGTAAATTGTAGATTGTTTGTTTATTATAGATGGATCTCTTGTCTCGTGACTATTTACGGTAGTGATATAGGGTTGATTCTTGTTTATCCAGACCGGGCTCTCTCGAAGGCAAATTGTACGTTCTTTTTAATCTATACAATTCTATCTTGTCTCTTTTTAAAATTAAGAGTCGAGGCGGTGGATGGACTAATGTTTGCGGTAAACTACAGTGGCATTTAATTACTTGATTTAAAGAGTTGGTTGATTTATATTGAACGGGTTTTACAGTACACGAAATTTCCACTTTTTTTCTATCAATCCGTGTGCAGATACTACCCGAGCTCCATGCGTGTTGAAATGTATAATTATAGGAACTTATGACTTGAATTAAGTGACACTCAGACTTCACATCAGACTATAATCGTTAATTAAAGCTGACCTCAATCACGGATGTCACCTTCACTGTTGGAATTATCTTTTTTTTAAATATAATAGCCCGTCGGGTGTAACTGGCGCTGGTTGAATGGACCAGTTTGTCACCAGAATACTACAGGTTGACCATATATGGGCTGAAGGCGGGTATCTCTCTCCCCTGATATGGGGAGGGGGAGAGCCTTCTAAATCTCTTTCACAAATATCATACCCGGCAGTCTTTTTTTTTCCCCCCCTTGCACCATTAAACCATGAAGGGTGTGAGGTCTGCAATAAACGTAGTTTTTATGCGCCCGGGAATCTGTTTGAGGAAAATGGTGAATGTGAGCTGGACAATAGCCATCTGCCCGCCCCGGATCTGTCGCGTGGTCGCGCCGCTGTGCAGACAAAGAGCCGTTCCATTCATCCAGGGTAGCCGGGGACGGGGTCCCTGCGAAACACCAAGCCAGTCTCGTTTATTCGATTCTAATGGTTACAATTATTAAAGCGATATAAATGGCAACGTTCTGAAATGTCTTGAATAAGAACAATGTTGCACGCAGGGTTATAATGTAACCTTTCCCGTTTGCTGTGCTGTGTAGGTTAGCAGGGCAGCGACAAAGGCCGGCTCACCAGTAATTGAACTTCTGTGTGTTGACGACAAAGAAGCTTCTTCAGTGCTGTGGGGGGATGATCGCTGTCTGCCATTTTTTGGTATCGTCTTAACGGAGGAGACCTTTTCCTTACTTAATAGGCTATCATGGCACACTATTTTACAATTTCTACCAAAAAAACGTTTTTTTCCCCATTCTTGTAATGGCTACAAGATATGGATTTCTGTAAATGGCTAAGAGCTCGGATTTATTTTCTGTTCCTTCCCTTCTATCTTTGATCAGCTGCTTTTCTATCTTCTCCGCAGAAGTTTCAGTTCAAAGTTTAATTGCTTGAAAATAATTCCTTATCGGAAGATAGATGCAGATAAGGAAGGCTGTTTGGCACACGGTAGCGTATCCAGTCATAGTTTATCCATCCATTCAGAAAGATTCCAGTCCCTGCACCCAATGTCACTGTCTAACTGTGTCCTAAATGATTCAAATGTCTTTACTTCCACTAACCTACTGGAAGTCTGTTGCAACTTGTGACCACTCTTTCTAATGAAGACCACAATCATGGTTCAAAAAAGTGTTCTGGCATTACCTTTCCTAATACATGCACATCATGAGTGTCTAACATGTATACTTAAATTGATTCCTTGCTTTCAAGACTTGCATTTATATAACGCCTTTTTTAATATAAGAATACATCCCAATGCACTTCATAGGAGTCTATTAACATCTCTACATCCCTAGATTGCTTTCACTTTTATACTTAGTCACTTCAGCATCATTTATGGGTTATGTAAGTTCTCACATTTTACTTACAATATAAAATGTATCACACTTAACCACTTTGAATTTCACTAGTCTGTGCACTTAATGTACTTAACCCACCTTTTTTTGTAGGTTCTGGAAACCTTCAGATTCAACTGTTTTTCATGCTTGACTAATTTACTGGAATTTTTTTGAGGATGTAACTGGTAAAATAGATAAGGGAGAACCAGGGGATGTGGTGTATTTGAACTTTCGGAAGACTTGATAAGGTCCCGCATAAGAGATTAGCATGTAAAGTTAAGGCACATGGGATTGGGGGCAAGGTATTGACTTGGATAGAGAACTGGTTGGCAGACAGAAAGCAAAGAGTTGGAATAAACTGGTCTTTTTCCGAGTGGCAGGCAGTGATTAGTGGGGTACTGCAGGGATCGGTCCTTGGACCCCAGCTATTCACAATATATATTAATGAACTAGACGAGGGAACTAGATGTAATATCTCCAAGTTTGCAGATGACACAAAGCTGGGTGGGCGTGTGTGCTGTGAGGAGGATGCCGAGAAACTCCAGGATGATTTGGTCAGGTTGGGTGATTGGGCAGAAGCATGGCAGATGCAATATAACGTGGATAAATGCGAGGTTATCCACTTTGGTGTCAAAAACAGGAAGGCAGATTATTATCTGAATGGCAATAGATTGGGAGAAGGGGATGTGCAACGAGACCTGGGTGTCCTTGTGCACCAGTCGCTGAAGGTAAGCATGCAGGTGCAGCAGGTGGTTAAGAAGGCAAATGGTATGTTGGCCTTTGTAGTGAGAGGGTTTGCGTACAGGAACAAGGATGTCTTGCAGTTGTACAGGGCCTTGGTGAGACCACACCTTGAGTATTGTGTGCAGTTTTGGTCGCCTTTATCTGAGGAAGGATGTTCTTGCCATGGAGGGAGTGCAGCGAAGATTCACCAGGCTGATACCTGGGATGGCAGGAATGATTTATGAGGAGGGCTTGGGTTGATTGGGCTTATACTCATTGGAGTTTAGAAGAATGAGAGGGGATTTCATTGAAACTTATAAAATTCTGACAGGAATGGACAGACTAGATGCAGGAAGGATGTTCCTGATGGTCGGGGAGTCCAGAACCAGGGGTCACAGTCCAAGGATAAGGGGTAAGCCATTTAGGACAGAGATGAGGAATTTCTTCACCCAGACAGTAGTGAACCTGTGGAATTCTCTACCACAGAAGGCAGTAGAGGCCAATTCATTAAATATATTCAAGAAGAAGCTGAATATATTTCTTAAGGCTAAAGGGGTCAAGGGATATGGGGAGAAAGCAGGGACCGGGTACTGAATTTGGATGATCAGCCATGATCTCATTGAATGGCGGAGCAGGCTCGAGGGGCTGAATGGCCTACTCCTGCTCCTATCTTCTATGTTTCTTTCTACCCTGCTCTTTTGGTTTGCTGTCGTTTGACTTTGCATGCAGTACATGTAAAGTATGGCTTCAGTGATGATGTGCAACAAGGCAACGCTAGTACTCTCAGAAGTTTAGGTGAGGATATTTTGAAGAATGCAAAATGCAAGCTACTTTTTATATTTCACTCCAACATGAGTGGGAGAGACACAATGTATTTAAATATGATTTTGCATAGTTAACTTTAATATGGTGTTTCAAACTTGAGGCAAGGTAAGAAACCACAAGCAAGCAGTTTCTTTCCTGATGTTCCTGGCCTTGATTTTTAGGACCGTGCATGGTATCTTGTATATACTTACATATAAGATAAGATTAAAAACTTTCCTAGGTTTGGGACTAAAGGCCATCTTGTACAGCTCAGCTCTGAATTTTTTTAAAATTGGTAGCTGGAGCCTGGATTGAAATCTCCATCGCTACCAATATCCTAACTAACATTTTTGATTTTGTGACTGCACTTCTCAACATTCTGCTTGCCAGTCTCTCCACTTCAACCATCCAAAAGTACACGTTATCCAGAATGCCATGGCTGTATCTTCAACTGCAGTAACCATTTACATTTACCTCCTTGCCAAACTTCACAAGTTTTCCATGTTCTGGAGAATAAATGTTAAGATTCTCTCTATGGCCTCTTTTTTTTTTTCTACTCTCCGGCCTTTTGTCCCTTGAAGTGGTCTCCAGTCCTCCACCTCACTCCTCGTTCATCTCTCCACCATCAGTGGCTGTTCTTTCAGCTGCTTTGCTGTTGCCCTCTGGAATCTCCTCCCAAGCACCTGTGCCTTGCCACCTCTCCCTGCATTTTGAAATGTCTAATATTCTCCTTCAACCGTGCTTTTGTCCCATCCTTGCTTTCCTCTTTCCTCCCCAAATTAGGCTCATTATCATCAACTGCCCTATAAAGCATGTCCAATGGGTGCTATACAAATCTAAATTGTTGGGAGGGAAGAGCTGACACTTTAATATCATGGCACTGGAGAAATGGCACTAGCTATTACAGTCAGGTGTTGAGCTACTGCTTCAGTGCTGTGATTTTTAAAATGGTAATTCTACCTGCCAACTCTGACTTCAGTCCAGCCTCCTGTAGCTGACTTGAAGTGTGGGTTACCCCAGCCGGATAGATTTAGAGAAAGTAGCCATATGAGCCAATTGGAGGAGAGTTGCTATTTAAATATCACTGGTTGAGGAGCGAAAGGGAAGAGAGTAGTAGCGTAATGGTCAGAAATTGTGCTTTAGGCACTTCAGGTAAAGGGAAAACTAAAAGATATAAAGTGATCAATCCAGGAGGGAGAAATAGGAAACTTGAGTAAAACATTAAGAGCCGAAGGACAGGCTAGGGTTTGTGGCCCAAATAAGCGTTCTTTAAACAAATGCACGGAGTATAAGGAATAAATTGAATGACCTGCAGGTGCGAATTCAAATTGGAGGGTATGACATGGGACCTTATCGAAAGCCGTCTGAAAGTCCAAATACACCACCTCCACTGGTTCTCCCTTATCTATTTTACCAGTTACATCCTGAAAATTCCAGTAGATTAGTCGAGCACGATTTACCTTTTGTAAATCCATGTTGACTTTGTCTGAAATAACAACAGAAAATGCTGGAAAAACTCAGCAGGTCAGGCAACATCCGTGGAGAGAAATTTGAGTTGACGTTTCGGGTTTGACCCTCCTTTTGAAGAAGGGTCAAACCCGAAACGTCAACTCAAATTTCTCTCCACGGATGTTGCCTGACCTGCTGAGTTTTTCCAGCATTTTCTGTTGTTATTTCGGATTTCCAACATCTGCAGTATTTTGCTATTGACTTTGTCTGATCCTGTCACTGTTTTCCAAGTGCTCTGCTATTACATCTTTTATAATGGACTCTAGCATTTTCCCCACTACCAATCTGTAATTCCCTGTTTTCTCTCTACCACCTTTTTTGAATAGTGGGGTAACATTAGCTACCCTCCAATCCATGGGTACTGTTCAACATTCAATGGAATCTGGAAAATGATCAGCAATGCATCTACTATTTCTACGGCCACTTCCTTAAGTTTTAGTGGGGAGTTTTAACTTCCTTCATTGTCACTGGGTCAAAATCCTGGAACTCCCTACCTAACCGCACTGTGGGAGTACCTTCACCACACGGACGGCAGCGGTTCAGGGCAGCGGCTCATCACCACCTTCTCGAGGGCAATTAGGGATGGGCAATAATTGCTGGCCTTGTCAGCAACGCCCACATCCCATAAAACAAATTTAAAAACATATATAATCTTTGCTACCTTTGTCAGCAGGCATCCATAAATATATTTTCTCTCTGTACTCTTATTTCAAAAATACATTGTTTTGTTTCACTGAGTTACAGGAACAGGAGTAGGCCATTTCCCTCGAGCCTGTTCCGCCATTCAGTGAGATCATGGCTGATCTGCGACCAAAGTCCATATACCTGCCTTTGGCCCATATCCCATAACAAAAATCTATCAATCTCAGATTTTAAAATTAACAATTTTTCTAGCATCAATTGCTGTTTGCAGAGGAGTTCTAAACTTCTACCATCCTTTGTGTGTAGAAGTGTTTCCTAATTTCACTGCTGAAACAGCTGGCTCTAATTTTTAGACTATGCCCCTAGTCCTGGAATCCCCAGCCAATGGAAATAGTTTCCCTCTATCTACCCTATCTGTTCCCCTTAATATCTTTAAACTTTGATCAGATCACCCCTTAACCTTCTAGGGAATACAACCCTAGATTGTGCAATCTCTCTTTGTAGTTTAACCCTTGGAGTCTGGGTATCATTCTGGTAAACCTACGCTGCACTCCCTCCAAGGCCAATATATCCTTCCTAAGGTGTGGTGCCCAGAACTGCTCAGTTCTCCAAGTGTGGTCTAACTAGGATTTTGTATAGTTGCAGCATAACTTTTACCCCCTTGTATTCTAGTCCTCTAGATACAAAGGCTTGCATTCCATTAGCCTTTTTGATGATTTTCTGTACCTATTCATGACATTTTAATGATCAATGAACTTGCCCCCACACCCCCCCCCCCGGCGAATAATTGAGGCCCCAACACCAATCCCTGCTGGACACCACTAGTCACATCCTACCAATTAGAGTACCTCCCCATTATCCCTACTCTGTCTCCTGCAGCTCAGCCAATTTCCTAACCAAGTCAATAAATTACCTTCAAAAAGGTGTTCTATAAATGCTTCTACTTAGTTAACAGTCTCATTTGAGGGATTTTATCAAATGCCACATAGAAACATAGAAACATAGAAGATAGGAGTAGGAGTAGGCCCTTCGAGCCTGCTCCGCCATTCAACGAGATCACAGCTGATCATCCAAACCCTAGCACCCGGTCCCTACACCGACAGCCATCCCACCCAAGCCCTATCCCCGTAACCCCACGTATTTAATCCCCCCCGAACACTAAGGGCCAATTTTTTATCATAGCCAATCAACCTAACCCGCACATCTTTGGACTGTGGGAGGAAACCGGAGCACCCGGAGGAAACCCACGCAAACACGGGGAGAATGTGTGTGGAGTTTGCACAGTCACCCGAGGCCGGATTTGAACCCGGGTCCCTGGCGCTGTGAGGTAACCGTGCTAACCACTATGCCACCGTGCTGCCTGGTAGTCCATATAAATAACCACTACTTTGAATTTTTTGAAGAGCTGACTAAAGTAATCAGGTTTGTCAGGCATGACCTACCTTTCACAAATCCATGCTGGCTCTGATTCGTTGAATGTCATGGGGCAGTGGTTAGACTCTCGCTTGTTGGAGATAGTCATTGCCTGGCACTTCAGTGGCGCAAATGTTACCTGCCACTTATGAGCCCAAGCCTCAATGTCGTCCAGGTCTTGTTGCATGCTGGCATGGACTGCTTCATTATCTGAGGAGTTGTGAATGGTGCTGACTTTATGTTGGAGGGAAGGTCATTGATGAAGCAGCTGAAGATGGTTGGGCCTAGGACACTGCCCTGAGGAACTCCTGCAGCGATGTCCTGGGGCTGTGATGATTGACCTTCAACCACCACAACCATCTTCCTTTTGTGTTGGGTATGACTCCAGCCAGCCCCCCCACCCCCCAACTTCCCATTGACTTCAGTTTTACTAGGGCTCCTTGATGCCACACTTTGCCCTTGACATCAAGGCAGCATTTGACAGTCACTCTCACCTTGCCTCTGGAATTCACTCTTTTGTCCATGTTTGGATCAAGGCTGTAATGAGGTTGGGAGCTGGGTGGGCTTGGCAGAACCCAAACTGGGCATCAGTGAGCAGGTTATTGATAACTCTGTTTCTCTCTCTCTACTGAAGTGCTAACGTTTCAGGTCAATGACCCTTCGTCCGAACTGGCGAAGGGTCATCGACCTGAAACGTTGACTGTTTCTCTACAGATGCTGCCTGACCTGCTGAGTATTTCCAGCATTTTCTGTGTTTATTTCAGATTTCCAGCATCCACAGTATATTGCTTTTGTATCGGTATTGTTGTGATCTGCCTCATCGGAACAGGAGTAGACCATTCAGCCCCTCAAGCCTGTTCTGCCATTCAGTTAGGTCGTGGCTGGTCTGTATCTTAACTCCATCTACCCACCTTGGCTCTAACTCTTTAAACCCTTGCCTAACAAAAATCTATTAATCTCTGTTTTGAAATTTCCAATCCACCCCTCCCCCCCCCCCCCCCTCCCCCCAGCCTCAACAGCTTTTTGGGGGAAGAGTTTTCCAGATTTCCACTCCCCTTTGTGTGAAGAAGTGCTTCCTGACATCACCCTGGCTCTAATTTTAAGGTTATGCCCTCTTGTTCTATTAGTGCAGAGAGAGAAATTATTTCCTCTATCAAATCCTCTAATCATAAACATGTGAATTAGATCACTGCTTAGTCTTCTATACCTAAGGAAATGCAACCAGTCCCCTCAAATTTACCCTTTTAGCCCTAGTATAATTCTGGTGAATCTGCTGTGCACGGCCTCCAAGGCCAATATATCCTTCCTGAGGGGTGGTGCCCAGAACTGAACGCAGTCCTTCAGATGGGGTCTAACCAGAGCTTTGAGTAACATAACTTCCACCCATTTATAATCCAGCCCCCTTGGCACCATGGCCATTTATTGTACTGACGGCAAAATACTAGTTTAATTGGTTGTCACATAATAGATTATACTCCATGCATCCTGGGGATGATTTGCAGCTTACCTCTGCTTTACTAGTGGCTCTTAGACTTACTGCTTCATGTACCTCTAGGTCAGCTCAGCTGTGATATGTTGGACAATTTTTCTCCTCTGTCTTTGCTCTCCAGCAAAAGAAGGTAAAGAATGCCTTTGGGATTCTGGGGTTATTCCAGCTTCTATAGAACAAGTCAAAGTGCTCTACTAAAATAGAACTGCTCAATCATAGTATTGACCCTACAATATTTTTTATTTTTATCACCTTTTGCAGGAAATTGTCTGGCCTCTGCTTGGTAACTCATCCATGCCTCGTTACTTCCAGATTTGAGTGTTCAAATGTTGTCCTGGTTGACCTCCCAACCTCCATAAACTCCAACTCCTCAAACTCTGCTGCCTGTATCCTATTTCATACCAAGTCTCACTTACCCATTACCCCAGTCCTTGCTGACTTACATTAGCTCCCAGTCTCTCGACGTCTCAAATTTAATGACCTGGAACCGACTGCAATGATGATATTGGCAACGGACACCATAAGTTAGACTCCTGTGCTCCCCAATCCTCCAGAGTTTAATTCACACCACAATTTGCTGGAAAAAAGTATAATGCGCCTCGGTGAGCATAGCGGTAGATTGGGTGTGGCACATCTAAGGTACCGGGTCCTGATCCAGGTTGGAACAACAGGTTTAACAGATGTATTTAGGAGGAATAGCTCTGATCTGATAACATGGGGCTGGCTTGCAATATGTATGGACAGAATGTCCAGGTCAGGTTTAATTTGATTTAAGTTTCTACTGAAACTATATAAATTGGCACTAAGAAGGGACTTGCATGCATGGGGTTGTCTCCGAAACTGCATATGCTTCCTTAGCCATATTTAATTACCGGTTGCAATCCATGCTTAGCACACAAGTTCAATCAATTTTAATCTAAACATACCGTAGGGTGGGTGGAAATCGGAACCTGCTTGGCTGTCAAAACCTATTGCATAATTGAGATTTACAATTCAATAAAGTTCCTAGAACAAGTCAGTAAAAATGTTACTCCCAAGCAACACATTTTACTGATTCTGTAATGGTCTAAGTGGTGGTCACAGTGGCGTCAATTCAGCAAATTCAATCACTGCATTGATATTAATAAATTCCACTTCCATAACCTCGCCCGTCTCTGCCCTTGCCTCACTCGGCTTATCCGCTGCTTCAACCCTCATCCATGCCTTTGTTACCTCTAGACTTGACTATTCCAACACACTCCTGGCTGACCTCCCATGTTCTACCCTACGTAAACTTGAGGTCATCCAAAACTCAGCTGCCTAACTCGCACCAAGTTCCGCTCACCCATCACCCGTGTGCTCACTGACCAACATTGGCTCCTGGTGAAGCAACGGCTCAATTTCAAAATTCTCATCCTTGTTTTCAAATCCCTCCATGGCCTCGCCCCTCCTTATCTTTGTAATCTGCTCCAGCCTGTCTCTTTTTCTTTCTTTCCCCCCCCCCCCCCCCGAGATATCTGCGCTCCTCTAATTCTGCCCTCTTGAGTATCCCTGATTATATCACTCAACCATTGGTGGCTGTGCCTTCTGTTGCCTAGGCCCTGGAATTCCTCTCCGCCCCTCTATTTCTCTTTCCTCCTTTTTAAGACGCTCCTTAAAACCTACCTCGTTGACCAAGCTTTTGGTCATCTACCCTAATTTCTCCTTTTTATGTGGCTCTGTCATTTTTTGTCTCAATACTCCTGTGAAGTGCCTTGGGATGATTTACTATGTTAAAGGCGCTTTATAAATACATGGTAGTAATAGATGTTCAACTGTTTCGGCAAGTGGTCTGTGGAGCAGCGCGAAGTCCCAGCAAATTGTGGTATCATGTATGTAACGGCATAAGTCGCTCACACCATAATTTCCTGCACTGTGCCATAATGCTGTAGATGTGCCATTACTATAGTACCATTTTTCAAAATGTTTACCACATCACCGCTATTGTAAAGTTTGATGCAAAAAAGTTGATTCTTGAAATGTAATTTTGCAATATGTGCTATAAATAGTATATTAAGATTGTTGTATGCAGTTTATCCATTTGTTAATAACATACTGTAGTCTTCGAGGTTCTTCAATGTGCACTCATATTATGGATACTGTACTGTGTACTCCTCTAGACCTGACTCACTCTCTCTCTCTCTCTCTCATGAAAGTTCTGGGAGGAAATTAAATTTTGCTCAATTACTACACAAAATCCAGAAATTTACTGGTGCACAGTGGTAGAAATTGATTTTGATGGTCCCTAGATATTTTACAGGGGGGGAAAAAAAAGTCTTGAAATGAAAAAGATTGAATCTTTGTCTTGATTCTATTGTATGTACAAGTTTACTAATGTAAAGTTGTTCAGGTGCATCTTGTATGTAAAAGCTTTGTTAGGGGAATATGTATGCAACATGAAGTTGGTTATTTTGCTTTCCAGTATGACAAAATAATAGGGGTTGAGGGATGTAAAAAAACTTGCACGAAGGGGGGGAAAAAAACTTGACAGGTGGACATTTCAAGCTGTTGGCATAACCAGAGTGTGGCTGTAATCTCAGCTGTTGCCTCAATGTTTGGGGGAGGGGATCCTTTAGTATAGTAATTTAGGCACTGTTTTAATTCAGTCTGACATCTGTAACATTAAACCAAGTTCCAAATAGTAGTGCTCCTTTTGTCTTTAATTCATCAGATGTTGATGGACAAAGCAGCTGCAAACTAGAAGAACCAACTGCCTTATTTGACAGATGTTTGCATAATGTCTGTTCTATCCAAGGAGGTGTACTGACTAAAGCAGTTGTGCTCAAAACACTTGCTATCCACCTGTTGATGCCTAATGTTCTCCATAACAACTTGTGGGATTAATTTATACTTAATTGAGTGCCTTTTGTAATCTCTTTTTATCAAAAGAAAATTTGCTGATTTAGAGTATATGTAATTTGAAAGCTCTGGAAACTGACTTGTAGACGATTGTCACATCTAAATTGGTGTCCTGATTAGGCACCTAAATTAAATATTGGTGTTCCTTCTTCCCTTTCTTCCACTGGCCCAGCCAGTTAAGACAGGGTTCTGGAGTGGCACACATACCTTTTTTAGGAACCAAGGGTCTGAGTTTTGGACTGTACAACAGTATGTGGGGGTGGGCATGGGGAGGGCAGGGATTAGGATGACATTTTAGACAAGACAAAGTTTACTGCACTAAGTATTCAAATGAATATCAAAATCAGATAAAAACCTTCTGGTCTGTATGACCTGCATGCCACAATGAGCCAACAGGAGAGGCCTCTATTTTGGCTCATGCACTTAATAGTTCACAGTAGTGACAAAAATCAGTTTGTTCTACAAAAATGGAACTCGAGTGGAAATTGTCAACAAATTTAATGCTAAGTTTTGGTCCCTGCTGTTCATTACACAAAAGGTGTGTGCCTGTGTCTCCTGTGTATTCTGAGCACTTGAAGCTGATTTTATTTGACACATTTAATGTTTTTTAAACCAATTCTGTACATGCAAGGTAATATTTTTTATGTGCAAGTTTTTTCTGATTTAATTGCCAACCTTTAGGCTGCTAAAAGGATATATAACTATTAGGTGCTTTAGTAACCATTTTGGTTGCTGGCATAAGAGCGTTTCAGGTAGCTCGGGAGCAGTCTGGCAACCTATGTGACTTGGATAACTTGGTATCGTTCTCCTGAGTCGAAAGGTTGTGGGTTCAGCTTCATTCTAGGACTTGAGCATGTAATCTAGGATGACACTCCAGTGTAGTATTAAGGGAGTTTTATACTGTCAAGTATTGTCCTTCTGGATGAGCCATTAAAGTGGAGTCCCTTCTACCTGTTCCAGGTGGATGTTGGAGCCCTGACATTTGAATAGCAGGGAGTTTTCCTGCTGCTCCTGGACAACCATCCTCCCTCAAACAACACTTGCCAATAACCAGTTAACATCTTGTTGCTGTTTCAGAGATCTTGCTGTCTGCAAAATGGCTGCCGCATTCACCTACATAAAAATGATTTAAAGTAAGCCATTTTAGCTGCTTCTGAGGCATGAAGTAAATTCAAGTTTTTTTTTCCTTGTACTGTGAATGATAGATGTGCAAGCAGCAGTGGAAAATTATAGATGTCTTCTAAACCCAGCTCTCTTGTATCCAGTATTGCCAACATCACCGCCTCATTAAATCAGGAGACAAACTCTTAATCATGAGATTTGGTATAGAAATCGTGGTTTTTTTCCAAACATAAACCAATATAGATTGACGATTGGTTTATAAACCTCCATTAGTGGCTTTATTCCCTTTTCCTTCAACCACCTAAAATTAAATGTTGCATTCCACAGCACCTCAATCCTTTGTGTAAACCTTGGCTGGAATTATGCCGGCATTCAGCGGAGGGGATGGGTTGCGGGTCAGCTGTTAAATTTAAAATGATTGACAGCGGGTCGGGAGCCCACTGTCAAAAACATGCACACTGGACTTTCCCAATGTCTGGTTTGTCAGCACTGAGCAGACCTCTGCAGTGGGGGAGGCAATTAAAATCATTAGTGGCTTGTTTACAGCCACTTATCTGGTTTTTTTCCCAGCTTTTTGGATTTGACCAGTCGCCCACCAGTTTCCTGCTGTGCCTGGCCCTTGTCTGTAAAGCTGATGCAGGAGGTCACTGGCCATTGAATCGGCTGATGTGTTGACCGCTTCAAATGTCAAGTCAAAGCTCCCAGCTGATTGAGACATGTTCTCTTAACCACCAGCTTTTCCAAACTGCATTTCTACTACAGATTCAGGATGTTGCAAGTCTTTACACAAGTCTCCATTCAGTCTGATTTTATTACCTCTCCCACCATTGACATCGCTTCTGTCATCTCTACTTCACCATCAGCATGGGTGCCCTTGAATCTCACTCTCACTCTCTCACTCCTTGGTCCTCAGAATCCCACCACGATCAGCCCCATCACCAGCAACACCAATAACAACACCAACCTTCTCCGCAATCACCTGATTGCTGCCCGGGATGGCCTCTGGTCACATTTACTTCACTTGATGCTGTATACCCTGGCTGCCACGTGATGTGCCAGGTTGGCACCACCCAACACCAACAACGTAAAGCATCCCTACAATGCCCAAGCCATTCCCTTTCACACTCCTCAGCATTGCGGGGGGTACCGCTATGTCTCGCCATTCACTGCAACTCACTAAGTCACTTCCACAGGTGCACACAAATCTGTCTGTTTAAAATAAAGGTTTCAATGTTTGACACCATTAACAGAAACTTTACATGAACATTGGCTAAAACACCCAAGTTGCTAGCCTTTTGTGTTAGTTGGTATGATTGCACTAAGATGAGTGTGAGGGGTGGCTAGTGAGATGGGGATGTGATAATGTAGATAGAGAAGGTTGGGTGGAGATGCAAGGTAAGTTGGTGTGAGTAAGGATGTGCAGCAGTAGGGAAGGAAAGGCAGAGTGCTGGGGATGTGATGAGAGGCACAGCAGGGTGAGGTTGAGTGTGGCTTTGCAGTAATGTTTTGTGATCTATTGAGATCATTGAAAGGTTTGTGCCACTGCACCCAGGTCCTCCTGACCCCATAGCTTGTACCCTCCACTGTAATGTGCAACCAGGCTGCTTTGGTGTCCTGGGGAGGTCTCTTCTGCCCATGGGAAGGGAAGAGGACCTCTGTGCTGTGATGCCCTCCATATGCTTATAGAGGGCGTCATGAGAGAACCTGGGTGCAGCCGTGCATCTCTGTGCAGTCATTGTCGGTGTTTGCAGCACCTCGGTGCTGTAGAACACTGACCGCATAAATGTCAAACTAAATTTGGGCACGGTCCCTTTTAAGGAAACCATTTACACATCAACCGAAGTCACCAGACCCACTTCCTTCAATTGGCCGGGAAACTCGCCGGACAGGCTTAACAAACCCAATCATCGGAAAGTCACAGCAGGGTCGGGGCCTGCCACTGACTACGTCCACCGAGGTTTGTAAAATCACGGCCCTTGTGTTCCCTTGCTCGAGAACCCCCAATCACTGGAAACCTGCCTCTTTCTACCTACTCTGTCCCATCTCCATTATTTTAAAATATCTCAATCAAATTTAATCTCTGTTCTTAAGTTTTTTTTCCAAGTCTGTCTTCATAGTACGATAAATTTATTTGCACAAAGGGCTGTTGGAACATGAAATGCTTTGCCACGGTGAGTGGATTGAAGCAGAGAACATTGCATCTTTTAAAGAAAAACTGTATAAATATTTGAAGCGGGGATTTGTTTTTGGATTGCTCTTTCAAGGAGCTGACACATTCATGATGGGCTGAATGGACTCCTTTGCTGTCTGTTTCTACAGTGACAATGACACACATGCTGATTTCGGCCAAAGATTAAAGCCAATAAATCTGAGGGCCTGCCAGTTACTGAACACTGATGGGAGTTGGAACAAGGGACTCGCTCTAAACCATAACCTGTTGTTCTGAATCACCTGCTGACCAACTGGCTGCATGTTTCCAGTTATTGAGCACTGTTGTCTAAATCGTGTTAACCCAAATGACCAAGGGACGACTGTAATGCCCAGTAATCGGGACACCGAATAACGCGGCAACAGCACTACTGTACCTGCTCTCCGCACATGTGGTCCCGGGCGGCACTCCTGGGATGCCTGAGCATGATGTGCGGATGAAGCTGCAGACTGTGATGTCGCTGTAAGTCGGGCCGCACAGCTCACATTGCCAGCGTGGGGCTGCGCACCCAGCTCCCCCACCAGCTTCAGATGCTTCTCCTGCTTGTGGTGGGCTGTGGCCGACATGCTGGGGGAGGGGCGGGGGGCAGCGGATAGCGGCTTAAACTTTTTCTTCAAGTCTGCGTGTTTTTCTTTTTTTTCCCCCCCCTCCCCCAACAAAAAACAACAAATTTAGGCGTTCCCTCAAGTGATTGATTTTTACTTTAAATCGTGTCTCAATGGAATCGTGAGTTGGCAATACTGTGTATCTATTATGTGAGCCTTATTTTTCCTCTGGAAACAGTTTCCAATGTGCAGCTACCACTGAAGGAAGGCATGTGAACTTTACAAGAACAACATTTTCTATACACTAACCTGGATCATAATTCAGCAATTATTCAATATCCTGTTGATTTTTGACTTGACGCTTGTACTTCAGTATAAAATGTACATATTTCTATAAAAGGATTGGTGAATGTGCAATGGTATGCGAGGAATGTGGTAGGTGGTGAGAAGCTAGATTACACTTCCTTGGGAAGCCAGTTTGTAACAGGTTATGCAAAGGTCAGATGGAAATTGTTTTTCAGACCTCCCAAGGGATCCTTATTTTGTATGTACTGAAATCTGAACGTATTGGGTGTGCTAAAGAATAGTCAATTACTGCTTTCACTCCCCATATAGATTTAGAAATCTGTTCAAGTTAAATGTGCTGATGGGGTTAGTAGCAAATGGTGACTCTTCAGGATGGGAACAAAGTATACACTTCATTTGTCCATTATCCATCTTTGGTAAAAACCGAACATTATTCTAATTTAGGTGAAGCATTCATATCCCCTGAGAAGTAATGAGGGCTGATTTTTGCTGGCACGGAGCGATGCTCGCAGGAAGCGCCACATGGGAAATCATGGGCCAATCGTGACTGATCCCCTTTCCAGTAATTTAAATGGATAGCAAATCATATGCCTGATCTGTACTTTGGGAAAGGATCTGTACTTTGCCAACCAGCACCCCCTTGTGTCTTTAAACCGATTCCCCCATCTTCCCATTGACTACTATTTTAAATTCTAAAACCCTACTTCTGGTACCAGAATCCAAGGCCGTCCGAATGCTATTCCTGAATGGACAATGGCTATATTACAACAACTTGTATTTATATAGCGCCTTTAACATAGTAAAATGTCCCAAGGTGCATCACAGGAGTATTATGTGGCTCCGTGCCAATTTTTTTGCCTTTTTATAAGGATAAATTTGGGCAGATGACCAAAAGCTTGGTCAAAGAGGTAGGTTTTAAGGAGCGTCTTAAAGGAGGAAAGAAAAGCAGAGGTTTAGGTAGGAAATTCCAGAGCTTGGGGCCGAGGCAACAGAAGGCATGGCCACCAATGGTTGAGCGATTTATGATCAGGGATGCTCGAAAGCAGAATTAGAGGAGTGCAGATATCTTTTTGGGGGTGTTGTGGAGCTGGAGAAGATTGCAGAGATAGGGAGGGGCGAGGCCATAGAGGGATTTGAAAACCAGGATGAGAATTTTGAAATCAAGGTGTTGCTTAACCGGGTGCCAATGTAGGTCTGAGAGCACAGGTGAATGGGAATTAGTGCGAGTTAGGACATAGGCAGCCGAATTTTGGATGACCAAGTTTACGTAGGGTAGAACATGGGAGGCCAGCCAAGAGTGCGTTGGAATAGTCAAGTCTAGAGGTAACATAAGGTATGGATGACTTTCAGCAACGGATGAGCTGAGGCATGAGCGGAGACTGGCAATGTTACGGAGGTGGAAATAGGCGATCTTAGTTATGCCACGGATAGTGGTCGGAAGCTCACTTAGGGGTCAAATGTAATACCAAGGTTGCGAACAGTGTAGTTCAGCCTCCGACAGATGTTGGGGAGAGGGATGGGGTCAGTGGCTAGGGAGCAGAGTATGTGGCTGGGACCGAAGACGATGGAATTGGAGAAAATTTCTGCTCATTTTAGATGTAGGATAAGCAGTCTGACAATTTAGAGACCGTGGAGGGGTCGAGAGAAGTGGTAGTGAGGTAGAGCTGGGTGGCGTCAGCATACATATGGAAACTTACACTGTTTTCAAGTGATGTTGCCGAGAGGCAGCATGTAGATGAGAAATAGGAGGGGGCCAAGGATAGATCCTTGGGGGACACCAGAGGTAACTATGCAGGAGCGGGAAGAGAAGCCATTGCAACTGAATCTCTAGCTACGATTTAGCTAGATAAGAATGAAACCAGGCGAGTGCAGTCCCACCCAGCTGGATGATGGTGGCGAGGCATTGGAGAAGGATGGCGTGGTCAACCATGTCCAAGGCTGTAGACAAGTCAAGGAGGGCGAGGAGTGATCTTTGTCAGTCACAAAGGATGTAATTTGTGACTGAATGCTGTTTCGGTACTGTGGGGCGGAAACCTGATTGGAGGGATTCAAACATGGAGTTGCGGGAAAGTTGGACACTGATTTTGGAGGTGACAACATGTTCAAGGACTTTGGAGAGGAAAGGGAGGTTGGAGATGGGGTGGTAGTTTGCAAGGACGGAGGGGCCAAGGGTTTTTTTTTTTTTTGAGGAGAAGGGTGATGACAGCAGATTTGATGGAGGGGGGACAGTACCGGAGGGGAGAGAACCATTAACCATGTCAACTAACATGGGAGCCAGAAAAGGTTGTTTGGTGGGAATAGGGTCGAGGGAGCAGGAAGTGGGTCTCATGGACAAGATGAGTGCAACGAGGTCATGAGGGGAGATCGGCGAGAAACTGGAGAAAGATGTGAGGCTAGGGCAGGGAGGAACCTTTTAAGGAAGTTTGTCCCGGTGGGCTAGGGGAAGGAAGGGAAGTGGCAAAGGCAGCTGAATGGATGGTCTCCATCTTGGAGACAAAAAGGTCCATGAGATCCTCCCACTTGTCTGAGGTGGAGGAGACTGGAGTGGGGGCTTAAGAATATGGTTAACAGTGGAGAATAGAAGCCAGGGTTTATCTTTGCATTCCAGAATGATTCTAGGATAGTGAACAATTTTGGTAGACGAGAGCAGGACCCAATGCTGCTTTGTGGTCCAGCCAGAACTGGCGGTGAATGGCAAAACCAGTTGTCCGCCATATCCGTTCAAGTCTGCGTCCCTTGGGCTTAAGGGAGCGAAAATGAGTGCCCTACTGGGGGAACGGCCAAGGTGAGAGCGAGTAATTATTTTAATAGGGATTAGGGCATTAAGCGTATGGTTGAGCAGATTGAAAGCTGCAGAAATGTCGTGGTGAATGCAAGGCCAAATGCTGGACAGTTGTGATTTCGTAAGTGCTGCTGGAAGAGTATTTTTCCAGGGGCGAACACCGAAGGAAGTAGGGTTGGGGAAGGGGGATGTGTGTGGAGAGTGATACGAGGAAGTGGTCAGCGAAGGCCTTCTGTGATTGACATAATAGGATTAGCAAGGTCGAGGGGGTGGCCGTGAATATGTGTTGGGGATTTTACATGGAGCGAGAGATTAAGGGAGGATAGGAGGGTAGTAAACTCGAGAGAGAGAGAATATGATGAATTGAGGTGGAGGTTGAAATCACCAAGGATGAGAAGTTGCTCAGTGCAGAGGCTGAGGGAGGAAAGCAGTGAAGGTCTCTTGGTAATAAAATTTTTATGGTACTTGGGCGGGCAGTAGAGAACGAGAATTTTACATGGTGAGAGGGATGGAATAAGGTGAGATACTCGAAGGAGAAAGTGCTAGAGGAATAGGGGGACAGACCAAGGTGTGATTGGTGATGAGAGCCACACTGCCACCATGGTTGTCCAAGTGGTGGAAGGTATAGCCAGGCGGGGAGGCTTCATTTGAGGGTAAGCTGTCATCACCCCTCAACCAAGTTTCCGTCAGGGCCATGATGTCGATGCAATCATCCACGATAAGCTCATGGATGGCAAGGGCTTTGTTCACAAGTGAACGGACATTCTGGAAGGAGATGCGGAGAAGGTTGTGATGGCTGAGCCACTGCCAGCGTCCACAAGGTCAGTGCTGGGAGAGGTGTGTTGGATGGGGAGTTGATTGGCATGGTTAGCGGCCAGTAGGCGCGCTGGGCGGGCGGGAAGGTCGACATTCATGCTTTACTGGGTACACCTGTACTAACCCCCTGACTTGACACATAGTTATGGTAAATTGATAAGTGGACATTGCCCTCAGATGTCGATCAGTCACCCACAAGGGACGTTTCCCCTTGGCAATGCGCTGCAGGTTTTCACTGGCTTGTTCCATTAACCAAGATCCATACATTACACAAACATCATTTCGCACAGCCTCATTAGAGGCATTCAGATCCTCCTTCAATTTGATTCTAAATAGTTAACCACGTCCTGCAGATGACTGGTCATAATTTGGTCCTCCTTCAATTCCTCTTGTTCTCGACCATTCATTTTATTCAGCATTTCCCTTCAATGATTTCTAACTGCCTGTGTGGATTGATCCAAATCAAGGCTATTAACGAGGGAGGTTAAAAGTAGTAGTAAAAACAGTAGCTGCATCATTTATTGGACCCCGTCGTGTTCTGATATGGTCCCCTTTAACCCCGTAACTGACATTGTTTTCTTCAATGATCTCAGTATTTTCCCCAAAGTTATTGTTAAATCCATTACCATCCCCTGAGCTCTTGCGATATAGCGGCTCTAATTTCGATTCCACCAGTGATATGCTGGCCCTTTCCCAAAATCCCTCTATTAATTCCTGCATTATTCTTTCATATAACCGTGCTGTTTCTGGTTTGCACCAGTTTGGCAGTCCCACCTCGGTCAGATTTAATATCATAGGTACCACCTCCATGATGCACATCATGGTACAATATCTTCTCATAGAGTCATAGAGTTTTACAGCACAGAAAGAGGCCCTTCGGCCCATCGTGTCTGCGCCGCCCATCCATCCCTGTCCAGTCTAATCCCATTTTCCAGCATTTGGTCCATAGCCTTGTATGCAATGGCATTTCAAGTGCTCATCCAAATGCTTCTTGAATGTTGTGAGGGTTCCTGCCTCTACCACCCTTTCAGGCATTGAGTTCCACATTCCAACCACCCTCTGGGTGAAGAAGTTCCTCCTCAAATCCCCTCTAAATCTCCTGCCCCTTACCCTGAATCTATGCCCCCTTGTTATTGACCCCCCTACTAAGGGGAAAAGTTCCTCTTTATCTACCCTATCTATGCCCCTCATCATTTTGTACACCTCAATCAGGCCCCCCCCTCAGCCTTCTTTGCTCCAATGAAAACAACCCCAGCCTGTTTAGTCTTTCTTCATAGCTGAGGCGCTCCATCCCAGGTAACATCCTGGTGAATCTTCTCTGCACCCTCTCCAAGGCAATCACATCCTTCCTATAGTGAGGTGACCAGAACTGCACACAGTACTTCAGCTGTGGCCTCACCAGCGTTTTGTACAGCTCCATCATAACCTCCCTGCTCTTATATTCTATGCCTCGGCTAATGAAGGCAAGTATCCCATATGCCTTTTTAACCACATCTACCTGCTCTGCTGCCTTCAGGGATCTATGTACATGTACACCAAGGTCCCTCTGTACTTCCTAGGGTCCTACCACTCATTGTGTATTCCCTTGCCTTATTTGTCCGTCCAAAATGCATCACCTCGCACTTTTCAGGGTTAAATTCCATTTGCCACTTTTCCGCCCATCTGACCAACCCGTTTATATCGTCCTGTAGCCGGAGGCTTTCCTCCTCGCAATTTACCACCCCACCAATTTTCGTGTCATCTGCGAACTTGCTGATCATACCTTTTACATTCTCATCCAAATCATTTATGTAGATCACAAACAAGGGACCCAGCACCGATCCCTGAGGTACCCCACTGGACACAGGCTTCCAGTCACAAAAGCAACCTTCGACCATCACCCTCTGCCTCCTGCCACTCAGCCAGTTTAGGATCCAACGCGCCAAGGCACCCTGGATCCCATGGGCTCTTACCTTCTTGACCAGTCTCCTATGCGGGACTTTGTCAAAAGCTTTACTGAAGTCCATGTAAACCACATCCACAGCATTTCCCTCATCCACCCCCCTAGTCACCCCCTCGAAAAATTCAATCAGATTTGTCAGACATGATTTACCCTTGACAAAGCCATGCTGACTATCCCCGATTAATCCTTGCCTCTCCAAGTGGAGACTAATTTTGTCCCTCAGAATTTTTTCCAATAATTTCCCTACCACAGATGTTAGGCTCACTGGCCTGTAATTCTCTGGTTTATCCCTGCTACCCTTCTTGAATAATGGTACTACGTTAGCTGTTCTCCAGTCCTCTGGTACATCCCCTGTGGCCAGAGAGGTTCTGAAAATTTGTGTCCGAGCCCCTGCAATCTCATCCTTTGCCTCCCACAGCAGCCTGGGATACATCTCGTCCAGGCCTGGGGATTTATCCACTTTTTGGCCTGCTAAAACCGCTAGCACCTCCTCCCTCTCGATGCTAATATGTTCAAGTATGTCACAGTCCCCTTGCCCGATTTCTATGTCTGCATCGTCTTTCTCCATAGTGGAGTTGGTATTACCACTAACCCATTTGTCGGCCCCGGGGAGTGTTTGGGACAGATGACCAGAGTTTCTTGTTCTTCCCACGGTTGTGTTTTATGCGGGGTGGTGAGTTTAGGACGGACTTTCAATTCCACTGTATTTTTCCACTATTACATTGCTGCACATGATAATGTGTGCAACCCTTCGCCCTCCTACACGGCTTCCCTCTCCGTCCACAAACCATTGGTAGGGACCCCTGTCATCTATTCCATTCGCTTGGATACTTTTCCCACCTATCCAGTGGACGGGAGCTCCACAAAGTGGCTCTGCGGATACAAAGGTATGGTTTGATAGCGTCCCCGAAGAATTTATGCATCCATTGATTCCCTCATGCTCCTGCCACCACTGGCAACATAACCGTGTCTCCCGCTGCTCGGGATTGGGTCGGGCTTCTTGCATCTCCGAGTGTTCCCTATCTGATGATAGTACCTTGAATGGTCACTTGGTTCTGCTTGTAAAAACTGCACCCTTGGTCTGCTGGGGCAATCTCTGCATTTTATGCATACCCTCCCTACCTTCCTGGACCTCTAAGTGCTAACCCATACTGTCCCTGAACATGAGGTTTCGCAATCACCCTTGATGTACTGGAGGGTAATGTTTTGAGTGGTTTCTCCGGGCCAACTGCAATCAAACTATTATAGGGAAAATAATTAGTGGTGGTCCAGTATGCCGAATGGGCTGATGTAGAATCTTAGAGAGCAGAATCCTGATCATTGGCCAGAATAATTCCTTAATTTTATACTGTTCAGGCTCTTGATACTGATGTATTTTATAAAAACAAAACAGAACTTATTTTCTTCTGTATAGAGCAATTTTTGACTCCTACCACTATACTTCAAGGGTGTCTTTATTTCTTTTACTACGTCATGGGGTAGGAGGGGTCTGTTGGATTCATCTGTGGACAGGTGGTGGTTCCGGACCTGAAGCGAAGAGTTTTCTATAGCTGCCATGTCCTGTCCACCTTCAGGCAAGGGCGCCTCATTGGGTGGGGTTGTCCCATTAGGCACCCCTTCTTCATCTCATTGGAGCGGATGAGTCGGTCTCGCCATACTCATTCTTGGCTTGTTTTGGACCTGCTAGTGGGCTGCAAAAGCTTCATCTGGTTAATGTGAAACCATTTAGTTGGGTAACTGAATAGCATACACCATGGGACTAGCTTTGTCAATAATGTTACATGGCCCCTTCTAGAGGGGTTCAAAACTCCCACCCTCGCATAGTTTCGTACCATTACCTGGCTTCCTACTTCCCATTGCTGGGGTTTACTTGGAGCCAAGTGTAGTCTATTGCATTGGTATGCCTTCCCAATGTGGGTGGCCCTCCGGTTCAGTCCCTTTAAAGTTCCCCACAGGTCACTCGGGAATTTGTTTGTCAGAATGGGGACCAAGAGGTGTGTGGGGGTCCACATGAGTCTCCCCGTTACCAATTCATGAGGGGAGTGACCCGTTCCTTTGGATTTGTTACTGCATTTCCCCATAAGGTTTAGGGAAAGTACCTCATCCCACTAAGTGTGTTTGTTTAATTCCTTTTGCAGGGCCAACTTCAACGTACAGTTCATTTTTTCCACAATTCCCGATGACTGTGGGTTTTGGGTCACATGCCATTTTCCTTCAATTCCAAACTATTTCAGTGTGGCTTGCATTACCTGACCTGTAAAGTGACTTCCCTGCCTGACTCTACCACTTCTGGTGAATACCTGTAACTAGGGTCTTGGCCATCTATGGCCGACTTACATGGGAAGACTTCTACCCACCTGGTAATCTTGCACCATCAACACTCATCTGGCCCTCTGCTTAAAAGAAAAAGCAGACAATCCATCGTGGCTTTCCTACGAGCCCAATGGGTTTATTTGTCAATTCCTGATTCCCTTCTGACAATGTGGGGAAATATTCTCTTAAAATTAAGAAACTTAAATTTAATAATGTCCAATATCTTTAAATTTAGTTGTGTGGTGAAAACCAGTTGTCAGCAGAAAGGGTTCACTCCTTTGCCAGTTTGTAAGAAGGCGGAGCAAATTGTCAGACGCACACGATTACGTCACTTCACGCAAAGCTTAAAAAAAACTTTCCCGATCGAAAAGGACAGTTTGGTTTTCACAATTTAATAGGTTAGTTGACATTTTTCAGAACAAGACAAACTCATAGCATCAATCAATGTCAACTTTTATCACACAGCTTCTCGCAGCTTTCAGGTAAATTTAAAACCATCTTTGTACTGTACCTTTTTTTTAAAAATTAGTAACACCACTACAAACATTTTGTGAAACAACTCCACACACAACAATAGCATTTCTATTTTTTCCTGATCTCTCACTTGAAATTGGTGAGAAATTTCAAAAATACCAATTGTTGATGTGATTGCCTCATGTCCTGAACTAGAGGCTTTCACACAATTTACACCAACCAGAATTTCACTGTGGCCTCAATAAAAGTCTGGTTTAAACAGGTTAATTAACCTCAATAACTCCAATTCAATTCAAACCAATATCTCAAACTAACCAGTGAAAAGAAAGGGAGACGATTCCCTCAGCCTGTAGCTTCGAAACATTCATACAAGTTTTTTTTTCAGACATCACTTCAGATAGAAGTTTCCTTTTCTCCTTTCTTTATTTCACCATAGGCTTCTTGTCAAAATGGTGCCGGCCATCAAGCCCTATCTAATCTAATCCCATTTTCCTGCACTTGGTCTGTAGCCTTGTATGCTATGGCATTTCAAGTGCTCATCCAAATGCTTCTTGAATGTTGAGGGTTCCTGCCTCTGCCACCCTTTTTTCAGGCAGTGAGTTCCAGATTCCAACCACCCTCTGGGTGAAAAAGTTTTTCCTCAAATCCCTCTAAACCTCCTGCCCCTTGCCTTGAATCTATGCCCCCTTGTTATTGACCCCTCTACTAAGGGGAAAAGTTCCTTTCTATCCACCCTATCTATGCCCCTCATAATTTTGTATACCTCAATCAGGTCCCCCTCAGCCTTCTCTGCTCCAAGGAAAACAACCCCAGCTTGTCCAGTCTTTCTTCATAGCTGAAGTGCTCCAGCCCAGGTAACATCCTGGTAAATCTCCTCTGCACCCTCTCCAAAGCAATCACATCCTTCCTATAGTGTGGCGACCAGAACTGCACACAGTACTCCAGCTGTGGCCGTACCAGCGTTTTGTACAGCTCCCTGCTCTTGCCTTCATTAGCCGAGGCATAGAATATAAGTATCCCATATGCCTTTTTAACCACCTTATCCACCTGTTCTGCTGCCTTCAGGGATCTATGTACATGCACACCAAGGTCCCTCTGATCCTCTGTCTTTCCTAGGGTCTTACCATTCATTGTGTACTCCCTTGCCTTGTTAGTCCGTCCAAAATGCATCACCTCACACACTTTTCAGGGTTAAATTCCATTTGCCACTGTTCCGCCCATCTGACCAACGCATCTATATCGTCCTGCAGCCTGAGGCTTCCCTCCTCGCTATTTACCACCCCACCAATTTTCGTGTCATCTGCGAACTTACTGATCATACCTTTTTACATTCACATCCAAATCATTAATGTAGACCACAAACAGCAAGGGACCCATCACCGATCCCTGCGGTACCCCACTGGACACAGGCTTCCAGTCACACAAACAACCTTCCACCATCACCACCTGCCACTAAGCCAGTTTTGGATCCAATGTGCCAAGGCACCCTGGATCCCATGGGCTCTTACCTTCCTGACCAGTCTCCTATGCGGGACTTCATCAAAAGCCTTACTGAAATCCATGTAAACCACATCCACTGCACTACCCTCATCCACACACCTAGTCACCCCCTTGCAAAATTCAATCAAATTGGTCAGACATGATCTTCCCTTGACAAAGCCATGCTGGCTATCCCTAATTAATCCCTGCCTCTCCAAGTGGAGACCAATTCTGTCCCTCAGAATTTTTTCCAATAATTTCCCTACCACTGATGTTAGGCTCACTGGCCTGTAATTCCCTGGTTTATCCCTACTATCCTTCTTGAATAATGGTACTACGTTAGCTTGTATTTATATAGCGTCTTTTAATGTAGTAAAACGTCCCAAGGCGCTGCACAGGAGTATTTTAAGACACAAAATGACACCGATCCACATAATAATAAATGAGGGCAGGTCACCAACCGCTTGGTCAAAGAGGTAGGCTTAAAGGAGGAAAGAGAGGTAGCGAGGCAGACAGGTTTAGGCAGGGAATTCCAGAGCTTGGGGGCCTAGGCAACAGAAGGCACGGCCACCAAAGGTTGAGCGATTTATAATTGGGGATGCTCGAGGACAGAATTAGAGGAGCGCAGATATCTCTGGGTGGGTTTGTGGGGCTAAAGGAGATTAGAGATCGGAAGGGAAGAGGCCATGGAGGGATTTGAAAACAAGCATGAGAATTTTGAAATTGAGGTGCTGCTTAACCCGGGAGCCAATGTAGGTCAGCAAGCATGGGGGTGATGGGTGAATGGGACTTGGTGCGAGTTAGGACACGGACAGCCGAGTTTTGGATCACCAAGTTTACGTAGGGTGGAATGTGGGAGGCCAGCCAGGAGTGCGTTGGAATAGTCAAGTCTAGAGGTGACACAGGTATGGATGAGGGTTTCAGCAGCAGATGAGCTGAGGCAAGGGCAGATTGATTTAAATGTTCAAATTGATTTTAAAATAAAATCAAAAATTATTTTTTGTAATCCAATTAAAACAAAATACTTTCAAAGTCCAAATTCATTTCTACCAAACATGATTAGAAACCATGGCAACTGTAACTTCAAGGCTGAAGCTTGAAAACAAACTTATTTACAGTTTGCTGTACAAGCTGTCCCAGTCAAAATATATCCACAGCAGTGTCTTTAATTTAATTTAAAAAAATGCATATCAGTTTCTCCCACTTCTACATGCACAATCTTAAATTGAAATGAGCGTATTTGACACATCCACACACACACTCAACTTCCAACAAAGGGTTAAACAGCTATAGCTCCATGCACACAAGTAGGTGGAGCTAAAACAAGCACAACAGACACTTTCAAAGACAGACGTTCAGACAAAAGGAATACAGTAACTTCTTAAAATTCATAGTCAGGGAAACTTCCACACTTTTAAACTGAAATTCCAGCATCTTTTAAGGTTCCATTCACTCCGCAAATCGTGTTTTGTTTGTCTCTACAGATGCTAATAGCTTCCATGTCGGTAAAACTTTAAGTTTCTCTTTTTTTCCATCTTTTAAATTGCTGTCTCAGCAGCTTTTCCTGGCTCTCAATCCTTTTTCCTTCCTTTGCTGAGTTTTCAGATTGGTTAGCCTGCAACTTGGATCTTTTTCCCACTCAATCTACTTATTACATTGTGTGGTCCCCCACGAGCACTCTGTTCCTCTAGAGCCTGTTTTTGGGTGACCCTAAATGCAACCTTCAGGTCCTCGTTGATCTTTTCTGCCTGCTCTGACCGATGTCTCTATTTGGATAGTTCTTTTGACAAGGCATCGCACTCATTCTGATTGATTGATTGATTGATTGATTGATTGATTGATTGATTGATTGATTATACACTGGCTCGCGAGTTCTTTATTACACCACCTCTCCTCCTGTTCTAACTTTTCCTTGAACCTGTTTCCACGTTCCCTTCTGTTTCTTTACTCTCATCAGATTTAACCAGGGAACCCTTGGGTCCACTGTTCAGTCTCCAATACTGGATCATCACTGTCTATGACCCGTAACCACCCCTCTGAGGGATAACTTCACTGTCACATACCTAGTGACTAACTCATCCATTGTCTTTGCCATTATCTGCACTGAACAGGTCCCTGTTTGGGTGCCAGAATCTGTAAGATGTTCTGATTGTCTGACAGTTTACAGTTCAGACCCTTGGAACAGACAACACAAATCCCAATGAATCTGTGAAACTTTTTTTTTCCTTAATCAACAAGAGGTGTTACAAGTAATTACCAGAATACAAATTGTACTCCATTCATATACTTATTACACGCAAGCATCTAAAATTATTTACTTTAAGCTCAGGTGATTATAAGCAAAACCACATACGTACTAACACCAGATGAGAGGTCAATTCAATGATGTCTAGATGTATGACTGCAACTGGCCAAGTCGCCATCGACTTCAGCCACGAATGTCAGTTTACAATATCCCTTGTACCCCAAAACTTGGCAACTCGCCCAGAGCATTCATGTCCCAAACTGAGAGATTAACTTTGTTTCTCTCTCTCATCTGGTTTGACGCTTGGTTAACCAAGGCCAGACATTCAAGGATTGGACAGAGTCATTGGGGTCGATTTTTTTTTTTAGTGTGCCGTGAGGCAGGCTTTTAGGCGTGCGGGGGGCTAAAATCCTGAATTCGGGGGTCCTGACACCATCCCCGCCCAACACCCGCCTCCATGTAAGTTTCAAGAGGCTGGGACCCGCCGACCCAAGCCGGGAAGGGATTAGTGCCAATTAACTGCCTGTTAACAGGTAATTAACAGGCAGTTTTTAGCCTAATCCCTATTTTGAAGGTTGTCGTGTGGGATTCTCGATAGCTCCAAACCACGCCAGGTTAGAGTCGTCGGGTTGAAGGACTTGGAGGGGTCGCAATGTCAGTGTTCAGATGAGTGATGGGTGCATGATTGCAAAAGTAAGTGTGTTTGGTGTGTCTAAAGAAGTTTAAATTACCTGTACTTTCCTCTAGGCTTCGGGAGTCCATCATTCAGCCGGCACAGAAAGCAGAATGGCCGCGATCTGTCAAAAGTGACAGCCTGCAGCTTTCAGTGCTGGTGAGATTTCTAACTGAGTCTGCGTAGAAGGAATAACAACAGAAAATGCTCAGGTTAGAAGTAAGACTCAGTGTTTGACAGCTTCAAGCAGCTGTGAAACACTGATATTCTGTCAACACGTCTTTACTGATGACATTTCAGTCTGTGACGTCACCTGTTACTGGGTGGCCCTTAATTGGCCTGGGCTCAACAAGGTCAATCAAGTCAATCGTGTGGATTGGCCGCATCTCGGTGGAGGCGGGACTACAACCCAAAAGTTGTAGTCCCACCTCCTTCCTGACTTCTGAATGAAAATCCAGCCCATTGTTTTCACATTTGCAAGGTTGTTGACTCATGGTTCTCAGATTTTTCAAGATCTTATCTTTTGAAGGAAAAATACCAGCACAAAACCATAACGGAACAATGGGTGATCTTTAAGGAGAAGAGGTTTCAAGTACAGGCTAGGTACATTCCAACAAGAGGGAAGGGTAAGGGAACCAAAGCAAGGGCTCCTTGGACGATGAGGGAGATTGAGAAGATGATGAAATAAAAAAAGAGGGTGTATGATGCATGTCGGGTGAATTCTTCAAGGGAGAACCAGACCAAATACAATAAGTTGAGAGGGGAAGTGAAGAGGAAAAAGATTGGCAGAGAGAGAATATAACAGTAGAATGGCGGTTAACATAAAAGGAAACCCAAAAATCTTCTACCGGCATGTAAACAGTAAGAGGCAGGATGGGGCTTATTATGGACAGAAAAGGTGATGTATGCTTAGAGGTGCATGGCAAGGATAGAATGCTTAATGAGTACTTTGTATCGGTGTTTACTATGGAGGTGGATTATGACAGACTATCGGTAGAAGCAATGGAAGGGGTGAAAATTGATGGACTAGATGTACTAGAAAGACTGGGTATGCTTAGTGGATAAGTCGCCTGGTCCAGATAGCTTGCATCCCAGATTGCTAAGTGAATTGGGGGTGGAGATAGTGCTAAGTGAATTGGGGTGGAGATGGTGGAAGGGCTTGCCATAATTTTCCAATCTTCCCTAGATGCGGGGGAGGTGCCTGAGGTTTGGAATGTGTCAAATGTGACACCATAGGTCAAGAAAGGGTGCAAGGAAAAAATTAATGGGCACTTGGAGAAGTTTAAGCTAATTAAGGAGAGTCAACATGGATTTGTAAAAAGATTGTGCTTGACTAATCTAATTGAATTTTTTGATAAATAACAGGGAGGTTTGATGAAGGGAATGGAATGGATGTTGTCTACATGGATTTTAGGAAGACGTTTGACAAAGTACCACAGAAGGCTGGTTAACAAAATTGAGGCTCATGGAATAGGTGGATCAGTGGCAGCTTGGATAAAGAATCGGCTTAAGGACAGAAAATAGCGAGTTGTGGTAAATGGCTGTTTTTCAGACTGGCGGATGGTAGACAGTGGTGTTCCCCAAGGGTCAGTGCTGGGGCCACTGCTTTTTTGATCTATATAAATGACCTGGATATTGGAATACAGAGTAGAATTTCTAAATTTGCCGATGAAACCAAACTTGGGGGTGTGGCAAACAGTGAGAATGATACCAATCAACTGCAACAGGACATAGAAAGGCTAGCGGAATGGGCAGACAAGTGGCAGATGGAATTTAATAGAGAAGTGAGGTGATGCATTTTGGCAGAAGGAACCGGGAGGGGCAATATACACTTAATGACACAGTTTTAAAGAGTGTGCAGGGACAGAGGGACCTGGGAGTTAATGTGCATAGGTCCCTGAAGGTGGCAGGACATAGAGAGTGGTTAGCAAAGCATATGGGATATTGGGCTTCATAAATAGAGGTATTGAGTACAAAAGTAGAGAAGTTATGCTGAACCTTTATAAAGTGCTGGTTAGGCCACAACTGGAGTAGTGCATCCAGTTCTGGTCACCATACTTTAGGAAGGATGTGAAGGCACTTGAGAGGGTGCAGAGGAGATTTACCAGAATGGTTCTGGGGATGGGGGATCTTCGCTACAAGGACAGTTTGGAGAAGCTGGATTTGTTTTCATTAGAGCAAAGGAGGTTGAGGGTGGTTTAATAGAGGTGTACAAGATTATGACGGGTTTGGTTAGGCTAGACTGGGAAAGGCTGTTCCCACTAGTTGATGGTACAAGGACTAGGGGACACCGATTTAAGGTTTGGGCAAGAGGTACAGGGGGACCTGAGGGAAATCTTTTTACGCAGCGAGTGGTGAGGACCTGGAAAACTCTGCCGGTGGAAGCGGAGACACTCCATGTTTTCAAGGGGAAACTGGATAGGCACTTGGAAATAAACTTGCGGGGCTACGGGGATAGAGCGGGGAAATGGGGAAATTACTGCGTATCTTAAAAAGACAGAAACAACCAACACTAACACAGCCCAGTAAGCTGTACAACATTAAAAAATCCTACAGATGGGCCCAAAACAGCACGGAAAAATACCAGAAAGCAATTAGCAGTCAATCAACTCAATCTCTCTTGGACACCTTTCTGGAAAACACATACACTCTCAGGCGTAAACCTGGCAGTGAATAACCTAAATAATATTTTTGATAATTTGGCATCAATGTTGAACTTGAAATCTCGCAAGAGTGTAAACAAAGCCACGAAAAATGGTTTGATTCAGATCCTCATAACATGAGGAAAAAACTCAGGAAAAATATCAAACCAAAAACACAGACAACCAGAAAACGAGGAATTACGCCTTGCTTATTGTCAGGCACCGACACAATACAAAAACACACTCGGAACTAAGAAAGAACAGTATATTAAGAATAAACTCCACTCCATTGAAGAATCTATTGATTCTAATTGTTTCTGGGACAACTGGAATACATACACAAAAAGCAACACGATGAATTGCCCATTCAAAATGGAGACATATGGGAAAACCATTTTGAAAAATTATACCAGAAAAACACACTAAGCCCAGAGCAAGATCAAATATGTAAAGAATTGGAAAAGCTCGAACTGACCATAAAAGATTACCAAAACCCTTTAGACTCCTCAATAACTGAAAAAGAGCTATTTGGAAAAACTCAAGGACCTGCGACCAAGAAAAGCCTGTGGTGCAGATGGCATCCTAAACGAGATGCTTAAACACTGATGATAAAATGAAATTGGCTATCCTAAAACTCTTCAACTTGGTTCTGAGTGTCGGTTACTTCCCTGATATCTGGAACAAAGGACTCATAACGCCCATATACAAAAGTGGAGACAAAGTTGACCCAAATAACTACTGAGGCATCTGTGTGAACAGTAATCTGGGGAAGGTATTCTGTAGTATCATAAACAAAAGACTTATAAACTTCCTAAGGAGCACAATGTCTTGAGTAAAAGCCAAATTGGATTCTTACCAAATTATAGAACATCGGATCATATTTTCACCCTACACACCCTAATTGACACACATGTTCACCAAAACAAAAGCAAAATTTTTGCCTGCTTTATAGATTTCCAGAAGGCTTTCGATTCTATTTGGCACGACGGTCTATTAAAACTTATTGAAAGTGTTGTAGGGGGAAAAACATATGATGTAATTAAATCAATGTATACAAACAATAAATGTGCAGTTAAAATTGGAGGCAAACAAACAAAATATTTCTCACGGGCATGGCGCAGGGCTCATCTATCTCACCGACACTCTTTAATATTTATATAAATGAATTGGCAAAACTACTTGAACAATCTACAGTACCTGGCCTCGCCCTATATGACTCCAAGGTTAAATTCCTCCTCTATGCAGATGACCTGGTTCTGCTCTCTCCAACAGAGGGTCTACAGCAGAACCTGGATCTGCTAGAGTTGTTCTGTCAGACCTGGGCCCTGACAAAATAAACCCCCAAAAAACCAAAGTTCTTGTGTTCCAGCAAAGATCCAGACATCAGGGACCCAGAATAAACTTCACATTAGGAGCAACTAAAATTGAACAAACTACAAATTACACATACTTAGGCTTTAAAAATCAGTTCTATGGGAAATTTTCAGTTGGCTGTGAATGAACTGAAAGAGAAACAAAAAGGGCTTTCTATGCCATTTTAAAAAGTCAATCCAAATAGAAATTCCAATTGGCATTTGGCTCAATTTTTAAATCAGTAATTGAACCAATTGCACTTTATGGCAGTGAGGTGTGGGGTCTGCTAACACAACAAGAATTTGCAAAATGGGACAAACATCCAATTGCGATCCTGCATGCAGAATTCTGAAAGTATCCTCCGGACTCAGGAAAACCGCAAACAATGCATGCAGGGCAGAATTAGGCCAATATTCACTACTAATTAATATCCAAAAAAGAGCCATCAAATTTTGGAAACACCTAAAAATGAGCAACCCCCACTGCTATCATTACAAAGCCCTGAAATGCCAAGAGATGATCATAGAGTCCCCTTGGTCAACTGGTCCTGGGACTCAGTGAAGTAACTACTAACACTACTAATAATAATCAGCCCCAGGACCGTGACATCCTAGCACAGAGAATTTGACCCAACACAATTATTACTAAACAAAAAGAAAAATATTTGACCTATTGGACAGAAACAATAAAAACACAAAACAAACTCCATTGCTATTTGGCCCTAAACAGACAGTACACCATGGCTGATTACCTGACCATGGTGAAAGATAGCAAACTGAGAAAAACCATGACAATGTACAGACTTAGTGAGCATAGCCTGGCCATTGAAAAAGGCAGACCTGGCTGCCCAGAGAGGACAGGCTATGCTCTCACTGCAGTCAGGGAGTGGTGGAGACAGAGATGCACTTCCTCACAACTTGTGGAAACTATCAGGGCATAAGGGGGAATTTCTACCCAAAATTCATGAAAATATGCCCTGAATTCAAAAATTTGAATGACCACCAAAAACTCCCATATCTATTAGGGGAACAGAGAAAATGTGTAACTTTAGTGGCAAACTATGCTACAGCTTGCCATAAGCAGAGGGACAACCAGTGACCATTTGAATCTAAGAAAAGATTATATGTATATTGTTTGTGTATTTATGTATACATGGGTATATTTGTCTATACACTATGTCTAGATCTGCATTTGTGTTCAATTATATGTTTTTCTGTGCTTTGGCAACATAAGATGTATCTTGTCATCATGCCAATAAAGCAACTTGAATTGAATTGACTGACCTGGATTGCCCTACAGAGAGCCAGCACGGACTCGATGGACCGAATGGCTGCCTCCTGTGCCGTTCTGACTCTGACTATGACATCATGTTTTAAGAATATAAGAGCATAAGAAATAGGAGTAGGCCCTTCGAGCCTGTTCTGCCATTCAGTGAGATCATGGCTGATCTTCCTCAACTCCATTCACCGGCCCTATCGCCATATCCCTTGATGCCTTTACTATTCAGCAATCTATCGACTTCTGTTTTGAATATACCCAATGACTGGGCCTCCACAGCCCTCTGGGGTAGAGAATTCCAAAGATTCACCACTTTCTGAAGAAATTTCTTCTCATCTCAGTCCTGAATGGCCTACCCTTTATCCTGAGGCTGTGGCCCCTGGTTCTAGACTCCCCAACCAAGGGAAACATTCTCCCAGCATCCGCCCTATCGAGCCCTGTAATAATTTTGTATGCTTCAATGAGATCCCCTCTCATTCTTCTGAATTCAAGAGAATACAGGCCTAGTTTACTCAATCTCTTCTCATACGACATTCCTGCCATCCCAGGAATCAACCTCCGTGAACCTTTGTTGCACTCCCTCTGTGGCAAGTATATCCTTCCTTAGGTAAGGAGACCAAAATTGTACACAGTACTCCAGGCGTGGTCTCACCAAGGCCCTATATAATTGGAGTAAGACTTCTTTACTCCTGTACTCAAATCCTCTTGTAATAAAGGCCAGCATACCATCTGCCTTCCTAATGGCTTGCTGGACCTGCACATTCACTTTCAGTGACTCATGTACAAGGACACCCAGGGCCCTTTGAGCATCTGCATTCCCCAATCTTTCGCCATTTAGGAAATACTCTGCCTTTCTGTTTTTTCTACCAAAGTGGATAACTTCACATTTATCCACATTATATACCATCTGCCATGCTCTCGCCCACTCACTGAGCTTGTCGTGATCCCCTTGAAGCCCCTTCACATCCTCTTCGCAACTGACACTGCCACCTAGCTTTGTATCATCAGCAAATTTGGAAATGTTACATTTAGTCCCCTCACCCAAATCATTGATATAGATTGTGAATAGCTGGGGCTCAAGCACCGATCCTTGCGGTCACGGCCTGCCATCCTGAAAAAGACCCAGTTATCCCTACTCTTTGTTTTCTGTCTGTTAACCAATTCTCTATCCATGCTAGCATATTACCCAATTCCATGTGACCTAATTTTGTTCACCAACCTCTTGTGTGGGACCTTATCGAAGGCCTTCTGAAAATCCAGATACACCACATCTACCAGTTCCCCTTTGTCTACTCCACTAGTTACATCCTCAAAGAACTCCAATAGGTTTGTCAAACAGGATTTCCCTTTCATAAATCCATGTTGACTCTGCCCAATCTTACTATTAGTTTCTAAGTGCCCAGTTATTGCACCTTTATAATAGATTCCAGCATTTATCAACTACTGATGTGAGGCTAACAGGTCTGTAGTTCACCGTTTTCTCTCTTCCCTCCTTTCTTAAATAGTGGGGTTACATTTGCTCTCCTCCAATCTGCAGGAACCATTCCAGAATCTATAGAATTTTGGAAGATGACAACCAATGTGTCCACTATTCCAATGGCCACCTCTTTCAAAACCCTAGGATGTGGATCATCTGGTCCTTGGGATTTATCAACTTTTAGTCCCATTAATTTTGCTAGTATTTTTTTTACTAATTTCTTTAAGTTCCTCATTCTTGCCACACCCTTGGTTTTCTCTCATTTTTGGGAGGTTCTATGTGTCTTCCTCCGTGAAGCCAGAAACAAAGTATTTAATTTCTGTGCCATTTCCTCATTTCCCCATTATAAATTCTCCCGTCTCTGACTTTAAAGGACCTACATTTAACTTCCACCAGTCTTTTCCTTTTCACATACCTGTAGAAGCATTTACAATCTTTTTATATTTTTCGCTAGTTTGTGCTCGTATTCCATTTCCCGTTTCTTTATCGATTTCTTGGTCCCCCTTTGCTGATTTCTAAAAGATCCCAATCCTCAGGCTGACTGCTTTTTCTGGCAACTTTATAAGCTTCCTCCTCTGACTTAATGCTAGCTTTAATTTCTTTTGCTAGCCATGGTTGGATGACTCTTCCTTTTGGGTTTTAGCCATGAAGTCGCTTGCCCTCAAAGCTTGTCTGAACATTTGGTCATTTTTAGATCGTCAAGTTTACCATGAACAGTATTACACTCTGCACAATGCTGAGCTCTTCTTCCATCTCCCCCGCATCCACTTCTTTGGCCACGAGTCCCCCCCGCATGCACACAAGACCAGCATACCCTTTCTCCCATATTCAGAATTCGTGTTCCACCTGGGCCCCTCCCTCTGGACTCTTGGCCTCTAGATCTTTTCTTTGGTAACTGCTGATGTGGCATCGGCCGTCTCAATTTCTCTGCTCCACTCACTCGCTCTAACCTACCTCCCTCTGAATTTGCAGCACTCCACTCTCTTGGGTCCAATCCTAACATTATTGTTAAACATGCTGACAAGAGTGGCACTGTTTGGTGAACAGACCTTTTTTAACTTGCCGAGACTGAGTGCCAACTCGCTTGATACCCCCTCCTACCTTCCCTGAACCATGACCCCACCACCGAACATCAGGCCATCCCTTCCCAGACAGTCACTGACTTCATCTGGAGATCTCTTTCTTCCCCCCCCCCCCCCCTCTGCTACGGCCTCCAACCTCATAGTCCCTCAACCTCACACACAGCCAGCTTCTACCTCCTTCCCAAGATCCAAGAACAGGAGTGTCCTAGTATACCCATAGTTTCAGCCTGCTTGTGCCTCGGAACTTATTTCTTCCTATCTCCACTTTCTTTTGTTTCCCCTTGTCCAGTCTCTTCCAACACCCTCCGCCACTTTAATAGTTTCCAGTTTCCTGGCCCTAACTGTCTCCTTTTCACCATGGCTGCCCAGTTACACTACCCCTCCATCCCCCATGAGAACGGCCTGCTGAATGGAGGCAAAACCATACCCCATCCACCACCACCCTCCTCTGCCTGGCTGAACTTGATCTTGCATTACCAGCATCTGCTGCCTTGATTGCACTTCTTCCATTCTGCTTTCTGTAAGGACTCCCAGTTTTTCCATCTCCGTCACATCTGTTCTGACAATGCTAGCTTCTTTTAACCGAGGATTCCCCTCCACAGTGCCCTTGACCGTATCCGTCCCATTTCCCTCATCCCTTCCCCTCCCTCCCAGAGCCACGATAGGATTCCCTTTGTCGTTGCCTTCCACCTCACCAGCCTGCACATTCAACAGATCTTCAGCTGCCTCCAGTGTGGTGCCACCACCAATCTTTCCCCTCCCCTTTCAGCATTCCAAAGGGACCATTCTCTATGACATCTTGGTGCACTCTTCAATCACCCCAACACCCACTCCCCTTCCCCCAGCACCTTACACCTTCCCTTTCACTTCTTCCCATCGTCTAGAACCCCAAACACACCTTCCAGGGAAAATGGTTATTTATGTGTACTCCTTTTCAATTTCGTATACTGTATTCACTGCTCACAATGTGGTCTCTTCTACATTTGGGAAGATCAAGTGCTGATTGGCTTTGCATAACACCTCCGTTCAGTCTGCAAGCGTGACTGAGCTTGCCATTTTAATTGCCATTTTAATTCTCTCTCCTGCTCCCACACTGATCTCTGTCCTTGGACTCCTATACTGTTCTAATGAAGCTTGAGGAACAGCTCCTTGTCTTTCGATTAGGTACTTTACAGCCCTCCGGGCTCAACAATTTCAGCTCCTAACCAGTGCTCCCATTTTTTTCCAGACAGGTGCTGATAATGGTTCTGCTGTTGCCATTTACAGCTCCTCTTGACCCAACTTTTGTTTCTTTACTTGTCCCATTACCACCTGCTTTTGCCTGCACCATCCTCCCCTTTTGTCATTTTAATTCACTCCTGTCTTCCACCCTATCACAGGCCTTACCTTTTGTCTTTTCCCTGCCTCTCTACTTGCTTAAACCTGTCATCAGAATTGGAAAATGTTAGATGCAAGGTCACTGACCTGCAGCATTGACTCTTTCTCTCTCCACAGACGCTGCCTGACCAGCTAAGTATTTCCAACATTTTCTGTTTTTATTATTAGTATTAGACTGGTTATGTTGGCTGCACCTCTTCAAGCTTGTGGTACAGAAAATTCCCAACCATGAGTAATAATATTACAACTGTGATGCTTTATTGAGACATAATTTGGAACCACTACTTGTCAGACCTGCTAAACTGGCTTTGGGGCAAGGCAAACCAGGTAAGAGAGAAGCTGTAGACCGCTGAGTCTCGCCCAGCTCTTTTCCTCACTTTGCTAGCAATAATCCAGTTTTTCCAGTAACAGGGTTTAAAAGAGAAACCATTGTGGCTCTGCTTAAGAGCCCAAGGGGTTAATTTATCATTTCCTTCATGTCAATTTAGAAACTTAATATTTAATAATGCCCAATATATAAATTTACATTCAGCTATACAAAAGTTGTGCGGTGAATTTTTAAAAAGCAGTCAGCGGAAAGGGTTAACTTTTTATGTTTATAAGATTGTCAGACGCAATTGCGTCATTTCATGTTACTTTCCTGATTGAAAAAGATCCAAATGCCATTTTATTTTTTTCCAAGTCTTTGTACCTTATAAAAAAAATTTGTGCAAGTTTTAACTTTAGAAATTGAAAATCCATTAAAACAGCAGAAATTATTAGTAACATTAACTTCTTTTACAGAAAAATTCTCATCAAGGAAGACCGCATTTTAGATTAAACTCCAATTGTATTTAAACTTTTTTATTAGAGGTTTCCAACCCCAAAATTTTCCATGCATTAAACATGCAGAATTGCTTCAAATGTCCCAAAATTCCAATTCAAATCACTAAACTTTTAAGAAATTCAAAAATGCCAACTTTTATGTACAGAATTAGACTCTCAAGTTAAAATAATAACCAGAATTTCACTGTGGCCACAATAGTCTGTTTTTCACAATTTAATAGGTTAGTTAACATCAATATTTCCAATTTAATTCAGACCAATATTTTATTACTGAAACACATAATAAAACCAAATAGCACATACTTACAAAAAACTCAGTAGTTTTCACAATAAAACAAAATGTTCAACATTCTTACACAAAAGGAAAGAAAGGCAGAGCTTCCCACAGCTTGTGGGCTCCGAAACATTCATACAGGCTTTTTAAAGGTTGAAAGCAAAAGAAATCCTGCATCTTGTAATGGTAGAATCTTTCCCTTTCTCCTCCTCCTTAATTCCATCGTAGACTAATTTGGTGCTGTTTTTGCTGAAACCAATTTACAATTTCTGATGTTAGTCAGTTATACCCTTCTGAGTCATGTGAAACAGGCCAATGTAATGAATCTGAGAATTTTTCCACAGGCCATGGATTTCGACCCGAAACGTCAACTCCAATTTCTCTCCATGGATGTTGCCTGACCTGCTGAGTGTTTCCAGCATTTTCTGTTGTTACCATGGATACTGGGACATGGCTAGAGGGCACTTTAACTCTGGGCCTGGGATCATACTTGTTGTATCCGTGTGTTAATGGAGACACTGAATGCAGGAGTTGGTTTCACAGGTGTTTACTGAACAAAGTCTGGAGGTGAACTAACAGATACAAGACACTATACAGGCTTATAGAGCCTGAGTGGCCATTACCGGCATTACAGTACACGGGCTCTTAAAGGCACATACACCACAATTCCTCCCCTTTTAGACAACCAGTACATAACATTTTAAGTAAGCATTAATTAACATTACAAGAACAATAATCTACACTTGCTGCAGTTAATCAATTATAAGTCAGTCTCTCTGGAGGCTTCCAGACTCGGTCCGGATAACACCTCGGTGGTGTAGTAGTTTTCAGTGGTGTAGTAGTTTTCAGTGGTGTAGTAGGTTCTTTTGGCAAGGTCGATTCGGCTTGAATGCCAGTGTCGGGTTCATCTGGTTCCAGTATCACCGGATCGGAGGTAGATACTATGGGTATCTCTGCTTCATCATTAGGCGTATAGAGTTGTGGTGTAGGTTGTCCCTTTTCGGATGACTATGATCTGGTCAGCATGGCGCCTGATTATGCTTTCTCCAATGTCCACGGTATACATCAGCGGTCCTAGTCGTGTGCAAATAGTCCCAGGCTGCCATTTCTCGGTACGGTAGTCTCGGGCCAAAACTTGTTGACCGATCTGGAAGGTTCTAGTTGGCCTTTCGTTCATGCCTTGAAATTGCCGGTTCTCCACGTCCCGTCTGATGTTTGGCTTGATCAAATCCAGCCGGCATCTTAGGCTTCTATTGAAGAACATCATGGTGGGAGTTTGGTTTGTAACCACGTGTTGCATTCCTGTATGCAAACAAGAAGTTATCTACCTTATGCTGAAGTTTTATGTCTTCATTACCCATGGCCTTCTTGAAGGTCTGGACAAACCTTTCAGCCAATCCATTGGTGGCGGGATGGTATGGGGCGGACGTGTAGTGCTTAACCCCATTGTTTTTTAAGAACTTCCTGAATTCTTCGGACACAAATTGCGGTCCATTATCAGAACCGATCTGTTCAGGCAGCCCATTCCTGGCAAATATGGTCCTTAATACTGTGATGGTTTTGTCCGTGGTGGTGGAGGACATCTTTATTACCTCCGGCCACTTGGAGTGTGCATCAACCGCGATTAAGAACATTGAGTCCATAAATAGACCAGCAAAGTCGATGTGTACCCTTTGCCATGGAGATGAGGGCCACTCCCATGGATGTAGAGGAGCTTGTGGTGGGGCGTTTTGTACCTTCTGGCATCCTAGGCAGCTCTTGGTCATTTCTTTGATGTCTCCATCGATACCTGGCCACCACACAAACGCTCTGGCTAGGTTCTTCATTTTCACTCCACCCAGATGCCCCTCGTGAAGCTCCTTTAGCACTTTATCCTGGAGTTTGGGTGGAATCACCACTCTGGATCCACACATCAAGGTTCCTCGGCACACTGACAGCTGTTCTCCTCTTTGCGAGAATGCTGGCAACAGTGGTTCGCCATGTGCTGGCCATCCCTTCACCGTTAAATCGTAGACTCGTGAGTCGGGTCATTTCTCGTTTCTTTTTCAATGGCAGAATTTGTTACTGGTAGACATTCCACTATGGTTGAGTGGAACATCTCCACTGGGTCCACTAGGTGCCTCTTCTACCGTTGGCAACGGTAGGCGCGATAAACCGTCAGCATTCCCATGCTGTTTTGATCCTTTGTATTCTATGTCATATTGGTGTGCCCCTAGGAAAAGGGACCACCTCTGTAGCTTTTGCGCTGTCATAATGGGAACGCCCTTTTTAGGGTTGAATATGGAGACGAGGGGTTGATGGTCAGTCAACAAGGTAAATTTTTGTCCGTGTAGGTAATGGTTGAATTTCTTCACTCCCCGTACCAGGCTGAGTGCTTCCCTGTCGATTTGGGCATAGCTACGCTCAGCTATCGGCCGCTCCGAGCCATCAGGGAATCTCTGCGATAATACCGCTCCTACGCCGTAAGGGGATGCATCGCACGCCAGTCTGATTGGCAGTGATGGGTTGTAATGAGCCAACACTTCCTTGGACGTGATCAAGCCTTTGCATTTATGGAAGGCACGTTTACAGTCTTCGCTCCATTTCCAAATTACTCCCGTTTGTAGCAGTTCGTTAAGAGGGTGCAGAAGAGTTGACAAGTTCGGTAAAAATTTGATAGCAATTTATCAATCCCAGGAACGACCTTAATTGTGAGACATTTTCAGGTGCTGGGGCTTTTATGGCCGCTTCAATTTTTTCAGGTGACTTATGCAACCCTTCCTCGTTAATTATGTGGCCACAATATGATATTTGTTTCTGGAAAAATTCGCACTTGGGGCGATTTGCTCGTAGGCCCCATTCTCTCAGCCTAGTGAGCACCTGCTCCAAATTGGCATGGTGCTCGTTGTCGTTTTCTCCTGTTACAAGGATGTCGTCTAGGTAGCATTGAGTCCCCCAGAATCCCTTGGAGGACTTGCTCCATAGCTCTTTGCCAGATAGCTGGAGCTGATGCTACTCCGAAAACCAGTCGATTGTACTGGTACAGGCCTTTGTGTGTATTTATCGTGAGATACTTTTTAGAGGCTACTTCAACCTCCATCTGTAGATATGCCTGTGCCAAGTCAATTTTGGTGAAACGTTTCCCTCCGGATAGTGAGGCGAAAATACCTTCTATCCTCAGCAGAGGATACTGTTCCGTGTGAAGGACCGGGTTTACAGTCACCTTGAAGTCCCCACAGATGCGAATTTTTCTCTGTTCTTCAGATTTATCATTATTCAACGTTTTCTTCATGACCGGGACGATGGGTGTTGCCCAGTCGCTCCAATCTATCTTTGATAATACGCCTGCCTTTTTCAAATGCTCCAGCTCTGCCTTGACTGCTGGACGAATTGCGTATGGCACCGGTCTTGCCTTAAAAAAACTTGGGAATTGACACATCTTCCACTTTTATTGAGGGCGGTGACTCCTTTCAAGGTTCCTAGTTCCTGTTGAAACACTTCCTTGGCGTTGGCCCAGATGTCTTTTAATCGTTCAGATATGACGTCATTTTTTTTCTTACTGGTCACCGTCAGTGCCTGAATGGAGTGCCAGTCTAAACGTATCTTTCTGATCCATTCACGTCCCAACAGCGGTGGACCACCATCTTGCAGAACGTATAAATACAACTTCTGTATTTCCTTGCCGTTGTATACAACAGACACCTTTATTTTCCCTTTGGGGTATACTTTCTGCCCCGTATATGTTTTCAAGATAATGGATGTGCCTTTCAAAGGTATATGCGGAAATAGCCGCTCGTAATCCCGTCGACTTATGACGGTCAGAGCTGATCCTGTATCTAGCTCCATTTTAACTGGGGACCCCGCTATCGTGAGGGTAACCCAAATGGTCTGGTAATCTTCTTTGGCAATTACATTATGTAATTTGAGACAGCTTAGTCTCTTGTTTCCAGAGTCGCTGTCGCTCTTCTGGTCTTCGGAGCTACTGTCCGTCATCATTTGTACCTTTCTGTACTTTTCCTTATTGATTTTTTTCCTGTCCGTGGATTTTTTTTTTCCAGATCGGCATACACGCAGATCGGCATACACATGCAATGTGTCCAATCTTTCCGCATTGCCTGCATGCTTTGTCCTTGAACCAGCAGTCCCTCTGGTCATGGGTGGATCTGCCGTAGCGATAACATCTCTCAAAACCCTGTCATTTCATGGGTGCCGAAGTCCTGTGGCTTTTGCTGTATCTCTGCAGCTCCTCTTGCGGCTGCTTCGTATGATACAGCCATACTTAAAGCCTTGTCCAGTGTCAAATCTTTCTCAGAAAGTAGCCTTTTCTCTGTTCCTTCGCTTAGGAGACCGCAGACGAATTTGTCTCGAAGAGAATCTGCCAGTCCTGCCCCGAATTGGCAGTGCTTTGACAGCTTCCTTAATTCGGTGAGGTAATCGGCGTTACTTTCATTCTTGTGCTGATTCCTCCTGAAGAATTTTGAATCGTTCCGCTATTAGCAGCAGTGTTGGGTTTAAGTGTTCCTGTAGGGTATCAACAATCTCCTTAAAATTCTTGTCCTTTGGTTTGGCTGGAGTGATTAAGTTTCGTAACAGCCCGTATGTCCTTGCGCCCATTAGATTTAGCAGTACTGATGCCTTTTTATCAACATCTATTTCATTTGCTGTGCAATATACCTCCACTCTTTCCACATATGTGGTCCAATCCTCTATATCGCTATCGAAAGCATTAATATTGCCAGCCTCAGGCATCCTGGAAAAAAAAATGGCGCCTCCCGCGCGCGCTTTCCTTTCTTCCCTGCAGGAAAAAAATGGCGCTGCTGCTGACGACGCTGTTCTCTGCGGTTTTTATTTACATAGGTTTTTTTTTTTCAATAGGTGGAGACTCGTTCCCCGCCGGACTCTCTGGGACTTTTCCCTCCCGCTGCTTGGTCCGAACGTCGACCTGCTTTGCAGCGCCGGCCGTCTCCCGAGTGCTTCCCCCTGCCCCCCCCCCCCCCCCCCGTCTCTGTTTGCCTCCGCCTTTGCTGCTCGGCCCCACTGTAGAGCCAGCCGATGGAGCGCCAGCCCACCGCCCAGGAAGGATTATTGCAGTACCTGCCACCAGCTCGGCTAGCTGGTGAAACCACAGGTTTTTTTTTCTTCTTGCTTTTCTTCGACTTCCGTCTGAGGAATCGATCTCCTTGAGGTGCTGCCGAATTGCAGGTAAGTCCGTTTCCAATTCGTCGCCACTGTTGTATCCGTGTGTTAATGGAGACACGGAATGCAGGCGTTGGTTTCACAGGTGTTTACTGAACAAAGTCTGGAGGTGAACTAACAGATACAAGACACTATACAGGCTTATATAGCCCGAGTGGCCATTACCGGCATTACAGTACACAGGGACTCTTAAAGGCACATACATCACAATACTGGCACATGTGAGGCAGACAATGGCATTCACTGATCAATACAAGGCCCCCACCACATCTGCTGTACCAGCCTTTGGACCAGGTTGTCACCCTTCTGGTACCCACTCGGGTGTGGGCTCAATGGACCCCCCCTCATTACAAGTGACTGCAGGATCGCCCATTTACCCTGATAAAATAAGTTATCCTGTACTGTAAAAATGGTCCTTTCTGTTAAAGGCATCTTTGGGCCATGAGCCCTCACCTTTGGTCACCTGGACTGATTTAATCCAAGAGTTCTCACCTGCACCCCTGAAAGATCAAAAGGGGGTGTTTCACTTTGAATATTATTTATCTGGCCCTGCAAGATGATGGTTCCCACACTTCTGCAGCAATCCTGAACATCTTGGCTAGCTGATCTGCTGTGTCATGCTCACTCGCCCTGGGGGCAATTTTAGAATGGGCTCAACTTTGACCACCCCTAAGGGTTGTTGCCTCCTCTCGGCCTCTGCTAGAATCCACTGAATCAGCCCTGCTGAAGGCAACGCCTTGCTGTCCGCAGAGGTAAATCCCCTCATTCCAAATTACTTCTTGCTTGTCAAAACCTTGGGGGGTGGGGGAGGAGTCCATCACAATAGCAGGGGAGTAACTGAATTAAGAAAACCGGGCTTTGTATGTGTTCAAATTGATTTTAAATGAGACCACATATTTTTAATTTAAACTGGATAAAGCACTAGCAATTTTTAGCTGTATTCCCAATTAAAACAAAGTGCTTTGAAAAGTTCAAATTGATTTAACACTGCTTTTCACCATTGCACAAGTAAGCTGTGTCTTTAACTTGAAATGTATTGGTGAGACTGCACCTGGAATACTGCGTACAGTTTTGGTGTCCATACTTAAAGGACATACTTGCTCTCGAGTCAGTGCAAAGAAGGTTCACTCGGTTAATCCCGGGGATGAGGGGATGGACATATGAGGAGAGGTTGAGTAGACTGGGACTCTACTCATTGGAGTTCAGAAGAATGAGAGGCGACCTTATTGAAACATATAAGATTGTGAAGGGGTTGGATCGGGTGGATGCGGGGAGGATGTTCCCGATGATGGGTGAAACTAGAACTAGGGGGCATAGTCTTAGAATAAAGGGCTGCTCTTTCAAAACTGAGATGAGGAGGAACTACTTCACTCAGGGTGGTAGGTCCATGGAATATGCTGCCCCAAAAAGCTGTAGAAGCTACATCATTACATAAATTTAAAACAGAAATAGAGTTTCCTAGAAGTAAAGGGAATTAAGGGTTACGGGGAGCGGGCAGGAAATTGGACATGAGTCTAGGTTCGGATCGGTCATGGCCCTGTGGGTAGCAGAGCGGGCCCAGGGGCCGTGTAGCCTGATCCTGCTCCTATTTCATGTGTCTAATTCTGTTAGATTCAGGAGATGGTTCTGTGATCGTGGATTGGCGGTTAGGATCAGATCAGCCATGATCTTATTGAATGGCGGAGCAGGCTCGAGGGGCCGATTGGCCTACTCCTGCTCCTATTTCTTATGTTCTGTTCTAATTCAAAGTTTTCCCCAATCACAATCTTAAATTGAACACTTGACAACCATATTCACACTTTCATACAATTTAGAAATATTGATCCCTGTAATGGGTTATGAACTGAGCCAAAATTTTGTGATATTCCCAGGTTGAGAGCCCAAGAAATAATTCCGTTTAAATTGGTTCAAAACCAGAAACATGACTTATCTTTTAATAAAATCACACGTGTATACATAGAGAAAACAATTAACAAACTTAAGGCAGCACATGCTTTGCAGAAAAGACATTGATGTTGGAAGCATTTTAAATCAAATACAAGATTACAGAGGGTTAAATGGCTTTTAGTTCATGAACAGAACAGTGGGTGGCGCTGACAATAAAAATCACGCAGACACATTTTAAGGACAGACTTTCAAACAAAAGAAATGCTGGAACTTCTTAAACATAGTCAGAAAACTTTCTCAACACTGAAATTCCAGCAGCCTTTAAGTTTCCCTTCACTCATTAATTCTTCCACTCGTGTTTCATATTTCTTGGCAAAGAAGCTGGCAGCATATGCCATCTGCTTCAATGCTGGTTTCAACTTTGTTTTTGTCTGTCGCCTTTTGAACTGTCGTCTTCGGCAACTAGTTTTGGTTCTCTAACTCCGTTCCTTTTCTTCATTTGCTGAGTTCCCAGAACTTGTGCCACTGCTACTGCTGCCCCCACCTGGAGTTGGGTTAGCAAACACTTTAGATCACTCTTCCTGGTTTCTAGCTGCTGCTCCTTTGCCCAATCGGCTTTTAGCTGCTGCTGTTCTCCTTCCCCGCCCCCCCACTCGCTCGCCTTTCTCTGGTAGTTCTTCCCACCCCCACTTGCTCTGCTCTCTCTCTGGTAGTTGTTGTACCCCCCACCCCCCACTCTCTCGCCTTTCTCTGGTAGTTGTTATTACCCCCCCCCTCTCGCTCTCCTCTCTCTGGTACCCCCCCCCCCCCACTTGCTCTGCTCTCTCTGGTAGTTGTTCTTCCCACCCCCCACTCGCTCTCCTCTCTCTGGTAGTTGTTCTTCCCACCCCCCCCACTTGCTCTCCTCTCTCTGGTAGTTGTTCTTCACACCCCCCACTCGCTCTGGTAGTTCTTCCCACCCCCCACTTGTGCTGCTCTCTGGTAGTTCTTCCCACCCCCCACTCTCTCGCCTTTCTCTGGTAGTTGTTATTACCCCCCCCCCCCCTCGCTCTCCTCTCTGTGGTACCCACCCCCCCCCCCACTTGCTCTCCTCTCTCTGGTAGTTGTTCTTCACACCCCCCACTCGCTCTGGTAGTTCTTCCCACCCCCCACTCGCTCTCCTCTCTCTGGTAGTTGTTGTTCCCACCCCCCTGCTCGCTCTCCTCTCGTAGTTGTTATACCCCCCCCCCCCCCCCCCCCCCCCCCCCGCTCGCTCTCCCCTCTGGTAGTTGTTTCCACCTCCACCCCAAGTCTCCCCCCCCCCCCCCCCCCCCCCCAAACTCGCTCTCCTCTCTGCTAGTTATACCTCCTCCTCCCCCCCCCCCCCCCCCCCCCACCCGCTCTGCTCTCTCTGGTAGTTGTTATACCCACTCGCTCTCCCCTCTCTGGTAGTTATATCTTGTGTTGTCTCGTTATGTGCAAATGTGGAATGCATGGTGTAACAACTGCTTGCCCATATCTAATTTGATTTTGCCCAGTTATTTGGCTCTAGATCCATTCTGTCACCTTTTTTTGATAAGAGTTCCCTTCTGGACTGCTCAAATGACACAAGTCTGTCACACAACTTCTCAAATTTCTTATCTCTGGCCCTCAACATTGTTTGAGTCTGTCATCCTTGCTGAATTGCCACAATACTGCTGGTAGGTCACTATCCTACACTCTGCAAATGTTTTCCTTCCTTAACTGGCTAGGCAGTCAACCACACCAGTCCTAGGATCCCACTTACACCATAATATATCAATAATCGATGATCAGTGCAGCGGCCCCGCAGCAAATTTAAAGGGGCTGCGCACTTGGACTGCAAGTTAGAGGGAACATTAGTTATAACTTTAGTGATTTGTGTATTTGTACTCTGAGATCCCTTTGCTCTTCTGTCCCATTTTAGATTCTTATTTTCCAAGTAATATGTGACCCCAAAATGGAATACCTCACATTTATCTGTGCTGAAATTAATTTGCCAATTATATGCCCATTCTGTAAGTTTATTAATGCCTTTTAATTTGTTGCAGTCCTTCTCGGTATTGACTAGTGCCTCTATCTCCTCCCAAGATTCTTTTAAAATGCGCAGATGTAATCCATCTGAACCAGGGGTTTTATCCTCAGAGTTTGATTGGTTTATTTAATATTTCCCCTTTATTTTAAATGCAGTTATCATTTTTAATCTCTTCTTCTGATGTCATGTCCACCTGTTGATGATGCAACCCAGGACCTTAAGGACAATGAGTTCTAACTAATTAAAATCTAGATTTGAACATAATTTTCCCTAATTCTAACATGAGAAATGAATCTAAAGTAATAAACCTATAGACTAGCAACCTTAATATTAAACTGCAATCTAGCACAGTTTAATGCTGAAAATTAGTAAAAGGAATTTATATTTCAACAACTTACAAGTTTGCACCTTCCCACAGACATAGAAAGAGATAAGCTGAGTCTCCCCCTGTTCTTTGTCTCGCTTTTCTAGCAATTTTTTACAATACAAGGTCACTTGTGATCTTGCACCTGCTAAAAGTCAGCAGCCAGTCCCAAAGCAGTGTGTTTCTGCAGAACAGTAGCTTTGAGAAAAGCTTAAGGCCATGGGTCCGGTAACATAGTGGTTATGTTACTGGACTAGTAATTCTGGAATAATGATCAAAAAACATGAGTTCAAACCCCACCATGGCAGCTGGGGAATTTTAAATTCAGTTCACTAAATAAATCTGGAATAAAAAGCTAGTATCAGTAATGGTGACCATGAAACTACTGGATTGTTGGGGGAAAAAAAAAACATCTGGTTCACTAATGTCATTTTTAGGGAAGGAAATCTACTGCCCTTACCTGGTCTGACCTTTTGAGACACCAGACCCACAGCAATGTGGTTGACTCTTAACTGCCCTCTGAAATGTCCTAGCAAGCCATTGAAAAGATTAAAGATAGAGCTCTTGATCAAAATCCTGGCAGACAGAAAATCAAATCCAGATACTGATAACATCATAAGGCGATAGCTTTACCACAGACTGCAGGGGTTCAAGGCGGTGGCTCCCCACCACCTTCTGAGGGCAATTAGGGGTGGGCAATAAATGCTGGCCATGTCAACGATGCCCACATCCCAGGAATGAATATTTAAAAAAAATAAAAAATAAATAACTCTCTCGCAATGCCTGATTCCTCAAAAGCCCATATTCTTACAGGTTGGAGAGTTATTTTTCTTTTATGTCCTATTTTTATGTTGTGGAATAGGTTTGAATTGAGGCCATTGAGCAATATGCTGAGGGTGCCAGTGCCCAAGTAGTCATAATTGCAACTTTCAGCTCCTAGCTATGGACCTTTTTTTCTCCTCTTCTGCAGGTCTGTATAGGCTGGCAAAGCAAGAAAAGCCTTCAATTAGGGTTGCCTTTGCCGTACTATAAATGTAGCAAATGGGGGCAAAGTGAAGCTCTAAAATAAACATTGAATATGAAAAAGTAAATTTGTGCTCTCATCTTTTGGAAGCCCAGTACAGGTGCAATGGCACTGATATGTGGTGCTAAAATTAAGGGTTGTCGTATACAGAGATCTTTGGGTAGGATGTAGTTATCTGGCAGTAGGAGGGTGAAGTTCCAACTCTACACTCCTCTGAAGCAACTTTTAATTTATATCGTAAAATGTAACTGCTGTTTTCAGTATTGTGCTGAAAATTGAGGGGGAATATTTTATACAATAATGGTGGAGAGCGCCTCCTTTTCGTAAAGCACTTGGCTGCTTAACAGTGTAGGAATGTCTAGTTCCTATCGAGACTGAGGTCGACTCAGGCGATCAACAAATGATGTTTAATATAAAACAAACTGAGTTTAACAAATCAATACACGAGAACTACGAATACAGGTCTAGTCAGTTCGGAGGCTCCACGAGGACTGCTTGGGCGGTCCCGTGGCTGGCGTCATGACATCACGTTTTTCCCGCCGATGGGGGATTATGTGACGAACGGCGTGACGTCATCGCATTTGCCCGCACTCTTAAAGGGACCGCGCTCTGTACATGCAAACAGTATATACAAAGATACAGACTCGGGCTGTAGTTAACATATTGTTAAAGGGAATTATATACATTTGATCGGAGTCCCTTTTGTGGCTCCGCCACATGCGCCCCCCCCAGAATTGTCTTTAACAGAAAAAGTGAAATGGCGAGGAGGCTTGACTAGCCTGTCGGAGCGACTTCTGTACAGTTGGAGTGGAAGCTGCTGGACGGCTGGCAGGCGGTGGCACTTGATCGGGCACAGCGACTGTGGGCAGTCGGCCACGTTTTGGCGGCTGTGCGGTCTCGATCGGGCGGTCAAGATCCAAGTGTGCCAGCTTCAACCGGTCAACCGAAATGTGGTCCGGTTTACCTCCGATATCCACCGAGAAAGTTTTGTCTCCCGGCTCTAGCACGCGGAAAGGACCAGTGTAAGGAGCTTTGAGCGGATCCCGATGAGCGTCGTGGCGGATGAACACATATTCGGCGTTCTTCAGCTCTGCTGGGACGTGGGAGCTCTGAAAGCCATGATGCGACGTTGGTACTAGTGCAAAACACCTGGCTGCCTCCTGGTGGCTGATGAGTTGATTGGATGCGGACCATGGCTGAGAATATAGAATGCAAAAATAAGGTAACAACTCGCTCCGCATGGCCAAGGACCCTGCCAACCTAAAATGGAGGACCCTGTTAGCCTAAAATGGTGGTGCAATGTCGACATCGCTGAGTCACTTGCATATTGTAAGAGATGATCATGTTAACTCGGGAAAAGCTAAACTGATCTGTGGCTGCTAATATGGCTGGCACCCACGATGTCACACCTTGCTGGTGGAAACAGTGTAGGGCGGAGTGCAGAGGATATACAGACAATAGGCGATCAGAAAACACATTACCATTATTGAAAACGCATTACCATACTGATTAGGTGATCGTGAAACCATTACCCGCATATTTCCTAAACTATAAACCATTCAATGAAATGTGACTTCTTTATTTCAAACTGCCAGGCCAGGAAATCAATTTAAATGTGTACGTGCCCAGCTCGGGATTGGTGCAGACTGTAAGATGTGTTAATGTCTTTTCAAAAGTAAAGTATAATAATGTGACCCACAGTATGAAAGATTGCTTGCTCTGGTGGAACCTGTCGAGACTCTGCTGGAGTCAGAACGGTGCTGTATCAGAGTAAGTCTCCCGGGATGACAGAATAAAACAACTGTTGAACTAAACCAGTATTCGACTCAGTGTTTGTACTGAACCAGATTGAGGACCAAAAAAATCCGTTTCAACATTTGGTGTCAGAAGTGGGATCTCAACGGACGATCACCGAGAATTCGCGAAATTAAGAGCCGAACTAGTTTTGGACGTGAGAGGAGGAAATGGGCCCCCGGAGTGAGTATGTTTAAATTTACCACTTCGGTTTTCCTCTGATCCGTAAGTCCGATAAAAGTTTTGCCACTCGCTAATTCTTGTGTGGTGTCCCGACGAGATCTGGGTCAATCTGGCGAATACTGTGTAAACTTAGGAAATAAGTATCCAAGTCGGGTAAAGCGCCGGCCTCGTATTTCACTTGGCCCGCTCAGGCTCCGATTGGACTAAAAAGTAGATAAGTGATTTTAAAGAAAGAGAAAAGGAATACTTGAAAGAAAGTAAAAAGAGAGAGTCGGGGACTCTAGAGCTATAGCAACTTGTACTCGGGGAGTGCAAGATAAGGGTCGTATAAGTAAAATAATTAGGCTAAGAATACCTGTACCAGGCGGTGACAGAGGCTAAATTTACGATTTGAATAATTAGGCTAAGAATACCTGTACCAGGCGGTGACAGAGGCTAAAATTACTATTTGACTATAGACGACTCACTGTGTTTTTGTTAAGTCTAAGTATTGTAAGTATTGTAGTGTTGCGTTTCATTTTGTGTGCCGGTATCCGTGAAATATATAAGACACGTGCAAAAAGTAACTCGAATCCTGAAAAAGAACCCTTAGTGTAAGAGAACCATGGGTAATTACCTAGATACCACAAGTGATGAGGGCAGTGCCTTACAAACCTTATGTGACAAATACCCGGACAAAGCCCAACAATTGAGACAACTCTCAGGGGGTTTAAATAAAAAGTTAGGCAGCGAACAATGGCCACTAGGGGGTCCCAAAAGCTTAGAAACGGTTAAACAAGCTCAAGAAGTGATTTGGAAAAAGAATATGGGAAGTAAGACTAAGAAACTAATTGGACTCTGGCGACAGTATTGCCAAGAAATTAAAGACAGTTCCCTATTAGCCAGCTGGCAAGAGAACGCTGTTAAGTTAGGAATAAAGCTAACTGAAGGAGGGAATCCTAAACCCATTGAAATACTTAAGAAAGAATGTGCACATGAGAAAAGGTCAAAATCTGAAATGGCGCCAGATAAAAAGGATAAAAATGAACTACGTAGTTCAATGGTTGGCCTTAGGTTGACCGAGGGAGACGGAACAGATGAGGACTTAAACAATTGGACAATTAGAACTCCTACTGCGCCACCTCCTCAGCCACCCCAATATAATAACATTTATCCCGACCAACCTCTTACAAATCAGACTGGCTTGATCCCTATTACGTCCGTTACCAGTCCACCGACACCCTCCTTTACTGTCCCAAGTCACTCCCCAATCACGCCGATTTCTGATGTTTATATAGACCCTGTTGCTTGTCGAACCCGATCGAAAGATCCAACAAATCCCAAGAAAGACGTGAAACCGGGGAATACCCCTAGTCTGAATTGGCAGAAGAAGAAACGTAGACCCAGACAATTAGTACAACATAAACCAGCAAAAGCAGATGACACTGACTCATGTAGTGACCTTACTGATTCTGAAGACAACCTTTCACCCTTAAACAGTTCCGACTCAGAACCCGAAATTAGCCTTACTAAACCAAAACGAACGCCCAGAAATCTGCCGGTAAGAACAATGCCAAACCCGAATGCAGCGGCTGCCGCAGCCAACCCCACCATAGATGTATTTTTCCCTTGGATAATGAGATAATGGCTATCCTAACCGGTATGCCAGACAGGAAAAAGGCGCCGGCTAGGTTTGTGGACTTTCTTCGAACCACGATACAGGTGTACAATGCAGACTCCCGAGATCTATGGGCTTTGATTCAACAAGTTTTAACTCCTTCCGAACACACTAGATTTTTGGAACGCCTGACTCACCCTAATCATGCCGCTTTAGAGGCCGTCCACGCCCTCACAGCTGATAGGGAGCGACGCATGTTTGCAGCACTCAATGCTACACTCCAAAAACCTATCAATATATCTAATGTCCTAGATACTAAGCCAAAGAAAGATGAGGGACCTGAGGAATTTTTGGAAAGATTCTGTGAGGTTTATCAGGGACAGTCAGGGGACACCAATTACCAAGCAGGAGCCAATTCACCCCAATTCTGCGCCATTCTGATGAACTGTCTCCCGGCTGCTGTGGCGACAGCCGTTAAAACCAATAATATGAACTGGGCAGAAAATACTCCAACTCAAATGGCTAGAGCCGTAAAGTATCATTGGCAAGAGAGTAAAGGTTCGGGGAACCAACCCCAGAAGACAGTAAAAACAGAATATGTCGTGAAGGAAGTCCCAATTCAACCACACACGATAGACAAGACAGGGTATCAGATGGAACCTCAATACTGTAACCCTGGAGGGGTAGACTCTCAGAATTATGGATATTACCCTCATCCAAACGGCTTCAATGCTACTGCATACGGCCAACCCTACGCCACTCCACAACAGAATTACGGAGGTAGAGGAAGGGGTAGAGGACAAGGACGGGGATACCAAGGTCAAAGACAAGGGCAGTGTTATAACTGTGGAAAGGATGGACATTGGGTCAGAGACTGCCCATCCTTAGCCTCTGGAGACCCACCTAGGAGAGGCAGGGGAGGATGGAGAAGAAACGGAGGAGGACCTAGAGGCAGGGGAGGATATACCAATTTCTCCCAGAATAATCCATTCCCACAGAATTGACTAGCTAATCTAGTGACCAGCAGTTCACAGTCGGCCCAAGAACCCTTATTAATGTTGCAAATCCAGGATCAATGGTACCCCTTTTTAGTAGACACTGGAGCCGCCATGTCCTCTGTCCAATCGGACCTTAAACTTCCCCGATCCAACAAGACCCAGGAATTATCAGGCTTCCAAGGTCAAAGGACCAAGTATGCTATGTCAGAACCAGTTCAGGTGACCTACAAAAATCAATCTGCAACCCACCAATTTGTAATCACTACCGGCTTGGACTGCAATTTAATGGCCAGAGACTTACTATGTGCATTCCAACTCAAACTTGATTGTGGTGATGAAGGAATAGCAATAGGACATTGGGCAAATAAAAGGCAATGTTATGTTTCGACTACACCTCAATGGTGGTCACTCGACCTCAATGCATCCTCCTATCATGTGACACTGGCATATGATCGAAGTGGAAAGGATAAGACCCTTGAGGAGTATTTTAAAAATCAGGAAGGTACGGAATGGACAATCTACCTCAAGGCTGTAGTAACTGGACCTGAGGGAAAAGCAGAGTTTGTGCAGGTCCCCTTACACTTGTGGAAGCAGCCTTCGACAGTGGCCCCTCATATCACGCGGGAAGTTAACCAGTCTTTCCACGCCAAAGATTTGGGGCCCATGGTAAAACGAGCAATCGATCAGGCAAACCCTGAATGCCACCAGCCGCAACAGTTACCCGGAGGTCTGATGGTCCAATTTTACCAAAACCCTGAGCCTAGCCTGACAGTGGTGCACCGTCATGTAGGGAAAGATATACTGCAGTATGTGAATCCCCAGGTATGGGCCGAAGACCCAACGCATGTAGGTCTAACCGGCATACAACCCATTGAGATCCCAGTGAAGGAAAATGTGACCTTGCCAACGGTACGACAATACCCTTTGAAGCAGCAAGCTATTCCGAGTATAGATAGACTCATTAAGGGATTGTTGGAGCAGGGGATTTTGGTAACATGCCAATCCAGTTGTAATACACCCATCCTAGCTGTTCCGAAAACTGGTAAGCCTGACCAGTATCGCCTAGTGCAGGATTTACGAACAATAAATGCAATTGTTCAGCCACTTCATGCACTGGTACCTAATCCAGCACACATCTTGGCCTCGATACCTGCTGATGCTAAAGTTTTTGCGGTAGTCGACCTCCAGCATGCCTTTTTCTCCCTGCCACTGGCCGCTACTAGCCAATACCTTTTTGCCTTCACGTACAATGGCCAGCAGTATACGTGGACTCGATTACCCCAGGGCTTTGTGAATTCACCCACCCTGTTTTCGCGGTGCCTTCAACAGCAATTACAGACACTGACATTAAATCGTGGCTCTAATCTGATCCAGTATGTGGATGACCTTCTCATTGCCAGCCCTGATGAGCTAAGTAACAGAGAGGACACTATTCAGTTGTTGAACTATCTCTCAGAATTGGGATATGTGGTATCTCCAGCTAAAGTACTAGTGGCTAAGAAGACAGTTAAATTTCTTGGAGTTATGTTATCAGCAGAGAACCGCAGTCTGGAAACCAGTAGAATACAGCCAATATGCGAGACACCAGCCCCTAAAACGGCCAAACAAGTCAGACAGTGGCTGGGAATGGTTAATTATTGTCGACAGTGGATACCTAATATTGCAGTATTAACCAAACATCTGACTCCCTACACAGCTAAAGAGGGAGAGTTTGAGCTGGAACTAGAGGCACAGCAGGCATTTGAGGAATTAAAACAGGATCTGGTCCAAGCACCAGCCCTGGGACGACCCCTGTACGATAGACCATTCCAGTTATACTGCACAGTAATGAACGATTGCTCAACAGCAGTCCTGACCCAGAAGCATGGAGATAAGCATCGACCGGTAGCTTATTATTCATCAAAAATGGATCCGGTAGCTTTAGGACATCCCTATTGCACCCAGATCCTTACAGCCGTCTACAACAGTCTACAGTCAGCCGCTAACATGACACTTCAACAGGATATTACTGTGTATAGCTGTCACTCAGTCACTGCGTTACTGGGGCAATTGCAGACCCAACACCTGACTACCGCCAGGCAAAATAAGTATGAAATATACTTACTGAACAATCCTAGGCTTACATTTAAACACTGTAGCACTATCAACCCTGCCAGTTTCATTGCAAACCCGCCTTCCGAGAGTGACGAACCAAGCCATGATTGCTTACACCTCATTAAGGATGATACCTCAGTCCGACCTGATTTGTTTGACACTCCTATTACGGATCCCGGTATTACCATGTATACGGATGGCAGTTCTTCAATTGATGACATGGGAAAATGAATTTCTGGTTATGCAATTGTAAATCAGGAAGGTGTCACCTTAGAATCAGCAGCCTTTGAATCCCCTTTTTCTGCCCAGCAAGCCGAACTGTTTGCACTCATACGAGCTTGTACTTTGGGAGAAGGATTACGAATTAATGTATATACAGACTCTAGATATGCCTTTGGAGTAGTTCACGACTTTGGACAATTGTGGAAAAAGAGGATTTCTAACCTCGGGCAGTCCGATCTCACACCGTCAGTTAGTTTCAGACCTCCTGCAAGCCCTTTTACTCCCCAAACAGATAGCTGTGATTAAATGCTCTGCCCATACCACTGGCCAAAACCCAGTAGATATAGAGGCGGCCAAAATTGCTTCTAGGAGTCACCAAATGATTGTGCCCCGAATTATGAGGCAGACTAAAAATTCCAACAAGAATCAGTCTACCTCGGAAAAACTAATGCCAACCATCCAAGAGGTGATTAAGTTGCAGGAGGACGCTCCTAATAGTGATAAGCATTTGTGGGGAGAATTGGGATGTGTATATAACCCTTTATCAAAACTCTGGACTACTCCTGCGGAACAGGCTTGCATGTCTGATGAGCTAGCTGTTTGGGTTATTGAATGTGTACACTTTGCAACTCATTGTGGTGCCAGGGCAGTGAGTGATGTGCTTCTAAGTACTTGGTGGCATCCAAGGCTTCAAGCAATAGCACAGAACATTAGCGATCGATGCCTGACTTGTCAACAACACAACCCTGGAAAGGGAGTGTCTTGTGAATGGGGAAAAACCCCTTTACCGGAGGGTCCCTTTGAGACCCTGCAAATGGACTACATTGAGTTGGAAAGATGTCAGTGTTACAAATACGTACTTGTCATTGTAGATGTATTTAGTAAATGGATCGAGGCATATCCAACCACAGACAATAAAGCCTCTACTGTTGTTAAGGTATTGCTGAGAGAGATCATACCTCGGTATGGTATTCCAACTCGGTTAAGTTCTGACAACGGTCCTCACTTCACTGCCGAAGTGAACAAGGAACTTTGTAGCCAGTTGAACATTCATCAGCAATTGCATTGTGCTTATCGACCACAGGCTGCAGGACTTGTCGAAAGAACCAATCAGACTCTGAAGAACAAACTTGCTAAACTGGTAGCCGAAACCGGCTTAACCTGGTTGAAATTGCTTCCTGTGGCTCTCTTTCAGATCCGCACCACACCCGCGGGTAAAGCACGACTTACCCCTGCTGAGATTATCTATGGTAAACCACTCAAGACTCCCTGGAACCAAAATGCTGCTACAACGGTGCATTTTCACCATATGACTGAAGAAATGACGACCTATGTCTTGGCTCTTACTAAGGTTTTACGTGGGCTGCATTCACAAGTCCGTGCTGCATATGGTGAACTTCCTGACTTATCTGGTTCTCTAAAAATTGAACCAGGTTCGTATGTGATGGTTAAGAACTGGACTCGTAAAAGTCTAGATCCAAGGTGGGAAGGTCCATATCAGGTCTTACTAACAACCCCGACTGCAGCTAAGGTCGAGGGAAGAAGCGCATGGGTGCACTTCCACCATTGTAAATTGATTGGAGAAACCAATCAAAAGGGGGGGAGATAATCAGTAGATTTCAGTACAGTATAGAGTAGATTTTACGAACAATCATTAATTTTATTTTAATTGATAAGAGACTACAGAACTCACGCTCGGCCTTGATAAAGGTGACTGCAGTTTTACGAGGTCTGGTGTTGTGTTTGGATTGTTTTGGCCTGCCAAAATCCTACTTTTATTATACGATTTCTAATTTTTAATTTTCAAAATTTTAGCTTTAAGTTTTTAACTTTGGATCTTGTGTAAGCAGTTTGTTTTCCAGATTAATAACTAATAAGTCGCATTGATTGATCACGGAGGATCAAGATGAGGACCTTATTACTGCTTCTGAGCGTTATCCTGCTCGCGGGCGGGGCGTTCAATTGACTGAAGAAATGTGCCGAAGAGATATTCTCCAGTGCAAAGACAAGAATCTTAAAGCTTTCGGATCCTGGAACGTGACTAAATGGGACTTCTGTAATGGACTATTAAAAAAGGAAATCATCAGAAGAAGAAATTGAATTACTAAATATAGAGGGTGAAGCGAGTGAGATGTTAAAGGAGCAAGTCGAGAAGGAATTAATGGAGGAGGAGTATAATAGACTCAATAAAGTAGAGATGGACCAGTAGGATGAAGCCCAGAATCACTGGGTACCTTAGATGGTTATCATGGAATGATAAAAGGGGGGAATGAGAATATAGAATGCAAAAATAAGGTAACAACTCGCTCCGCATGGCCAAGGACCCTGCCAACCTAAAATGGAGGACCCTGTTAGCCTAAAATGGTGGTGCAATGTCGACATCGCTGAGTCACTTGCATATTGTAAGAGATGATCATGTTAACTCGGGAAAAGCTAAACTGATCTGTGGCTGCTAATATGGCTGGCACCCACGATGTCACACCTTGCTGGTGGAAACAGTGTAGGGCGGAGTGCAGAGGATATACAGACAATAGGCGATCAGAAAACACATTACCATTATTGAAAACGCATTACCATACTGATTAGGTGATCGTGAAACCATTACCCGCATATTTCCTAAACTATAAACCATTCAATGAAATGTGACGACTTTATTTCAAACTGCCAGGCCAGGAAATCAATTTAAATGTGTACGTGCCCAGCTCGGGATTGGTGCAGACTGTAAGATGTGTTAATGTCTTTTCAAAAGTAAAGTATAATAATGTGACCCACAGTATGAAAGATTGCTTGCTCTGGTGGAACCTGTCGAGACTCTGCTGGAGTCAGAACGGTGCTGTATCAGAGTAAGTCTCCCGGGACGACAGAATAAAACAACTGTTGAACTAAACCAGTATTCGACTCAGTGTTTGTACTGAACCAGATTGAGGACCAAAAAAATCCGTTTCAACATTGCTCTGTTGGAGTCGGAAAGAAATCACCTGGTACGCGTAGCGGTTGGCCATAGACGAGCTCTGCCGAGGACGAGCGAAGATCTTCCTTGGGTGCCGTGCAAAGACCCAACAGGACCCATGGTAGCCTGTCCATCCACCCAGCGCCTTGGAGACTGGCCCTCAGTGTGGCTTTGAGCGACCGGTGAAATCGTTCGCACAGGCCGTTTGCCTGTGGATGATAGGCTGTGGTGCGATGGAGCTTGATGCCAAGCCCCTGAGCCACTGCATTCCAGAGCTCAGAGGAAAATTGCGGTCCGCGATCAGAAGAGATGTCCGCCGGTACCCCGAAACGGGCGACCCAAGAGGAGATGAATGCCCTGGCAACGTCTGCCGAAGTGGTGGATGACAAGGGAACTGCTTCTGGCCATCTAGTGGTGCGGTCTAACATCGTAAGGATGTGTGTAAACCCATGAAGGTGGAAGTGGCCCCACCAGGTCCACATTCACGTGATTGAACCGTCGCTCTGGAACAGCGAAGGTGGCCAATGGAGCTTTGATGTGACGCTGCACCTTGGCCTTTTGGCAGACTGCGCAGGTGTTGGCCCAGTCGCGGACATCCATATGCATGCCCCGCCAAACAAACTTGGACGACATCAACCTTTGCGAGGCCTTCATGCCTGGATGACGGCCCGTGTATGGTGTCAAATACACTTCGGCACCAGGCAACTGGCACGATAGGGCAAGGATCTCCTATGGAGAAGTCTCAAAGTAGCATGGTGCCTGCGGCATGGAATTTGACGTCGGCCGCGTGGAGGCTAGAGGGGCTGGTTCGGTAAGCTTGGACCTCTGGATCCGAGGCTTGATCCGCAGCCATGAGGGCAGCGTCGATGCCAAGCTGGACTGCCTGAACGTCGCGCGGGAGAGGCAATCCGCCACCAGGTTGTCTTTACCGGCCACGTGCTGAATATCAGTAGTGAATTCAGAGATAACGTCAACTGACATTGTTGTCCGGCTGACCACGGTTCGGCAGTCTTGGCCATAGCGAACGTTAGTGGCTTATGGTCTACAAAAGCAGTGAAAGGACGTCCCTCCAGCAAGAACTGGAAATGGCGGATGGCCAGAAAAAGAGCCAACAACTCCCGGTTGAAGGTACTGTACTTCCGCTCGTTTCGCCGTAGTTGACGGCTGAACGCCAGCGGTTACCACGTTCCATTTACCCACTGTTCCTGCACTGCGCCGATGGCGTAGTCTGACGCGTCGGTGAGGGCGATGGTGGCAGCGGGTGCGCCAGCATGGTCACGTTGGCGAGGGCGCTTTTTGTGTCAACAAACGCCCGGTACATGTCGACCGACCAGCTTACCGGATCCTTGCCAGACTTGTCCTTGGCCTCGTACAGGGGCTGCATGAGCAGAGCTGCCTTAGGCACGAAGCGGTACCATCCTGAGGAACTCCTGCAGGGCCCTGATGGTCTGCGGGCGTTGAAAAGATTTTACTGCCTCCACCTTCGTTTGCAAAGGAATTGCGCCGTCCGATGTGAAGCGATGGCCCAAGAAATCAATCTGTTGCAGGCCGAACTGGCACTTGGCCGGGTTGATGATCAGGCCATGTTGGCTGAGGCGTCTAAAGAGGGTGCGTAAATGGCAGATGTGCTCCTCTGTTGGAACTGGCAATGAGGATGTCGTCGAGGTAGACAAATATAAACTTGAGGTCCCGAAGTACGGAGTCCATCAGGCACTGGAAAGCCTGTGCAGCGTTCTTCAGCCCAAACGGCATCCACAGAAATTCGAAAAGGCCGAATGGGGTGATGACTGCCGTTTTCGGGAGGCCTTGCGGGTGCACGGGGACCTGGTGGTAGCCACGGATAAGGTCGACTTTGGGGGAAAATGGTATTTCCTGCCAAATGGGCAGAGAAATCTTGGATATGAGGGATCGGGTACCGATTAGGAGTAGTGGCGTCGTTTAGCCGCCGCATGGCCGCCATCCGCCGCCAGGTTTCGGGACAATGTGTAAAGGTGAAGACCAGGGACTATTCGACCAGCGAATAATCCCTAGCCGTTCCATCGTGGCGAACTCCGCTTTCGCAGCCGCGAGCTTGCCAGGTTCGAGTCGCCGGGCCCGTGCGTAGACTAGTGAGCCAGTAGTAGTGGTGTGATGTTCGACACCATGTTTCGTGGCCGTGGAGAAGGTGGGTCTGGTCAAGTCTGGGAAACCCCCTAGCAGGCGAGTGAACTCAGCCGGAGGCGGGAACGCACAGGAGACGGTGTGCGACATGGCGTTACTTCGGTGGCGAGGGATGGAGTGGAACGTGGCCGCATTGATTAAACGTCGGTGCCTTACATCAACCAGGAGGCTGTTGGCGCACAAGAAATCCGCACCGAGGGTGGCTTGCGAGACCTTGGCCGTGATTAATTCCCAGCCAAACTGCTGGCCGCCGAAACATACCTGGACCCTGCCGTCTGCTGAAGGTTCAAATAGTCCCGCCATTAGCCACCTCGAGGGATAGGCCGTGCCTCCCAGCCTGTATATCAAGATTTGACGCGGGTAGGATGCTACACTGCGCCCTGGTGTCGCATAGGAAACGTCGACCAGAGAGCGAGTCGGTGATAAACAGAAGCTTTCCAGCGTTTCCGATTGCCATCGCAGCCGCGGGGCGCCCATTAGAGCCAGTCCTCTTTTGCCAGAGTTGATTTTTTTTGGGGGCAAGAAGCTGCAGGGAGGGCGGCAACATCTTGCTTTCGCGCCAAAACGGGCGTGGTAGAAGCACAACCCCGCAAGTTGAGGAGCTGGGGCGGCATCTGTGGGGGATGGGCGCCTCGTGGCAGCGCAGTACTGCGTCACCGCGAAGATCTTGTCTGCTTCGGCAGCAAGCGCTGCGCAGTCTGACTTTGGACCGGGCCAGGGCAGCTTGTACTTGCTCTGGTAACTAACTGAGGAAGAGCTCCCTAAAGAGGAAGCATTCCGGTTCGGAGCCAAGGAGCGTGAGCATTTGGCTCATGAGCTCAGACAGCTTGAAGTCCCCGAGGCCGGGCATAGCGAGCAGTCGGCGGGCACGCTCCGACTTCGTGAGCCTGAAGACCTGATTGTTTCATACTTGCGGTCGTCCGGGGGGGTTCTCAAGCAGGCTGACGATCCGCGAGGCGGTGGAGCTGTCGAGTGCGGAGACCACGTAAAAGTAATGGGTCTGATCCGCAACGATGTTCCGTAGTGCAAACTGGGCTTCGACCTGGACGAACCACGAGGTTGCTTGTTGCTCCCAGAATTGCGATAGCTTCAATGCAATGGCGTTTGTTTCCATGCTTCGTTCCTTCTGCGAAAACCGTTCGCAAAAGTCGGGGTCACCAATGTAGGAATGTCTAATTCCTATTAAGAGACTGAGGTTGACTCAGGCGATCGACAAACTATGTTTAATATAAAACAAACTGAGTTTAACAAATCAATGCACGAGAACTACGAATACAGGTCTAGTCGGTTCGGAGGCTCCACGAGGACTGCTTGGGCGGTCCTGTGGCTGGCGTCATGACGTCATTGCGTTTTTCCCGCCGATGGGGATCACGTGATTAACGGCGTGACGTCATCGCGTTTGCCCGCGCTCTTAAAGGTACTGCGCTCTGTACATGCAAACAGTATATACAAAGATAGAGACTCTGGCTGTAGTTAACATATTGTTAAAGGGAATTATATACATTTGATCGGAGTCCCTTAGTGGCTCCGCCACAACGGCATCATTTAATAATACAAAATGTGATTTCCATGGATTCTGCACTGATGAGAGCATCAGCCATCTGCATTTATATAGTGTCTAATTTTTTTTAAAGTATTTCTATTTGTGATGCACTTTGGGGAAAATATGGAGAAACCTGCTGCTGGACTATGGAGAAAGACATTGGGAGAGGTCACCAAATGTCTAGTTCAAGATATGCTTTTAAAGAAAAGTGGAGAGGTGAATGGGAGTTTGTGTGGAGCTAAGTTGGCTGTTGGGACAAATGGAAGGGGCGGGGGGAAAAAACCAAACAAAAGGCCAGAGTCCGAGCTGTAGATGTCTTAATGCGCTTTACAGCCATTGAAGTGTAGTTACTGCTGTAATGTAGAGAAAGGCAGCAGTCAATTTGCACCTGGCAAGGTCCCACAAACAGTAATGAAATAAATGAACAGATCATCTGCCATAGTTTGCCCACTCACTTACTGTGTCTGTCCCTTTTGCCACTTCTTGCTCCCATATACCCAACTTACTGTGCCTCCTAACTTCGTGTCATCTGCAAAATTGGATATACAACTCTCTTCGTTCATCCAGTCCTCCTTCAGTACAGTACTAGTGTCAGCCTAGATTATGCACTCCAGTCTCTGGACCAGGGCTTGAACTCATGACCATCCGATTCCAAAGCGAGAGTGCTATCATTGAGCAAAGGCTGTCACTTTCTTGAACCATTGCAGTTGATTTGTTGAGTGTCTGACTTGCTAGGCCACTTCAGAGGACAGTTTGAGTCAACTATGTTGGAGTTGGACTGGAATCGCAGGCCAGACCAGGTAGGGTTGGCAGCTTTCCTTCCTAAAGGACATTAGTGAACCAGTTGGGTTTTTACAATCATCCGACAGCTTCATGGTCACTTTTACAGATGCCAGTTTTTATTTTTATTTTTTTAAACTGAATTCAAATTGCCATGGTTAGATTTGAACTGGCTTTCTCGATTACTAGTGCAGGCCTCATTCCATTACCAGCACACTCAGTGATGTGCTCTGATCTTGGCAGAGGATGGTGTTCACTGTCAAATGCAACCGATTGAGGAGCACATCATTGTGGTCGCAGTTGTAGAAGATATTGTTGGTCATTAAGTATATTCAAGAAAGAGTTGGATATATTTCTTAAGGCTAAAGGGATATGGGGAGAAGGCAGGGACCAGGTACTGAATTTGGATGATCAGCCATGATCTCATTGAATGGCGGAGCAGGCTCGAATGGCCTACTCCTGCTCCTATCTTCTATGTAGCTATGTGACTGACCACAGAGATGTCAGTCCTGTGACCAGGATAGAAATTAGATGAGGTTTGAACAGGCAAGAGTTGAGCACTGAGGTGTGACGCTGTAAACCCAAATAGATTATTTAACTTAATCAGAAGAATTCTTCAAATTCTGAAAGGTTTCACTGGGGTGAATAGAAGTGTGTAGAACCCTGTTAAAAGGGTGGTCCGGTGCAAAGAGGGACTTGGTGTTGAGGAAACATGGCTATAGATGAAAAACTTTTTTGTAGTACTAAGTAAGAAGGCAGTTGGAGAAACTCAGGATGCAAACGGAGCTTGATTATCCCGTTCACTGATCACCCATGTGCTCACTGAGCTACATTGGCTCCCGATCTGGCAACGCCTCAGTTTTAAAATTCTCATCCTAGTTTTCAAATCCCTCCTTGGCCTCGTCCATCCCTATCTCTAACCTCCTTGAGCCCTACAACCAACGTTCCTGTTGAGCAGTGAACCGCACAGCCGCTTGAAGCTCCTGCGTAGGCCGCTTGCCGGCTTCTCAACGGAAAAAAGTTTGAATAGGCTGCGCAGCCCCTTGACGGGGCTTGCATCCAAAAAAAAAAAATTAGGGAACTTTGCCTACAGCCTTCCTGGATCTCTGCTCCTCCATTTCTGGTCTCTTGTGCAACCCCTATTTTAATCGCTTCACCATTGGCAGCTGTGCTTTCAGCTGCCTAGGCCCTAAACTCTGGAATTTCTTCCCTAAACCCCTCTACCTCCTTTTTAAGTTGCCCCTTAAAATCTACCTGTTTGACCAAGTTTTTGGTTACCTCCTTTATGTTGCTCGCTATCAAATGCTCCTGTGAAGTGCCTTGGGATGTTTTACTATGTTAAAGGTGCTATATAAATGAAAATTTAATTATGCTGCTAGGTCAGTTGAGTAAAAATGATGCTAAAACTGTACAGTGCTCTGGATATTCTTGAGTTTAGTTTTGCTCACCTGAGACATAAGGAAATTTTTTTTTACTGGTGTGGTGAGGAACCACCCGGCTGACTGACTGGGAAAGACTGAATAAACTGGGGTTCTCTACCCTTTAGAAGGAAATGATTTGGATGGGGACCTTCTAAAATATGCAGGATACTAATGGCATAGGCAAGGTCAATCCTGAGCACTGCTTCAAGATATGCTAGGATACTAGAACTAGGTTAAAACTGGGGAAAGGGGAAATTAAGGAAAGGTTGTCAGGAAGCACATCACACAGTGATCAACACTTGGAATGGTCTCCTAGATAAAGTAATGGAAGCAAAAACTTGCGGCTTATTTGAATTCCGGATGATGAGTTGAGTGGACTGGATGGCCGTCATCTTGTGATCACATGGCCACTTAGATAAATTTTTGGTTTGCCTATTTAGGTATATTCTCTCAAAGCAAGAGTGCAAGATGGACATGCAGACTGCTGATCACACATAGGAAGGAAGTGGTTTGTTTGGTTCCTTGTTAAACTGATTGGATCTCTTTTTACGTATTCTTTGGGTAAATGGTTAACTTTCATTTGGAATAATGTCACAAGAAGGATGGGAGCAAGTTGTACATAAGTGAGTATCCTAAGGAAAACCATTAGGGAAAAATTGCATTGAATTATACAACACTTTGCAAGGTTCTTGGCTGATACATAGGCTATTGGGCAATGTGCAGCTTGTTGAATTTTTTTTTACAAGAGAGTGCTTGCTTAAGCCATCAAATAAGTCTAATGCTTTAACAGATGCTTGTTTTTTTGTGTATTTGTCACTTATAACTGATTTCCTTTTTTATAACCTGTCTCCCTATTGGAAACGAATTTGAAAACTGACAATTAAATTTTTGATGCAATTGTATTTTGTCATCTGCAGTGAAACATTAATTACCATGAATGTTCTTTTCATGCGAAGGCCATGAAATTTGATCAGAAATTCTTGGATGGGGAAGGAGAGAAGGATTGGTTCTAATTATTGCACGTAATCTGTATCCAGTAGATGAGTTTCAACTATGGACATATTTATACATGATTCTTTTCCCTTACAACTGTCTTTTAATGAGGCAACTGCCTAATTGCTGATTTCAGTTTTTGATCACGTAGCACACATACTTTTAGTAATCCAAATTTAATTTTATATTTCAGTTCGGATGAAAGGTCATCGACCTCAACATTAACACTTTCTCTCTCCACAGATGCTGCCTGACCTGCTAAGAATTTCCAGCATTTTCATTTTTTTTCATTTTATGTTCTTCCTTTTCAAATGCAATTCAAATGTTAGTTCAATTTTCCACAGTCATACTTTTGGACTCTGAGTACACCGAATCATGGGTTTACTTTGTGCTGTGATCCACCGATTATGAATTGGGTTGCACATCCATAACGCTATTTGTTTCATACAAATTATTTAGTGTTATCAAGAGTGGAGACTTCATCCTACCAGTTGGATTTGAATTTGGGTGTCTGATTAAAGGAGGGTGTGATTATCCACTCCCACTCTGCAACCCACATTCTTTTATAACTTGTTTTATTGTAGGAACAATGATGCTGAATTCTATAACCTTCTAAACTGTGAACCCTAATTTGAGTGTCAAATTCTTCTAGTTATTTTGTTTACCTCTTTTTTAAAGACCTGTTGGCCACAGATCTAATGTGCATATACCAGTTTTTTTTTTAATTATTTGTTCATGGGATATCCGCATCACTGGCAAGGCCAGCATTTATTGCCCATCCCTAATTGCTCTTGAGAAGTTTATCACTAAATATAGTTTCTTCAAATTAAAGATGAAAATGTTGTTCATTCTGAATTCTTTGCTTTACATTTTAGGTGATAATTATAGTCGTACTGTTTTTCTAGTTACTCCTTAGTTCAATATGATGTCTCTCCTCACTATAAAAACTATATTTCTCAACTCAGGATTCCTTTCCAGTTAATCTGTTTTCAGTACGTTAAAAACCATACCATATCTTGCGAGATCATATAGAAACATGTCGATTGTATATTTCCAAAAGAACAGTATAAACTGGCCATACAGGCAGATGTCTGGAAGCAAGAGAGTATCTTGCCATTAATTCACAACAGCACTACAACTGGTGCAAAGTGGACTGCTTTTTAAAAAAAAAAAAAAAAAAATCTTTCCCAGTGGAAAATAGTTGACCATCCTTGCAGTTCTTCTCCATTCAAACAAGCTGACTGGAATTGGGGAAGCATGCAAAATGGAAGTTTAATGGCAGCTATTTGCTTGCACATTTGCTAAAGTGGTTGGCTCTGTATAAACACACCAATGTTCTAGTGTCTCTTCCTGTGTGAAATTAACTTGCCTGTCTTTAATTGGTTAGAAAGAATAGAAAAGTAATGCTGTAGAAATCCAAATTACTGTACCAAGATTGAGGATCAAAGTTGGGCATTGAGACCTTTTATCAGTAGTGATTTATGTGGATTTGGCCATTTCAAATCAATTGGCAATAACCTGGGATAAAATGTTTGCAGAATAATCGTGATGCTTTCAAATGCAGCTCAATTGTGATGCAGGAGATTTAATTGGGCCTAATTTTGACTTCAAAATTGAATTAAATTAAAATTGGAGAGATGTATAATGGGTGCTGAATCGATATTGCCTGTCTTACACTATCACCCAAAGTCAAAATTATACCCATGGGACTTGCTAAGTACTGGCTCATTGCTCATTGGGGACGCAACATAGTAGTGGCAACTAGTACACGAGAGATGAGGCCTAGCAGCCTCCCAGGTCCCATGTGACCCCCGCCTCCCGAGACCTGGACCCCTCAAAGAAAAACAAAATAGAATTGATTTCCTTGATTGGGAGGCTGAATGTAGCATTTCCAGGGTTTGGGGAGACCTGGACAACCTTCTCACACACTGGTGGGTGGTTGGCTGAATTTCTGTTAGCATGGGGCAGATGGGTGCCAACAAAAGTGCTACAAGTGGCACTTGTGCACACTGACTCATGCAAATGAGGTGGCCTCCCACTGAACCCGCAAACTCTTTAGGAGAGTATTGAAGCATAATTGCCTGGACCGTTTCCTGTGGAATTTTGTGGCCTCCATGTATCTCTGGTACCCCTTTAACTATGGTTAAATCCATGTACGCAAGCCCTAGATTAACACACACCTTCCATTTGCAGCTGTTGTATTGGATGAAGTTGTACAATTTAATTAAAAATTAATGTAGCATTTAAAATATAGTCATTTCTAAAAATTGAATTCCTGATTAAGACTTGAGACTTCTCTGCTTCAGGATGGGTAATTGATGTGGTTTGTGATTTTTGGCTTAAAAAAAATCAAAAGACTATCCAATTGAATTTATTCACTAAGTTGGTACTAAATGGTGAAGCAAGTACAAAAAGGATGTGGTTTTCACATTCAAGTTACTTCAGTTCTCTTCGCGTAAGAATGTACTTCCTGTTGTGTGATTTTTCTCTTTTATATTTCGTCGAAGAAGCATTTTGTTATCTATACAATATTACTGAAACATTTGAGGAAAGTATCTCCAACACATGTATTTTTAACGCTTTGTACATTACAAGGAAATTGAATTTAAAATGTACACTGAAATTAAAGCATGTGGCATTTTGGTTCTATTGGTGTCGGGAATAGAGCAATGCTAGGCACATTAGTTTTTGAAAACCGTATTGTGCCATTGATGCTTAATCCTTCCTTTTCTATGTAAGATTTGACTTTATTTCAGAGTACATAAATGATTTAAGGCAACAGCATTGCAGTCAATGTCCAATTGCTGAGTCATTTGTTTCTAGTATCTGTAACTTTTGGTTAACTAGGAGGAAGGAAATTGAAGTTTGAATCTCTTTCTCTCTTTTGTCTTCCACCAGATTCACCAAGAAAGAATCTGACCTACATGGGGCCCAGCTTCATATTCAAGATCTGGAAACTGCGCTTCATTCCAAGGAGGCTAGCCTCGCCACTGCACTGGGAGGAAAGGAAGCCCTTGAGGAAGAAGTTGAGAATTTGCAGTCTCATCTTTCAAAGGTAACATTGTAACCTCAACAGTTGGGCTGGAAAAATCATTGAATTCTACCAGGCTGAAATTTTACTTTCAGTCAAAATCTTGCTTGGAGAAGTGCCATTGCTTCCCTTTCTCCCTCTCTTCTCTTCCCCCCCCCCCCCCCTCCCTGCCCCAATTCAGTGTTTGTTTTACTCTTGACTTTTTTGGGGGAAAGCTACAGCATTTCATATAATTTTTTCCTCTTCATTTAGGTATGAAGACCAGTGCTTTGCATTTGTTCATAGAACATTATCTTATCGTGCTCTCCTGCAACACCTCTTTCCATCCAATTTCTTTTGTTTGTGGGTTGCACAGCAGTGTAGCATGGAAGCCAGATACAAGGTTTAAATCTCGGTTCCCATTAATGTGCATATATCACAAGTTAACATTGCTGAATGTAATTGTAATTGGATTGAGTTTTGAGGGTTGGATTGTCTGGACTTGGAGGCTACAAGTTGGAAACCTCATGTTGAGTTTATTGCATTCAGTTTTATATGCAATTCTCGATCTCTTCACAATGGGTTTCAGCCAGAATTCTTTGAAAGTCTTGCATGCAGAATCTTGAGAATTGCCATCTGAAAATTCATCCAAATTCATTGGATGGCTAATTGTTCAGTTACTATCTTATCTATATTTGTGAAGTGCAACCTATTGTATGACTATGACTTCTGTCCATTGGGGGAACGCAGCATTGATCACTTGTATTTTAAAAAATCTCTTTCACACAACTTAAACCAACACAAAATTTGCAGCTGAGGTTTGGGGTTTTATTCAATGTGCTCTAAACCATTCCTTTGCTGAATGTTTGTTAATAGATTTTCACAAGCAGTGTTTAACTTGGCAATCATCCCTTCAATATTACTTTGGTACTGGGAAAACTGCGAAGAATACTGAACTGTAATTAAAGCAATAGTCCTTAGTTTTCAGCAGATGTGTATGTGCTTGGTCATTAGGAAGTGATCAATAGGTAAGAAAGTTTATTGTTCTGGTGAGCTAATACATAGTCCTTCTGTATTTAAAATATAATTGTTAAAGGAGAAGTAAGCATAGGGAGTCCCTCACCATAGAAGTCCACTCAGCACAGAAGGAGGCTAGCGTGTCTGCAGGTTCTTGGCTAGAGCAATCCAACTGCTCTACTCTCTCCCCATAGCCTTGTGTCTTCCTTTATATTCCTTAAGATGCAGTAGCCTCTGCCTACTGTAATTCCTGTAACAAAACATTCCATGCTCCTAACAACTTTCTGCATAAGGAAGTTTCTGCTAACTTCTCACCATTCTCTTAAGACATTGGAAGTAATGACCTCTCCTCGCAAAAAAAATTGTCTTCAGTGAACATGGTACAAGATGCCATCCGTGGAGAGAGAAATAGTCAACGTTTTGGGTCGCAACCCTTCTACAGTACTGCCTACTGTCAGAACTGCCAGTTCTGTAAAAGGGTTTCGACCCGAAACGTTGACTCTTTCTCTCTCCACAGATGTTGCCTGGCCTGCTGAGTTTTTCCAGCATTTTGTTATTTCGGATTTCCAGCATCTGCAGTATTTTGCTATCGCCATGCTACAAGATGCAATGCATACCTATGTTACCTATGATGCATGGCATCTGCAAATATGTTTCTAAAATAAACTGCAGTACTGTTGGTTCTATTATTTTGTAAACAGACTAATTATGTTTGAGTAGCATCTTTTATATTTTAAGGTAGTTAGAATTGAATTCTTGAAAATGATAATTAAAATCTCTTTCCTGTAGCTGGATGTTTCCTTAGCTGCTGTGAAGAAACAACTAGAAGAAGAGACCCTCTTGAGAGTAGACCTTGAGAATCGGTGTCAGAGCCTCACAGAGGAACTGGAGTTCAGAAAGAATATATATGAAGAGGTAAGTGTGCGCTGTTAAATGTAATACCACATTAATTGCAGTTCATATTTTTCTAATTACAGAAAACCATTTCAGTGAGACATATAGGAGGAGAAATTGGACACTGTTGTGCTTATTTTTTGGGGGTGAAAAAGTAAGATTCGGAAAACCAATTTTGGGTCTCGATCTCTTGCACCCAATTTCCCCCAGAAGTGCACCGGCTGCCAAATTGGAAGCCAAGGACCTCCAAGTGTGCAGGGTGCCTGCCTGAAACAGGTGTTTGGTGCTATAAATATGCAAGTCAAGATCCTAACTCCGATATTGGAACCCTGATGCAAAATTAGTCATCAACTGGGTGGAGCATGTGCTGCCCAGTTGTCCCGAGCCTTTAGCAGTCCTTAAAACAAGGCTGCCCACAAAAAGATGAAACTTTTTTTTAATATAGTTTCATGCCTGTGGAGCGAGCAGGAAAATACTATGGCAATTGCCAGCTCCAGCTCTCCCTTGTCTGCATTGCCTCCATAATGTAAATTTCTACAGGATAAATGTACCTAAATATTGAATCCAAGTGCAGTACTGTTACAACTAGAAAAAAAATCCAGTACTACAAAGGCTCAATCTATCACTTTTTTGAATGAACTATGGTGGAGACCATTTTAGGAAATGGTTTTGGCCACAGCATCAGTCAAAATACGAGCCAAAGCCACTTAAACATTTTTATATGCAGGTTGAGTTTTTTCATTTTTTTAAATTGCACATCAGAAGAGAGATTCTCCTGATTTGGAGCGTATCAAGTTAATTTTGAATTATTTTTGCAGCATATACTTATTGAACAGCAAATGCTAAATGCTGGTCCTTTTTTTGCCTACAGAACAAAATTGAATGAATATTACTGGGGTTTGGAATTTAAATTCACTTTTGTATTATGGCAGTCATCTTTCTAAAATGGTTGGTTGTACTTGCCATATGATACTCCCACTGCACTCCTAAAGCTACCTTCTACCATGTATCAAGAGATCAGGGAAGTCTTTAGTTATTGTAGTCTGCTACAATAGCTTGCACATCTCGCATGGAAGAATATATGAGCATTTTACAGGGGGAAGAGTGGGAAACCTAATGGGTTAGGAAAGTTTAAGGGGGTGAAAGGGCAAAAGGCAAAGTAGTTTTGAAAGAGTAAAAATGCTTAGTGGTTGAAATGTTGACCTTTGCAGAAAGGGCAAAGATGAGCAGTTATGACATTGGATGCACAGCAGGTGTGGGCTTTGGACAAATGGAGACGATTTACTCGGGTAAGGCAGAGTGAGACTGATGAGGGTGAGACCAAGGAGAGATTTGAGGATGAGCAAATTTGAAGTTAATTTCTAGTGTAGTGAGTCAGTGGAGGTTGCAAAGGAATGATATGCAGGAATAGAGTTCCAGATTAATTGAAGTTTGTGGAGGAAGGGAGATAATCAAGGAACACTTTTTAAATTAGTTTTTATAGGATGTAGGTGTCGCTGGCAATGCCAGCATTTATTGCCCATCCCTAATTGCCTTTGAGAAGGTGGTGGTGAGCTGCCGCCTTGAATCGCTGCAGTCCATGTGGTGAAGGTATTCCCACAGTGCTGTTAGGTAGGGAGTTCCAGGATTTTGACCCAGCGATGATAGATTGGCAATATACTTCTAAGTCAGGATGATGTGTGACTTGGAGGGAACTTGGAGGTGGTGGCCTTCCTATGCATCTGCTGCCTTTGTCCTTTTAGGTGGAAGAGGTTGCGGGTTTGGGAGGTGCTGCCGAAGAAGCCTTGGCGAGTTGCTGCAGTGTATCTTGTAGATGGTACACACTGCAGCCACGGTATACTGGTGGTGGAGGGAGTGGATGTTTAAGGTGGTAAAGGGGTGCCTTTGTCCTGGATGGTTGAGGATGTGAGCGATCAATCCTTGAACAGATCAGCTGCCATTTGCCTTTTTAGGGTAATAAATGCTCCAAGATGTTTGAGAAAGGAGAGGAAACTAAAACTGAGCATTAGTAGCAGAGTTAGTGGAGATGACCAATGGAATGGTTGAAGGGCTACATTTGGAGAAAGTTAGAAGGGAGAGGGGTTTAGGGAGAGTTTGAGTCTATGATCAAGATGGTTGAAAAGTGACATTGAAGATGGAGTAGTGGGGCCAGAGTTCGAACACCAAGACATTGCATGCAAGTGTGTGGGCTGGCGGACATTGCAAAGTTAGGACAGGGTAAAGCTATGGAGTGATTATGTAGATCTGGATCTTGAATTCAGAGTATTGGGCTAAGCAGTAGGCAGCAAGCCAGTGAAGGCTGCCAAGCACAGGGGTGATGTGCAAGTGGGACTACAAGTGTGGAATAGGATGCGGGCTACAGAATTTTTGACAAGTTGAGGTTCTTGTTTGGTGGAGCTTGGGGCAACTAACTAGGAAAATGTTGAGATTGAGCATGATGGGGAGGGGTTAATAAGGCATGGATGAAAGTTGAAATGGTATTGGGGATGACATGAAAGGTGGATACAGGTCATGTTGCAAAAGTGGACTTGGGCTGTCTTGGTAATGGGATTATAGGGTTTGAAGTTCAGCACTGGATCCAATACAATACCAAGGTTGTGCATCATCTGGATTTGTCTGAACAGTTAGCTGGACAGGGGGATGGAATTGGAGTTTAAAGTGCAGGGATTTTGGCAGGAGCTGAGCAGGATGGCTTTGGTTTTTGTCAATATTAAGTTGGGAAAGTTCTGGCCCCTTTTATTGATTTGATGCCTAACCACTAATCAAACAGCACATTGGTGCTTGTAGAGTTGAGGTTGGTGCTGGAGATGTAGAGCTGGATGCTGGAGCATAGATCTAACTCGCTCCTTAAAGATAATGCTGCTTAGGGCCAGTATATGGATGAAGAAAAGGAGGAGGCCAATGATAGTCTTGGGACACTCAAGCTGACCTTGCAAGGGGTGGGATGAGAAGGTGTTGCTTCTGATGGAACAGGTATCATTGGAACCAAGCGAATGAGATTTCAAGAGGTGAACTGGAAGAGAGACTGGAGTATGTTGGATTTATCGATAATATTGAATATCCGAGAGGCTGAGGAGAACTGGGGGGTAATGCAGCACAATTGCAGAGGATGCCACTGGTGGCATTGACTATGGTAGTCTTGCTGCTGTGGGCAAAGTGGAAACCAGATGAGAGATTTGAAAAAAGGAGGCAAGTGTAGAGCTGGGTGGCAGTGAAGTGATTGAATGCCTTCAAGAGAGAGAATTTGAAATGGAGATTGAAGGTGAGATTTTCGAGGAATGGGTGATGACCACTGTTTTCCTGGCAATTCTGTTGGAGTTACAGTAGGAAACTGGCAACCCTCTAGGAATTTCAGGGCCTGTAATGTTGTTTAAAAATGAATTGGAAAAATATTTGAAAATTAGTAATAGGATATGGGATAAGAGCAGTGAAATGGGATTAGTGTAGATAGCTCCATTTGAAGAGCTAGCATTGGCACAGGTCAGTGGGCCAAATGACCCGTGTGTTCAAATTTTCTGATTCTGTGTGTTAGGGAAGATGAAACTCCGAATTGGCTTTGTCGGTGACTGAAACCTTGGAGTTGGTGAGGCCATGCATGATAATGAGATTGACTGGGTGGCTGTGAAAGTTAATGTGTTGGGTGAAGTGAGTAAGGACAGAGAAATTGGGGCAAAGGGAGTTTAGGGGAAAAAGTATGGACTTAGTGACTGAAGTAGGAATTTCAACTCTAAGTGGAATATGGCGGTTGTTGAGATTGAATTCAGGTGAACAGGCGGATGAAGCTGCAGGCACATTGGTGTGGGCAAGAACCAAGAATGGAAAGCTTATGAAACTTTTGAAAGAATCGGCTTTTCTTGTAGATCTTAGATTCCCTTTTTATTCCAATGTATACCCAGCTTCCCCAGGCAATCTCGATACTGTAATTTCCCATGCAATTAAGTTTCCCAAAACAAACCCATTGTAATGTATTACTACGTTGATGCTCTGGACTACCAGGTCACGTCATCAGATTCCATCTGTCTATCCTGTAAGTAAAGTTTATATATTTCTTTTAAAAACTCAAGATGGCTGAGATGTAAACTTGAGCATTTGTTTGGTCTTGCTACTCCACATACTTGTGGTTCTTTTCTATGATTCCAGGAAATCAAAGAAACCAAAAAGAGACACGCGACTCGTCTGGTTGAGGTGGATACAGGTCGGTTTGTTGAATATGAGCACAAGCTGGCCCAAGCTCTGCAGGAATTGAGAGAACATCATGATCAACAAGTGAAAATCTATAAAGAAGAACTAGAGAGAAACTTCCACAATAAGGTAATAGAAACTTTCCCCCCCTACATGGGAGAGAATCCAGTGCATCAAAAAAAAATGGTGTTTCAAGGAAAATCAGTACCTAGGTTTAACCAATTTTTAAACTTTTTACACTCAAATCTATCTGCAGTTTTAAAAACTTCTTTGATCTTTTCATTTAGCTATTATTGTTCCAGTGGAAAAAGGCTTCAATTTTCTGAGTAGTCTTGAGTGTCACCTCTTAACCCTGGAATCATTCTAGTCAATCTTCACTGTGTCCTTTCCATGGCTTTAATAGCCTTCCTATGATGGCATGTCCAGAGCTGTTTGGAATACTCCAAATGTGTCTTGTGCAAATTCAATGTCCACATGTATGAAACACCAAAATAATTTGCCTTTTCATGGTCTTTTTAACCTGCACTCTCAACCTTTAATGATCTCTGTACTTGTATCTTTAAATCTCTGTTCCTCTTAAGATTTTATCACTTGAGGTTATGCTTCCTTTCATTTTTTTTCCAAACATGTACGCTATCCAACTTTTTTATTAGAATTGTCATGCTTCTAAAATTACATTAATGGGGAATAGCTCCTGATTGCTCAGAAATGTATACATCAGAACACAATAACTAATGTTGAGATTCCACTCCATAGTATCCAATAACCTTGGCAAGAAGTGTTTGCTGAGACTAATTTTTCAAGTGTTCCTATGTAAGTGATAACTAACTTGGAGATGACGCTGATTCTAGACAGTTACACTAATCACACCATTCCAATAAATGGCCACATTTGCAACATCAAATGACTGGAAGAGCTGCAAGCAAAATCATAAGTGACTTCTCTCTTTCTGTCTATGTGGAAATATTTTATTGCCTCAATTTTTTCTATCAAGTTTTTTGCTTTAAAACAATTTTAATGCTTGTTTGCATTGGCTAGTTTAATAGCTAAGGGTTGCATGGATTCAATTGTATGTTTTGTATGTTTTGCTTATTTATTTACAACGGTTTTACATTCATTGCTGCAGCTAGTACCCATATTTGCTCCATCACCAAGACCGCCTACTTCCACCTCCGTAATGTCGCCCACCTCAGCTCATCTGCTGAAACCCTCCTCCATCATGCCTTTGTTACCTCCTAGACTCAATTATTGCAATGCTGTCCTGGCTGGCTTCCCATCTTCCACCCTTTGTAAACTTGAGCTCATTCAAAACTCTGCTGCCCATATCCTAACTCGCACCGAGTCCCGTTTACCCATTGCCCTTGTGATCGCTTGCCTACATCAGCTCCCAGTCCAGTAACGCTTCGATCTTAAAATTCTCATCCTTGTTTTTAAATTCCTCCAAGGCTTCGCCCCTTCCAATCTCTAACCCCCTCCAGTCCTACAATCCTCCCAAGATCTCTACGCTTCTCCAATTCTGACCTCTTGCGCATCACTGATTTTAATTGATCCACCATTGGCGGCCATGCCTTCAGCTGCCTAGGCCCTAAGCTCTGGATTTCCCTCCCTAAACCTCTCTGCCTCTCGCTCCTTAAAACCTACCTCTTTGACCAAGCTTTTGATCACCTGGCCTAATATCTCCTTGTGTGGCTCGATGTCAAATTTTGTTTGATAAAGCTCCTGTGAAGCACCTTGGGACATTATAGTCTGTTAAAGGTGCTATATGAATCCAATTTGTTTACCAATGGCTGCTTTGATCCTGGCACAAAACTGCATATGTGCCACAGAAGGGGAAGCAATGATGGGTGTGACTGAGCAGTTCAGAGTTTTCTTTGCATATCACTTGGCTTAAAAAAAAACACTTGATCTGGTAGGGAGATGCAATATGTAGATTGGGGTTTACAGTACTTGTATTACAGTAATGAGAAATAGATCAACTTAGAAAATTGGCTTGCCAGGATAATGCTTTATACTGAAGGAATTCTGAAGAGCTGAAAATACTAGTCACCGCAAATGCACCTGTTACATTTTTTAATAGAACTAACGCTGCTAAATGTCTACAGTTTAAATGTCAAATTAATGCTCTTTAGCTAAATCTCATCAGTATTCAATATCCTCATTGCCCTGTAGATTATTAATTCTTTTTAAAACTCTACAGCCACAAAATTGCATATCTATCTAATCATGGCATTCAAATTTAGGGTAATTTGACAGCATAGCTGAATAAGTGACTCAATTGTGAACCATTTTGAGAAACTGCAGATTTTGAAATTTCCTGAGTAATGATGTATGTTTTTCAGCTTGAAAATGCAAGGCTTGCCTCAGAGATGAACACCCGGTCAACCAAGGCAGCTGAAGAGGAGCTAAAGGAAAATGCCATGAGGATAGAGAGCCTCAGCACTCAGTTGTTCAACATGCAAAAAGATGTAAGTAAATTTATTAATTGAATTTGAAATATAATCAGTAAATTTAAACGCTTTTAACTCTTAATCTCATTCTGCCTCCTTGCCATAGTCTAGAGTCTGGCAAGACAGGGCTCAGGAATTGGAAGAAGCTCTGGAAAAAGAGAGGGATGGAAATCGCAGGCTGCTAACCGAAAAGGAAAAAGAAATGGCGGAGATCAGAGCTCAGATGCAGCAGCAGCTAAATGAATATGAAGATCTTTTGGATGTTAAGTTAGCATTGGATATGGAAATTAGTGCGTACAGGAAACTGCTGGAGGGTGAAGAGGAGAGGTAATCTTCTTTGGTCTGACAAATTTGTAACATCTACTTTAAAGTTTTTTAAGGGGGCTATGTTGAAGATCATATTTTAACATTGTTTTTATCCACACTTTTTTTTGTTCCCTCCCGACATGATGACCTGGATTTTGCGGTCGGTATGTACTCACTCCGAGTACGCCGCCATTCCTTTGAAATCCACCGCAAGTTCGGGATTTCTGCATGCGTGAAATCCAGAACTTGCAGTCTGTCAACATACGTGTTGACAGGCCATCCGCGTGGACCACGAAAAGGCAATTGCTGGTGCAGAGTTTAGCTATTTGCCCACCGAGCGGTGGCGTAGTGGTTATGTCACTAGACAAGTAAGCCAGAGGCTCAGCCAAATGCTCTGAGGATATGGGTTCAAATCCCACCACGGCAGCTGGTGGAATTTAAATTCAATTCAATTTAATTCTGGATATAAATGTTAGTCTTAGTAATGGCGACCATGATACCATTGTCGATTGTTGCAAAAACCCACCTGGTTCACTAATGTCCTTTTTTAGGGAAGGAAGTCTGGCCTACATGTGACTCCAGACCCACCGCAATGTGGTTGACTCTTAATGCCCTCTGAAATGGCCTAGCAAGCCACTCAGTTGTAAACAACCGCTACGAAAAACAATAAGAATAAAACCGGACAGACCACCCGGCATCGACCTCGGCACCGGAAACGACAATGGCAAACCCAGCCCTGTCGACCCTGCAAAGTCCTCCTTACCAACATCTGGGGGCTTGTGCCAAAATTGGGAGAGCTGTCCCACAGACTAGCCAAGCAACAGCCTGACAGTCATAATTACCGAATCATACCTTACAACCAATGTCCCAGACACCACCATCCCTGGGTATGTCCTGTCCCACCGGCAGGACAGACCCACCAGAGGTGGTGGCACCGTGGTATACAGTCGGGAGGGAGTAGCCCTGGGAGTCCTCAACATTGACTCAGGACCCCATGAGGTCTCATGGCATCAAGTCAAACATGAGCAAGGAAACCTCCTGCTAATTACCACCTACCGCCCTCCCTCAGCTGATGAATCAGTACTCCTTCATGTTGAACACCAATTGTTAGAAGCACTGAGAGTAGCAAGGGCACAAAATGTCCTCTGGGTGGGGGACTTCAATGTCCATCAAGAGTGGCTCAGTAGCACCACAACTGACCGAGCTGGCCGAGTCCTAAAGGACATAGCTGCCAGACTGGGTCTGCGACAGGTGGTGAGGGAACCAACAAGAGGGAAAAACCTACTTGATCTCGTCCTCCCCAATCTACCTGTTGCGGATGCATCTTTCCATGACAGCATTGGTGGAAGTGACCACCGCACAGTCCTTGTGGAGACGAAGTCCCGTCTTCATGTTGAGGATACCCTCCACCGTGTTGTGTGGCACTACCACCGTGCTAAATGGGACAGATTTCGAACAGACCTGGCAACTCAAAACTGGGCATTCATGAGGCGCTGTGGGCCATCAGCAGCAGCAGAATTGTATTCAACCACAATCTGTAACCTCATGGCCCGGCATATCCCTCACTCTACCATTACCATCAAGCCAGGAGATCAACCCTGGTTTAACGAAGAGTGCAGGAGAGCATGCCGGGAACAGCACCAGGCATACCGAAAAATGAAGTGTCAACCTGGTGAGGCTACAACACCGGACTACTTGCATGCCAAACAACGGAAGCAACATGCGATAGACAGAGCTAAGCGATCTCGCAACTATCGGATCAAATCAAAGCTCTGCAGTCCTGCCACATCCAGTCGTGAGTGGTGGTGGACAATTAAACAGTTAACAGGAGGAGGAGGCTCCAAAAATATCCCCATCCTCAATGATGGTGCAGCCCAGCACGTGAGTGCAAAAGACAAGGCTGAAGCATTTGCAACTATCTTCAGCCAGAAGTGCCGAGTGGATGATCCATCTCGGCCTCCTCCTGAGGTCCCCAGCATCACAGATGCCAGTCTTCAGCCCATTCAATTCACTCCACGTGATGTCGAGAAACGGCTGAAGACACTGGATACTGCAAAGGCTATGGGCCCTGACAACATTCCGGCAATAGTACTGAAGACTTGTGCTCCAGAACTAGCTGCGCCCCTAGCCAAGCTGTTCCAGTACAGCTACAACACTGGCATCTAGCCGGCAATGTGGAAAATTGCCCAAGTATGTCATGTCTACAAAAAGCAGGACAAATCTGACCTGGCCAATTACCGTCCCATCAGTCTACTCTCAATCATCAGCAAAGTGATGGAAGGTGTCGTCGACAGTGCTATCAAGCGGCACTTACTCAGCAATAACCTGCTAACTGACGTCCAGTTTGGGTTCCGCCAGGGCCACTCAGCTCCTGACCTCATTACAGCCTTGGTCCAAACATGGACAAAAGAGCTGAACTCGTGAGGTGAGAGTGACTGCCCTTGACATCAAGGCAGCATTTGATCGAGTGTGGCATCAAGGAGCCCTAGCAAAACTGAAGTCAATGGGAATCAAGGGGAAAACTCTCCATTGGTTGGAATCATACCTATTGATGCGCTATCAATTACTCATAAAAGACAGAGTTAAGAGAGTAACTAAAGGCTTTTATTAGCAAAGAACAGAGCATGCCTCTCGTGGTTGACTGGGTTCCAAGAAGGCAGGGGGCTGCAGGTCAATCACCTTTATACCTGAGCCTGTGTGGGTGGAGCCAGCCGAGACATGTTGAGGCATGCATAGGTACAACAGTGTGTAACAACAACAACAACAGTGGTTTACCACATTCACCCCTTGTTTAAAATCGAGTCCGGCGGGGTGAAGTGTACTAAAGGTTCGTGTAAGTAAGTCTATCAGGTGGCCTTGTATGCCGTCCTGATCGTCGTCGTGGTGGCGGCGGTGATGGTGCAGCATCCAACGTTGAATCTGGCGTCTCATTGAGTGGTTGGGTGGTCAATGACGGGTCCTGGGGCTGCGGCATGCCGTCTAGCGGGGTTGGGTTGTGGGTAGTGGTGGATGGCAATGGTAGTGTTTCAGGGGCACCCAAAGGTGCGAGATCTCGTGTGGGGGCTGTGTCCTCCCGCCCGTCCGGGTACGCTACGTAAGCGTACTGGGGGTAGGCGTGGGTAGTGGTGGATGGCGAGGGGGGTGTTTCGGGAGCACCCGAAGGTGCGAGGTCTCGTATGGAGACTGTGTCCTCCTGCCCGTCCGGGTACACCACGTAAGCATACTGAGGGTTGGCATGGAGGAGGCTCACCCTCTCGACCAGGGGGTCCGTCTTATGGGACCTCACGTGCTTCCGCAGTAGGACGGGTCCTGGAGAAGTCAGCCATGTCGGTAACGAGATCCCCGATGTGGACTTCCTGGGGAAGGAGAACATTCTCTCGAGGGGTAGCATTGGTTGCTGTACAGAGCAGTGACCGAATGGAATGGAGCACCGCAGGGAGGACTTCCTGCCAGCGAGAGGTCGGAAGGCCCTTAGATTTCAAGTTTAAAAGGACTGCCTTCCAGACCGTCGCATTCTCCCTTTCCACCTGGCCATTCCCCCGGGGGTTGTAGCTGGTGGTCCTGCTTGTAGCGATACCTCTCGAGAGCAGGTACTGCCGGAGTTCGTCGCTCATAAAGGATGAGCCCCTGTCGCTATGAATATAGCTAGGGAAACCGAACAAGGCAAAGAGGTCATTCAGACATTTAATGACCGTGGTACTGGTCATGTCTGAGCAAGGGATGGCAAACGGGAAACGGGAGTACTCATCAATTATGTTGAGGAAGTACACATTGCGGTCGGAGGAGGGGAGGGGCCCTTTAAAATCGACGCTCAGCCGTTCAAAGGGGCGCGTGGCTTTGATCAGGCTTGCTCTGTCTGGCCTATAAAAATGCGGTTTGCACTCGGCACAGATTTGGCAGTTCCTGGTCATGGTCCTGACCTCCTCGATGGAGTAGGGCAGGTTACGGGATTTGATGAAGTGAAAAAACCTGGTGACCCCCGGGTGGCAGGGGTCATTGTGGAGGGTCTTCAGTCTATCGACCTGCGCGTTGGCGCATGTACCATGTGATAGGGCATCTGGGGGCTCATTGAGTTTCCCGGGCCGGTACAAGATATCGTAATTGTAGGTGGAGAGTTCAATTCTCCACCTCAAGATCTTGTCGTTCTTGATTTTGCCCCTCTGCTTATTATTAAACATAAAAGCTACTGAACGCTGGTCAGTGAGCAGGGTAAATCGTTTTCCGGCCAGGTAATGCCTCCAATGTCGCACAGCTTCCACAATGGCCTGGGCCTCCTTTTCGACAGAGGAGTGTCGAATCTCGGGGCCCTGGAGGGTCCTTGAGAAAAAGGCCACGGGTCTCCCCGCCTGGTTAAGGGTTGCAGCTAGGGCAAAGTCGGATGCGTCGCTCTCCACTTGGAAAGGGATGGACTCATCCACTGCGTGCATTGTGGCCTTCGCAATATCTCCTTTTATGAGAGTGAAGGCTGCACAGGCCTCTGCTGTCAGGGGGAAGGAGGTGGACTTGATGAGGGGTCTGGCTTTGTCCGCATAGTTGGGCACCCACTGAGCATAGTACGAGAAAAACCCTAGGCATCTCTCCAGTGCTTTTTGGCAGTGGGGGAGGGGGAGCTCCATAAGGGGGCGCATCCTGTCGGGGTCGGGGCCGATGACTCCGTTCTCCACTACACAACCAAGAATGGCAAGGCGCTTGGTGCGAAACACACATTTGTCCTTGTTGTATGTTAGGTTCAGCCGCTGGGCCGTACGGAGGAATTTCTCTAGATTAACATCATGGTCCTGCTGGTCGCGGCCGCAGATGGTGACGTTGTCTAGATAGGGGAAAGTGGCCTGGAGCGCGTTCTGGTCGACCATCCGGTCCATCTCCCGTTGGAAGACTGAAACCCCGTTGGTGACGCCGAAGGGAACTCTGAGGAAGTGGTAGAGACGACAGTCAGCTTCAAAAGCTGTGTACTGGCGGTCCTCAGCCCTGATGGGGAGCTGGTGGTATGCCGACTTCAGATCAATCGTTGAGAACACCCGGTATTGTGCTATCTGATTGACCATGTCAGATATGCGGGGGAGTGGGTATGCATCTAGCTGGGTGTAGCGATTGATCGTCTGGCTGTAGTCAATAACTAGGCGCTGTTTTTCGCCAATCTTCACTACCACCACTTGTGCTCGCCATGGGCTGGTGCTACTTTCAATAATCCCTTCCTTCAGGAGTCTTGCTACCTCGGATTTAATGAAACTCCTATCCCCGGCACTGTAACGCCTGCTTTTGGTAGTGATGGGCTTACAGTCGCGGGTGAGGTTAGCGAACAAGGAGGGGGGGGACTTAAATGGTGCGTGGCGGGCGATTTAAAAGCTGCTGGCTGCAGACTGTGAGTGGGGGGAGGGGTCCGTCGTACGCTAATGTGACACTCTTAAGGTTGCACTGAAAATCCAACCCCAGTAGAACGGCAGCGCAAAGATGGGGCAGGACCAGGAGTTTAAAATTTTTGTATTCTGTGCCCCTTACTGAAAGGGTCACTACACAGTAGCCACCGACGTCCGCTGACTGGGCTTTGGAAGCCAAAGAGATCCGATGTCGCGTCGGCAGGACCGGGAGAGAGTAACTCCGCACCGTGTCTGGGTGGATAAAGCTCTCCGTGCTCCCGCTGTCAAAAAGGCAGGTAGTGGCGCGGCCGTTTACCTTAATGTCCATCATGGACCTGGACAGTTGATGAGGGAGAGATTGGTCCAGCGTCACGGAGGCCAGCGTATGGTCGAGCGAGTCGATGCGGTCGTCAGATGAGGCGGTGGTTGAGTCCGGGTCCCCCGTGGTTGAAGTTGGAGACGTCTGAGATGGCGGACAAAATGGCGGCGCCCATGGTCCCGATCCCCACGCGGCTGGGGAGTCCAAGATGGCGGACAAGATGGCTGCCCCCACGGTTTGCACGCGGCGCTGCTGGCGTTAGCGGTTTTACCTTTGCAGGCGCTGTCATAGTGTCCTTTCTTGCCGGAGCAGGTAGCGTTTCTCGCCGGGCAGCGTGCTCTGGGGTGTTTTGCCTGGCCACAAAAATAACATTTCTGTGCCTTGGACATCGCAGCAGCAGTTGAAGGTGGCGGTCCCATGACCCAAGGTTGTGGCGTCCACGTTGCGGAGTGGTTAGGGGAGAAGGCGTCCATATTCCTGTGGGCCGCGTCGAGCGAGAGCGCGAGGGACACTGCCTTTCTCAGGTCCATTTCTCCCTTTTCCAACAGTCTCTGCCGGGAGTAGTCGGACCTTAGACCCGCAACGAAAGCATCTAGGATCAGTCCCTCTGTGTGCTGCGGCTGATGCTTCTTTGCAATCGCAGTCTTGGCCGAGTATCCGTAGTGCCCGTAGGAAGGCCTCCACCGATTCCCCGGGCTGCTGTCTGCGGGATCTTAAGAGGTGCCGGGCATAGACCGTATTTACCGGGCGTGCGTATTGCCCTTTTAGCAGACCGATAGCTGCCGCGTAGGTCGTCGCGTCCTGGATTATTGTATAAACTTGGTGGCTCACCTTTGAGGCCAGGATTTCCAACTTGTTTTCATCCAGGGTCACAGTTGAGGCTTGCAGGTAGGCCTCGAAGCAACGCAGCCAATGCGTGAATTTGGTAGCCGAACCCGCCTCTTGGGGGTCTAGGTCCAGGCATGTTGGTCTGAGGGCTCGCAGCAGCTCCTGTTGCTCAGCGTTTGGTGCAGCAGCCTGCTGTTCAGCAAATGTCGACATTTTGTTTTTGCTAATAAAATTGATGCGCTATCAATTACTCATAAAAGACAGAGTTAAGAGAGTAACTAAAGGCTTTTATTAGCAAAGAACAGAGCATGCCTCTCGTGGTTGACTGGGTTCCAAGAAGGCAGGGGGCTGCAGGTCAATCACCTTTATACCTGGGCCTGTGTTGGTGGAGCCAGCCGAGACATGTTGAGGCATGCATAGGTACAACAGTGTGTAACAACAACAACAGTGGTTTACCACACCTAGCACAAAGGAAGTTGGCTGTGGTTGTTGGAGGTCATTCATCTCAATCACATGACATCACTGCAGGAGTTCCTCAGGGCAGTGTACTAGGCCCAACCATCTTCAGCTGTTTCATCAATGACCTTCCCTCCAACATAAGGTCAGAAGTGGGGATGTTCGCTGAAGATTGCACACTGTTCACCATTTGAGACTCGTCCGATACTGACGCTGTCCGTGTCCATATGCAGCAAGACCTGGACAACATTCAGACTTGGGCTGACAAGTGGCAAGTAACATTCGCACCACACAAGTGCCAGGCAATGACCATCACCAACAAGCGAGACTCTAACCATCTCCCCTTGACATTCAATGGCATTACCATCGCTGAATCCCCCACTATCAACATCCTGGAGGTTGCCATTGATCAGAAACTGAACTGGACCAGCCATATAAATACTGTGGCTACAAGAGCAGGCCAGAGGCTGGGAATTCTGCGGCGAGTGTCTCACCTCCTGACTCCCCAAAGCCTTTCCACCATCTACAAGGCACAAGTCAGGAGTGTGATGGAATACTCTCCACTTGCCTGGATGAGTGCAGCTCCAACAACACTAGAAGCGTGACACCATTCAGGATAAAGCAGCCCGCTTGATTGGCACACCATCCACCACCTTCAACATTCACTCCCTCCACCACCGGCACACTGGCTGCAGTGTGTACCATCTACAAGATGCACTGCAGCAACTCGCCAAAGCTCCTTCAACAGCACCTTCCAAACCCGCTACCTCTACCACTTAGAAGGACAAGGGCAGCAGACGCATGGGAAGATCACCACCTACAAGTTCCCCTCCAAGCCCCACACCATCCTGACTTGGACCTGTATTGCCGTTCCTTCACTGTCGCTGGGCCAAAATCCTGGAACTCCCTTCCTAACAGCACTGTGGGTGTACCTACACCATATGGACTGCAGCGGTTCAAGAAGGTGGCTCATCACCATCTTCTCAAGGGCAATTAGGGATGGCCACTAAATGCAGGCCTAGCCAGCGACGCCCACATCCCATCAATGAATTTAAAAAAAATAAATAAATAAAAAGAAATTGTGCAAGGAAATGTTACAGTTGACGCAAACAGGCGTAAGGGGATACCTCTGGCATGATTGATATATTCACCTGCCTGTCTTCAATGCATTAAATTCAGAATCCTCACCCCTGTTTACAAGTACTTTACAGCATCATCCCACCCTACCGTTACAACTTCCTTCATCCCCAGAACCTATCAATTTGCGGTTATGGAGAGTAGTCAGTGTAGTGTTGAGCCAAATGGTAAAGATATAGTTCAGTACTCCCAAGTTAAATCGTTATAGTATGTTTTTATATTTAGTATGTGGTTGCCAATGCCATGTCTATCCTGTTGCTGTATCCATTTATGTTGCAGATGATTTTTTTTTTTAAGGGTAGCCAGATTGAGTTTGAAACAAACACGTGCAGTTGATTTTAAGATGGACGCATAGAACGCTACCTTATTTAAGGTTATAGGCACAGTTCTGCTGCAAACAGCAGACTGTGGCATCTGATATTTACCTTTTTTGGCTCTGAAATACAGTCTCCTATTGGCTCTCCACAGTAAAATGGAGAGAGTGATATTGAAAGATCATTGATCTTTTCCCCTCCTCCTTAGTACTGAATGCTATCCCTCTGTTGCTCTTGTATTGGGAATTTTCTGCCAGTGAGACCTCTCAATATAAATTTAAACAAGGGGAATTATGATGCCATGAGACGGGAACTGAGTAGGTCTGATTGGACAACGTTCCTGGGAGGACTGGAGGTAGATAAACAATGGCAAACATTTAAAGATAGAATGACAAAATTGCAAAAATTGTTTATACCAATCTGGCATAAAAGGAAATCTAAAAAGGTGACTCAACCGTGGATAACAGGGGAAATTAGAGACAGCATAAAATCCAAAGATAGGGCGTATAAAATAGCCAAAAAAAGCGCCAGAGCGGAAGATTGGGAACAGTTTAAGATAGAGCAAAGGAGGGCAAAGGGCATAATCAAGAGGGGCAAAATAGCTTACGAAAACAAGCTGGCGGAAAATATAAAAACTAACTCCAAAAGCTTTTATAAGTATATCAAAAGGAAAAGACTGGTGAAAACCAAAGTTGGTCCATTGCAGTCAGATACGGGGGAATATATAATGGGAAATAAGGAAATGGCAGATCAACTAAATGCATACTTTGGGTCAGTCTTTACGAAGGAAGACACAAAAAACCTCCCTGGGATATCGGGAAAAATAGGGACATTGGCAAAGGAGGAACTGACGCAAATCAATATCTCTAAGGATATGGTGTTAAGGAAGCTAAAGGGATTGAAGGTGGACAAATCCCCAGGGCCTGATAACATGCATCCTAGGGTACTGAAGGAGGTGGCCCTAGAGATAGCGGATGCACTAAGGATGATTTTTCAGAATTCATTAGACTCGGGAACAGTGCCGATGGATTGGAGGGTAGCTAACGTTACCCCACTATTCAAAAAGGGGGGTAGGGAAAAAGCAGGTAATTACAGACCTGTAAGCCTTACATCAGTTGTGGGCAAAATGCTGGAGTCCATCATTAAGGATGAAATAGCGGAGCACTTAGCAAATGGGGACAGGATAGGACAGAGTCAACATGGATTTACAAAGGGTAAATCGTGCTTGACTAATCTATTGGAATTTTTTGAGGGAGTAACTGGTAGAATAGATGGGGGAGAGCCAGTAGATGTGGTGTACCTGGACTTCCAAAAGGCCTTCGATAAGGTCCCACATAAAAGATTAGCATGGAAAATTGAGGCTCATGGGATAAAGGGGAAAGTTTTGGCGTGGATAGGGAACTGGCTGTCAGATAGAAAACAGAGAGTTGGAATAAACGGCTCATTTTCTGAATGGCAGGCAGTAACAAGTGGGGTACCACAGGGATCTGTCCTGGGCCCCCAGCTGTTCACAATTTACATTAATGACCTGGATCAGGGAGTCGGATGCAGCATTTCCAAATTTGCAGACGACACTAAACTAGGAGGGGGGGTGGGCTCAGAGGAAGAGACCAGGAAGCTCCAGAGCGATTTGGACAGACTGGGCGATTGGGCGGATAAATGGCAGATGCACTATAATGTGGACAAGTGCGAAGTTATCCACCTTGGGTGCAGGAACGGGAGGGCAAATTATTATTTAAATGGCAATAGATTGGGAGAGGGGGAAGTACAGAGAGACCTGGGTGTTCTTGTACACCAGTCACTGAAGGCGAGCATGCAGGTGCAACAGGCGGTCAAGAAGGCAAACGGTATGCTGGCCTTCATAGCAAAAGGGTTAGAATACAGGAACAGGGATACCTTGCTGCAGCTGTACAGGGCACTGGTGAGACCACACCTCGAGTACTGTGTACAGTTTTGGTCGCCTCATCTGAGGAAGGATGTTCTTGCCATGGAGGGGGTGCAGCGGCGATTCACCAGGCTGATACCAGGAATGGCGGGAATGACCTATGAGGAGAGACTATGTAGTTTAGGGATGTACACACTGGAGTTTAGAAGATTGAGAGGGGACCTCATAGAAGTGTATAAAATTCTGACAGGTCTAGACAGACTGGATGCAGAAGGAATGTTTCCCTTGGCGGGTGAGAACAGAACTAGAGGACATAATTTAAGGATAAGGGCTAAACCATTTAGGACAGAGATGAGGGGGAATTTCTTCACTCAGAGAGTGGTGAACCTGTGGAACTCATTGCCACAGAGGGCAGTGTACGCCAGCTCATTAAATATATTTAAGAGGGAATTAGATATATTTCTACGGGCAAAAGGGGTTAAGGGTTACGGAGAGAAGGCGGGGACGGGATACTGAATTAAAGGATCAGCCATGATCTCATCGAATGGCGGAGCAGGCACGAAGGGCCGAATGGCCTACTCCTGCTCCTATCTTCTATGTATCTATGTATCTATGTAAATGGGGTGCTAATGGATCAGGATTGGCTGAGGATTGCAGCAATCCAAATGTGTGTGGACTTTTTTTGTTGGCTATCTGAGCAAGATGGACATTTAAAGTATACTTCCATAATTATGGTGGCGGAATATACTGTGTTATTTAGCATTTTATAGCAAAATGAGGCCATTTAGCCACTGTGCTTGCTCTCAAAGAGCTGTCCACTTACTCCCATTCCCTTTGCCCTTTCTCCATAGCCTTTTTTTTGCTTTTCAGATATTTCTCCACGTTTTAAAAAGCTATTATGGATTCTGCTTCTATTGTGCTTCCGGTAGGGAAAAAATCCTCATGCCTTTCCCTTTGTGCCCTCTAGTTACTGACTCCAAGAAGACAATTTTTAAAAATCAATCGGTGGAAATGTTTTTTCCTAATTCAAAACCTCAATTTTACGCATGCACATAGACGTGTATATGTATACGCGTACGCACTGACAGTCACTTGACATAGTCACTCACCTCAGGCATGAACCAGACTGTCCACAACCTTGGGTATCCTATTTCACCCTGAGCTGAGCTTCAATACCACACATACCATTACCACAAAATGTTGGAATACACTGCAGAAACATCAGCCTCTCAATAAAATAGGTTAATATTTTTGGTAGAGACCTTCATCGATGTTTTGGATGCAGGATGACTGTTTTTTCTTTTTAAATCCTGACTTCATACAAGCTCTGGGATTTGTGCAACAATTTCACTTATAGGAACTCTGCATCATGTAAATTGTAGGAGCTTGCCTTTTTATTGTAGCTTTTCTTTACCATTCGATTTCCTTAACTTTTCAGATTGAAGCTGTCACCAAGTCCATCTTCCCGTGTGACTGTTTCTCGTGCCACATCTAGCCGCAGTGTCCGCACAACTCGTGGAAAGAGAAAGCGCATTGATGTCGAAGAATCTGAGGCCAGTAGCAGTGTCAGCATCTCTCATCATGCTTCTGCCACAGGGAATGTTGTCATTGAGGAAGTGGATGTAGATGGCAAATTTATCCGTCTAAAGAACAGTTCTGAACAGGTATGAGTGGGAAAGAAACTAAGTAAAGGTTGCATCAAATGATTTTTAGGTATGCTGACATTTTTCAATATTTCTTAACAGGATCAACTTATGGGTGGCTGGGAGCTGACCAGAAAAATAGGCGATGAAACTGCCTCTTACAAGTTTACCACAAAGTATGTGTTGAAGGCTGGACAGACCACTGCTGTAAGTTTAATAAAGATTTTTGTTTAAGTGAGATACAGCTCTGTAAACACCAGGAAGGTGTAAGTTTAGCCTTGGGCCTGTGAGTTAGCTCATCTTTACTGGGGTGGGGGGAGGCGGTGGGAAAGAGAGCTAGTTAGCTTTAGTGTACTTGAGCTAGAAAAATCAGCCAGGGTTCTTGATTCTGATCGGTATCCAGTGCCCCGTGCTGAAATGGCTGTTCTGATTTTGGGATGGGGTGCTTATTTTCTCTGGGAGATAAAACCAGACTGTTTGCTTTTCAGTGTTGGTTTAAGAAAAAAGTGCTCTGCATGTACCCTGTGTACATACAGGATAAATTGTCAGGAGAGAATCCACAGTTCTGTGGTGTTTGCGGCAGCCCACATAAACAGAAGGCTGGATATTAACTAGTATTAATATATCTAATGCAGGAATGCCTCCAGTGAATGACCCCCTAAATTCCCTTTTTTAGTCAACCAGGTGACTGACATGCAGTTTCTTTTTGCCTGATGAGGTTGCACACCCTCTTTCCACAAGGACACACCCCACTTAAGTCCAGTGAAGTTTTGCATGAGGCAAGGTGGGAAACCTGAGTGTTGCAGAAGTACTACTGGAGTTTAAAAAGCTAAAACTGCAGTTTACCAGCACTGCACTAGTAAGGTTTCTGCTTCTTGTCCAGTAGGATCATCTTGCCTATTATGGCATTAGCTTGCAGAGTTACTTGTAGACAAGTGCATCTGCAGTATTTTGCAATTATATTATTGCTTAGCTTAGGCATTGGATTATTGAGCCAGTCGTAGGAATTGGATTATTGAGCCTGCCACAGAGTAACAACTGTTCCACTCATCAACCGGCTGATTTCTTGCTGCCAATTTGACCCAACAGACCCATTTGCTTCCCCTTCCACCCCCCCCCAAATGGGGATAGTCACTAGTAGGTTAGAAAACTGACTTGAATTTGAACTATTACAAGGTTGACGGGTATTAAAGTTCCTTACAAGTGGCATGGTGAGAAGCACAACTCGAGATTCAACTGTACCCAAATAGTTACTCTGTGGAACTTAAGCAGCTTCCTAACTCTCTGCGCACCAACCAAATAGGTGCCAAATCCTGGATATGAAGGTTTGAGCACACGTTTGTGTTCTTCGCTTCCAAGTAATGTCTTCCAGAAGCTGTATTTGAAGTCTCAAGTTTCTTCTCTAGCTGTGTGGCCAATGACACTGTGGTAGAAGTTGTTAAGCACAAGCTTGCAAAAACCAGTCACTTGCATCGAATTACTTAGATTTTATGTAGAATGTACAGCAGAGAAACAGGCCATACACACGAACATAAGAATTAGGACATGGGGTAGGCCATATGGGCCCCTTGAGCCTGCTCTGCCATTCAACAAAGATCATTGCTGATCTTTGATCCCAACTCCACTTTCCTGCCTGATACCAATATCCCTGGATTCCCCTAGAGTCCAAAGATCGATCTATCTCCGTCTTGACTATACTCAACGATTCAATATCCACAGCCCTTTGGGGTAGAGATTCCAAAGATTCACAACCCTCAGTGAAGAAATTCCTTCTCATCTCAGTCTTAAATGGCCGACCCCTTACCCTGAGACTATACTCTCCAGCCAGGAGAAACAACCTCTCTGCATCTACCCTATCCGTCTCCCTCAGAATCTTGTATGTTTCAATGAGGTCACCTCTCATTCTTCTAAGCTCCGGAGAGTATAGACTCAGTCTCTCCTCATAGGATAACCCTCTCATCCCAGGAATCAATCTAGTGAACCTTCATTGCACCGCCTCTAAGGCAAGTATGCCCTGCCTCCGATGAGGAGACCAAAACTGTGCACAGTACTTGGGTGTGTTTTTGCCAAAGCCCTGTATAATAGTAGCAAGACTTCCTTACTGTTGTACTCCCCTTTCCCTACCTTGTCTGACCAATGAATTTCGGGGTAGTTGAAATTCCCCATTATTATTATTTTCCCTAATTTGTTTGCATATTTCTTACTTCACCTCCCTTCCACTATTAGGTGGTCTGTAGACGACCCCTATTAGTGTGATTGATCCTTTTTTTATCCTTTATCGATCCACATGGATTCTGTTTCTGTTTTACTGATGGCTTACTTTTTTCTACTGCCATTATGTTACCTCTAAGTACAGCTATTCCACCTCCCCTTTCCCCCCCCCCCTTTCTAAATAGGTTATACCCTGCAATATTTAATTCCCAGTTCTGATTTTTTTCTGTAGCCATGTCTCTGTAATCCCTACTATATCTGGTTCCTCAACGTATTCTCGCCTCCAGTTCCCCTGTTTTATTACGGATCCTGTGTGCATTGCTGTACAGACAGTTTAACTCATTTTTAGTAGCCGTTCCTCTCATTTTAAGCCATCTTTTTACTTTCCTGTTCTCTAACTCTCTTCCCAGGCCATTTATGTCCTCCCTTAGTTTAGTCTGTCCCATGCTTTCCTGTCCACTGCTTAATTAAAAGTAGTCATGTAGTGACTTTACCAAAGATGTCTGCCATGAGGCTGACTCCCTGCTGAGGATTGAGTGCAACACCATGGTGGCGCATTTTATAAAAAAATAAAAATAAAAATAATTCCGTAGCTATTCTGTAATCGCCTGGTGTATATGCTTATTTTTCAATTATCACTGCAGATCTGGGCTGCTGATGCTGGTGTAACATCTACTCCTCCAACCAACCTCATCTGGAAGAACCAAAATGCTTGGGGCACTGGGACAGATGTGAAAGTAGTTCTCAAGAATTCTCAGGGAGAGGTAACACTTCTTTCAACTAATGGGAAAGCTTTGACTAAATCATGTATGTGCTGCATCATGCCAATAATCTCTTTCACCTGTTCCAAGATATCAAAGCTGAAGATGCTGCTGCAGCTGTGTTCACATGAAGGTGGAAGTATGTTTCATGGGTTTAAATGTATTGTTTCCAAACTTGTGAAAGGAAAAGGACATGGCGTGCTGAGGCGTGTGTACAATTTATTATGAATGAAAGTGCCGTCCAATATACTGAGACTATCAGTGTAAATGGTGCATATTTGCTGCAACTATGGCGGCTGAGATAGCTCCACTTCTTCAAAGTCTCCTCATTTGAGGAACAATGACTAAATCCCAGTACCAGTAATTAACTGCTGGAAGCATTCAGCAATGGGAAATGGAAATTTTGGAATATTTTATAAAATCTACAGGTGGTAAAGATTAAATTGATTTTTATATTTAAAGAAAAACTCCATGTAGGACAGTGGTTGCAATGCAGTTCAACAGTTTTGGGTTTAGTTTCTTCAGAAATTGATAATTTACTGCTTTTTCTTTAAAGGAAATGGCCGAGAGAACCACGATCTTCACCACCACTCTACTAGAGGAGGAGGAGGAGGAGGAAGAAGTTGAGATTAGAGATGAAGACCTCTTCCATCAACAAGTATGTTTTCATCTAACAATTGAAGTTTGTATAGTACACAAACTAAGTTAAATACACAGGGAGACGTTATTGTGGGCTGATGCTATGTTCTAAATTAGCTGTGGGAACATGCAAACTTTCAGTTCACACTGATGATGGATTGAATGAAGTGGAAGCAATAACTTGCATTTAAAGATTTTTTTTTTAAGTGGGGATGAGGGGGGAAGAAAGCGAACTCCTAGAACTATCCATCCAGGCATTATCAAAGTTGACTGAAATGTCTTGAGGTTTGTTTCCTTTTAACTTGCTATACAGTTTTTTGTTTTTGTGACTATTCTATAACATTTGATTTCTTTTTCGGTAAGTGGATATTTGTAAAAGGAAAATGGTTAACTCGATCATGCTTAGTTCTGACGCAGATCCTGGATAGGATGTGAAATTTTATGTTTATGTAACTGGAGGAAGAATAAATCTGGAATATGTTCATTTGTGCAAGACTCGAGGTCTATGATGGGGAAATCCTTACACTCCAGTAGCTGCTGTAGAGTATCACTTGATTCACTTCTCTTCAAACTTGGACTGAATGTGCGCTTTTATCAGTCCGACACAATAGCTCTAAACAAACAAGTGTTTTATTTACATAAGACTAATGAATTAACATATCCGAGATCTACATTCCTCTCCTTGATGCATAAAATAATAAAGATGCTGCTTTATTTTTCTCTAAACATAGCCTTAAATATAAACTTCAGCTATTCTATTGGCTAGCCCTAAACAAAGAACAGAGCCCTCAGGCTACTGGCTGCAGAACGGAAACTGCCTATAGATTGTCCCTTCAACCAAACATGAAGCCTAACCCATGATTGGATACCTGTGGCCACCAAGCTGTCAGAGGAATGCAGCAATTTTGGCCCCTTTTTAGAGGTGTCATATACAGCTGTCAATCAAACATATGACTTCAACGTAGGGGCATAATTCTTTGAAATGTGTCTGTGCCATGGGATCACCTCTGCAGTTATGCTGAAATGAAGAGCAGTATATGATTGCATCTCAGAATTACATTAGATAAAATTGCCTTTGTGTATATTAAATGAATAGCTGACAATGCAAAGGTGCTTGTCATTTTGTAATGCCCTTGGTTGAATAGCTGACGATGCCAAGGTGCTTGTCATTTTTCCCTTGGTTGAATTAGTTAATATCCAAATTTCCCCCACCACCACTTGTGTTGGCCCTAGTAACTTGCACCTTGTGGAGTCCTTGTAGCTACGCTGTCTGGTATGAGTTCATATATTTTCTGTTGGAAATACTTTTTGTATGACCTTTTAGTCTTAATCACTCACGTGCTGCTTCCAGCAATAAAAAATAAAATTTTAAATATTCAACATGTCCGTATTCTACGCTGACATTAAGAAAAATTGTGGTCGAGAGCTTTTCTCCCCTACCCCTCCAATTCTTCAGAAGTTGTACAAAGAAAAGAAAGAAAGCACTTGCACTTATATAGCGCCATTCATATCTCAAGACTTTCCAAAGAGCTTCTCTGCCAATGAATTACTTTTTGAAATGTACTCACTTATGTAGACAAATGTGGCAGCCAGTTTGCACTCAGCAAGGTGCCACAAACAGCAATTGAACCAATGTCGAGTTGATCTGTTCTTCGTGATAGCTAAGGGATAAATGTTGGCCAGAACACCATTGTCTTTGTCTTTTCAAGTGGACATAAAAGATCTCGGGCGGCCTTAGCTTAACATCTCCTCCAAAAAATGGCACCTTCAGTGCAATACTGAGGAAATGTGCATTGTTGAAGTATCCGCCTAGATTATGCATTGAACCCATGACCTTTTGACTCCGAGGCAACCTACCACTGAGTCAAGCTGACAGGATTTTTTTTTAATATGTATGCTAGGCTTTAGGTTTGAACTCCGCACGTAATCAGTACTGTAGCTCTGGGTGAGACACGTGGTCAAATCTGTCTCTGGCCTTGCCTGCTCCCTATCGCTGTAACCTTCTCTGCCATTACAACCCTCCAAAAACTGCATTCCTCCAACTCTGGCTTCTTCATCCCAAAATCCATTTACCACACTGTTAATGGGTGTGCCTTCAGCTATCTAGTTGCCAAGCTCTGGAATTCCCTCCCTACACACCTCTCCACCTCCTTTTTAAGACCCTTATTAAAAACCACCTCTTTGATCAAGCTTTGAGTCACCCCTCCTAATATCTCTAGATATTTGTCATTACTTTCTTTTATAAAGCAGTGATTTTTTTTTTTTTTTTACTTTAAATGGACAAAAAATGCAAATTGTTGCTTCACTGAACATCAAAATAGTAGTAACTGAGTCAAAAATCACAATGGGAGGAATTGACTTGTTCTGAATTCTACCAGTCCACCAAAACTGGCATTTTAAAACATTAAACTTGTATAATGGTTTTCTTTCTTTGTTCTGTAGGGAGATCCAAGAGCAGCTGATAGGAGCTGTGCAATAATGTGATCGTCTTCAAAGACAACTTTTCTTCAAAAACTCATTGCTGCCTACGTTAAACTTAATATCTAGAAATTCAAAATATTTTTGTATTTCAGTAATTTGTATTTTAGATATTTTGTTAATTTCTTTTTGTACACATGATATGGGTTCAGGGCTTTTTTTATACTATTACTGAGAATTTTTAGAACATTACAAGGACTAGAGTTTAAAAAAAAAAAAAAAAAAACCAGTGTGTGTAATTTTGAAACAAAACTAATGTGAATCATGGGTTTACAGATGAAACCAGTGAAAAGTAATTTGTCATTGCAGAAACTACAGTTATTTTGGAGCAACTTGCATTTGTGACTGGACCTCATAGTTAATATGTGCAGCGGGGAAAGGGGGAATAGGCATTTTGGTAATTACTTTTTTTGTAAATTTATAAATAGAACAGCACTGAACTTGATCTTTTTAAAAGTTTTTTTTAATTGTTTATACCAGGTTGGCAAAAATATACCACAGAAATTGGGATGAAGAAATTCTTCTGTTTGTAGCTTTGCCCCCTTTGTTAGATAGTGGTTGAGAACATGGTATGCTTGAATGCAGATGTTTTAATGAGTTTTAATGTAGCAATGGCCTACTTGGGTTTTCTTGGCAAATATGAATAAAATAAACATTGTTTAATAAAGCATTGTTACTTATCTATTTCTGAAATCAAACCTGCATCATCAAACTTGAAAAGTACCATGAAATGCAGCATTTCAAAACAACTGCTTTGACTAAAATGCCGACTGCTTTGCTGTTGAAATACCTTCGAATGAAGTATGCAGTTCAACTAAACTTGAAGATGGAAATGGGCCTTTTACTTGATGGCATTTACAACCTTGTCTTATGAACCCACTTTGTTCCTAATTTTTAAGATTGTGGTTGTGTAATGGTGGGCCTTGTAGGTGAACTGCAGGAGTGGCATTAGAGCATTTTACTTTGTGTACTGGAAAATTTAGATTTTATGTTGCAATGGCCAGGGCCAAAAATGTTTAGGGGAGGGGGTGAGAAGCATTTACCACTACAAGATTGGGAAGTTCCTTATGCAAGGAGTGTTCATCAGATCAGCCAGCTTCACCTAACCACTTGCCAGAGATCGGCAACAGTTGATTTGGACAGGTTGGGTGATTGGGCAGAAGCATGGCAGATACAATATAACGTGGATAAATGCGAGGTTATCCACTTTGGTGTCAAAAACAGGAAGGCAGATTACTATCTGTGGCAGTAGATTGGGAGAAGGGGAAGTGCAACGAGACCTGGGTGTCCTTGTGCACCAGTCACCTGAAGGTAAGCATGCAGGTGCAGCAGGCGGTTAAGAAGGCAAATGGTATGGTGGCCTTCGTAGCGAGAGGGTTTGAGTACAAGAACAAGGGTGTCTTGCTGCAGTTGTACAGGGCCTTGGTGAGACCACACTTTAAGTATTGTGTGCAGTTATGGTCACCTTATGAGGAAGGATGTTCTTGTCATGGAGGGAGTGCAGTGAAGATTCACCAGGCTGATACCTGGGATGGCAGGAATGATGTATGAGGAGAGATTGGGTCGATTGGGCTTATACTCGCTGGAGTTTAGAAGAATGAAAGGGGATCTCATTGAAACTTGTAAAATTCTAACAGGACTCGACAGACTTGATGCAGGAAGGATGTTCCCGATGGTCGGGGAGTCCAGAACCAGGGGTCACAATCTAAGGATAAGGGGTAAGCCATTTAGGACAGAGATGAGGAGGAATTTCTTCACCCAGAGAGTGGTGAACCTGTGGAATTCTCTACTACAGAAGGCAGTAGAGGCCAATTCATTAAATATATTCAAGAAGGAGTTGGATATATTTCTTAAGGCTAAAGGGATCAAGGGATATGGAGAGAAGGCAGGAACAGGGTACTGAATTTGGATGATCAGCCATGATCTCATTAAATGGCAGAGCAGGCTCGAGGGGCCGAATGGCTTACTCCTATCTTCTATGTTTTTATGTTTCTATCTGCTTCCTGAAGTACCCTTGGATACAAGGGGAAGCTGCTTGTGAGGAGAACTATGGTTCACAAATTTAAGGTGCATTGTCAGAGTAAGATGAATAATGTTGGCGCTGAGGCATGGAAAACTTCTAAATCGGTTGTACAGCCAGCTTTCTCCACCTTTTTTGTCTGCAATGTACCTTGCCCCAAAAGTATCTGCTACTGCCTTCTACGAATGCTATGATCCTTAAGTGAGATTGCTCATTTGTACTGAATTAGAGTGGCATTTTTGCATTGTTGGTGTCTTGAGGAATTGGGTTGAGTGATCACACTCTTCTTGCTAATAGAACATCTTGTCTGTGGATTGGATTAAAACGCTTGCTAACAGTACATAAAACAGCTCATTGCACCATTACACTTTGACTAGCTATATGGATGGTGGGGCTTGCTGTTCTTGCTCTTCCTGTCCAGATGCCCTAGGCCCACTACAACTTTGGAGATGGTCACGTGCGTACTGTAGGCCGCCACAGCAGTCGAAGCAGAACTGTTGTTCGAGTATGCCGAAGGTTTGCTCTGAGGTTTCTTGTGGCAACATAGCGCTCATTTATAGGCATCTCTGCCTGGGCTCAAGCCAAGTATTCGGAAGATAAACCTTGTTGCCAAGTAGCCAGCCTCTAACTTGATTGTCTCCGTGGGATAGAGGTCTGGCAGATGTTGAAGATATCTTGACTGCTGCAAGGAAATCGGGCATAGACCTGCATTACCCACTGCGTGTTGCAAACGAGCTGGGCGGTGAGGGAGAGGTACTGCTTTCTGTTGATATAAATGCCAGGCTCCTCATAGACTGCATGCATGTTGCTGTGTGCTGCACATCAGCCTTTGCGCCAATGGTTCCCTCTCTTATTTTGGTCTGAGGTCCCTTTAAGTGGCTGTGCGGCCTATTCATATTTTTGTGCAGGTACAGTTTCTCCCATTAAAATCTAGTGAGGGGCCTGCGCAGGACCGCCAGACTACTGTGTAGCTTAGTGGGAACGTTGGCTTGCACTCTTGGGAAGCCTGCAATCCCCACAAAGCCTGTTGGTTCACCTGGTCCCTGGGGAATGAGATGCAGTTGTCCATCCTGGAATAGAAAGCATCTGTCACCTCCCTTGTGCAGGAGTGGATACCGAACTGGAAGATGTCACTGATGTCACATGTTATAGCCTGAAAGGAGTCTGTGGCATATGTTTTACAGCCAGTGACCCTGGCCGCCACAGGCAGTGCTGTCCATGCCCTGGTTTGGGGCTCCAGTTGGAGCTGCAACAGGTGACCCAGCTCAGTTAGTTTCCCTCAAAGCTCAGGCACCTCACATTGTTTCCGTCATGTTGATAGAAGTGCTGTCTGAAGACTGGCGCTGGGTTGGGCATAAGTTCCTACTGGTTTTCACTTACTAAAATTAGTGCAATTAGCCATTTAATTCCATGAAGATGTCCACATTTAATAGCTGGAAGCAGTTTATTCCATCCACCACTAGATGTCACTGTAGCACCTATTAGAAAGAAGGCCAGCTCCGCTTCAAGGGATGCACATTTCTACCTTGAATTTAGGACTCTTTCCCTCCCCCCACCCCAGTTTCTCTTTGGATTCCAGTAGTCTGCCTACCATCAAATTAAAAGGGTTGAATTTCACACGTTCTCCCGATTGTCCACCGTAACTTTGGCAGAGGATCCACAAATACTGTTTATGCAACAACCACAACTGGCATTTACATAGTTCCTTTTAATGTAGTAAAAGATAAGAACAAGAGTAGGCCATATGGTCCCTTAAGCTTGCTCTGCTATTTAATAAGATCATGGCTGATCATTGACCTCAACTCCACTTTCCTGCCTGCTCTCCATATCCCTTGATTCCCCTAGAGTCCAAAAATCTATATCTCCACCTTGACTATAGTCAAAGACTCAGCATTCACTACCCTCTGGGGCAGAGAATTCCAAAGATTCACAACCCTCTGAGTGAAGAGATTCCTCCTCATCTCAGTCTTAAATGGCCGACCCTTTATCCTGAGATTATGCCTCCTAGTTCATGATACTCCAGCCAGAGGAAATAACCTCTCGGCATCTACGCTGTCAATCCCCTTCAAAATCTTGTATGTTTCAACATCCCGAGGCACTTCACAGGAGTATTATCCAACAAAATTTGAGACCGAGCCAGATAAGGACAGATGACCAAAAGCTTGGTCAGAGGTAGGTTTTAAGGAACGTCTTCAAAAAGGATAGAGCAGTTTAGGGAGTGAATTGCAGAGTTTGGGCATAGGCAGCTAGAGGCACGATGACCAATAGTAGAGCGATTGTGCATCCCTGATTTTAAGAGGCCAGAATTAGAGGAGCGCAGAGATCTTGGAGGGCTGGAGGAGGTTACAGAAATTGGGAGGGGTGAGGCCATGGAAGGATTTGAAAGCAAGGTTGAGAATTTTAAAATAGAGGCGTTGCCAGTCAACGTACGAACATGGGGGTAATTGGTGAACGGGACTTAGTGCGAGTTAGGATACGGGCTGCAGAGTTTTGGATGATGTCACATTTATGTCAGATGGGAGGTCAGCCAGGCGAGCACTGGCAGAGTCAGGTCGATGGATGACGGTTTCAGCAGCAGACGGGCGGAGTCAGGTGATATGGAGGTGGAAGTCGACGGTCTTGGTGACGGCGCGGATATGTGGTTGGTAGCTCATCTCCGAGTCAAATCCGACAACATGGTTGTGAACAGTGTGGTTCAGTCTTGGACGGTTTCCAGGGAGAGGGATAGTCGGTGGCTAGGGAAGGGAGTTTGTGCCGAAGACAATGGGGGAAATTTTAGCCTTAGAAAATGATGGGGTTGGGGTCTGTGGGTAGTTAGTGTTAAAAATCTGAATCCTGACCTCAACCTGATTCCAACCCACCCACTTCTGGTTTTAACGGGGGCAGCCAATCTGCTGTTAAGAGGTGGGTTGTCTATTTAAATATTATAATGAGGCTGGAAGCCCCTGCTTTAACCTCCATTTTGTATTTCACTTTAGCTGGTTGGGTTTTGCAAGCCTCGTGAAACCCGCCAGCTAATACAAGGCGAGGACTGCTGGACCCAGGAGGTAATTGCCTTTATATTTACCTTCTGGATCCAGGGTCTCTACTTAACCCAGCCCCTGCGATTGGAGAACCGAAACCCCCCCCCATGAAGCGTGATTCACCAGCCGGCCTCTTTTTTCCCCCCCACCCCCCACCGATCACCCCTCCCCCAGGCCTCCGATTTCCCCACCGCTCCTCCAGCTGCTGATCTTTGTTAACCCCCCGTTCCTCCAGATGCTCCCTGGCCCTCGATCCTCACGATGTCTTCCCCATCCCCCGTCCTGGCTCTTCATGCAACCCACCCCCCCGCTCTTCTAGCTGCTCCCTGGCCCCCGATCCTTGTGATCCCACCTCTTCACCGGCCCCCTCGGCCACTCCCTGGCCCCCCATGCGATTCCCTCCCTCCCTCCTCCTAGTGCCGCAGGCCTACCTGCCGGGAACCAGCCAGCCTCTCAATCTGACTGACTGCAGTTCTCCTGGGTTTCCCGACCGCCTCGGAGCCTCCCTGTAGTAACCTGGGAGGTTATGAGTAACCTGATCCACCAGGTGGTGCTGTGGCAATTGCTCTCCTGAGTTAAGTCTGATCTGTACTGTTGTACTCTTTGTTTATGCTGCCTCATGGCAGAAGCTTTTATGTGCAAGGGTTGATTAAACCATGTTACGGAGTTAACCTGTGTCTGTCTCCATTTCTGGCCAGCTCAAGATACCACATATGGCGATGAGGATAAAGGACGGAAGAGTTTTGGAGTATTCGGAAGAGGTGCTCGGGTTGGTTAGCAAACTAGTCGGAAAAGCACGAGGCTAGGCCGCGGGAGTCGAAACGGAGTTTGATTTTTTTGGCTGAAGTGACCGGACTCCAAGGATGGCAGGAACGGTAGGCTCCGTGGTACCTTTTGACAGCAAGTCGCAGTCTTGGGAGGAGTATATTGAAATACTGAGCACTGTTGCCTCACAGCGCCAGGGACCTGGGTTCGAATCCGGCCTCGGGCGACTGTCTGTGTGGAGTTTGCACATTCTCCCCGTGTTTGCGTGGGTTTCCTCCGGGTGATCCGGTTTACTCCCACAGTCCAAAGATGTGCGGGTTAGGTTGATTGGCTATGATAAAAATTGACCCTTAGTGTTAGGGGGATTAAATACGTGGGGTTGCGGGGATCGGGTGGGATATGTGTTGGTGTAGGCTCGATGGGCCGAAATGGCTTCTATCCGCACTGTGGGGTTTCTGTGATTCTGTGATTTCTTTATGGCAAACGAGGTGGACAGTGCTGAAAAGAAAAGGGCCATTTTACTGAGTTGTGTGGGAGCACAAACCTATACACGGATGAGGAATCTGCTGAGCCCGGAGCGGCCAGGAGAAATTTTTTTTGACGAGTTGGTGAGTCTACTAAAGAATCATTTCAATCCGAAACCTAGTGAAATAGTACAGAGATGGAAATTCAATTCGAGGATTAGGAGGCCGGAAGAAAGCGTTACCGAGTATGTGGAGGAGCTTCGGAAGCTCGCACAGGACTGTAATTTTGGAAATGCGCTCACAGTCATGTTAAGGGACAGACTAGTAGCGGAGTTAACGACGACAGTATACAGCAAAGGTTGCTGTCAGAAGAAGGATTAACGTTTGAGACGGCACTTAAAAAAGCACAAGCCATGGAGACGGCTAACAAGGACATTAAGGACTTAAACAGTATGAGCAAGGAGAAATGGAGTAAACCAGGGGGAGGAGCTGTTTTCAAGATAGAAGCTGGCGCGAAAAGTCCACCAGTCGGGGTTGGGGATTGTTGCCGATGTGGCGGGACGAGCCATTATGCAAAGGACTGCAGGTTTGCAAAGGCAAAGTGCCACAATTGTGGAAAAATAGGGCATTTAAAGAAAGTCTGTAAAAGGGCAGTGAGTGAGAGAAGCAGTGCTAAAAGGGCAAAGCATGCAAAAGGGGGGAGGGAGAAGTACACAAAGCAGGCAAATTACATACAAGAGGAGGAAGAGTCTAGTGAGGAGGTTTTCCACTGTATACAGTATAGATACTTCAAGGCCCAACGTACCCCCTCTCACTCAGTATTTGATAGTGAACGGAGGTCAAGTAAAGTTTGAGATTGACACCGGATGTAGTGTAACCATAATGTCGCAGACTGAGTACGCCAAGCTATGGGGGGAAGCAAAAGTACCAGAGCTAGGTACATGCCCCATTAGTCTCAAAACCTACACAGGACAGAAGGTGGACATTTTGGGGGCGGCCGAAGTACAAGTGGAACACAAAGGAGTCACCAAAGAGCTTACGGTGGTAGTGGTAGCAGGGTCAGGGCCAAACCTGTTAGGGCGAGGGTGGATCAGTGAGTTGAGTGTGTACTGGCAGGCAATGAATAAAATGGAGGACAGTACAGAGGCACTGCAAGAAGTGCTGATGAAGCATGAGTTAGTGTCCAAGGACAAACTGGGCACCTTAAGGGGAGCCACAGCCAAGATTCATGTAGCCAGTGATGCCACGCCTCGCTTCTTTAAATCAAGGTCGGTACCTTTTGCAATGAAAACCAAGGTCGAGGCAGAACTAGATCGCCTGCTAAGGGACAAAGTAATAGAACCAGTGAAATTTTCAGACTGGGCGGCACCAATAGTCCCGGTATTGAAGCCCGACAGTAACAAGGGGGTGTGGTGACTATAAGTTAACAGTGAACAGAGTATCATCACTGGAACAGTACCCCATTCCAAGAATGGAGGACATGTTAACATCGCTCGCTGGGGGAGAAAGATTCAGCAAACTGGACATGCGTCATGCGTATCAGCAGATATTGCTAGATGAAGAATCAAAAAAGTTTGTCACAGTGAACACGCACAAGGGGCTGTTCACGTATGCCAGGTTACCATTTGGTGTCAGTTCTAGCCCAGCAATATTCCAACGGACTATGGAGGGCATTCTGCAGGGCATTCCAAAGGTGGCCGTGTACTTAGATGATATTCTGCTAACAGGAAGTGACGATCAGGATCACTTAAAAACACTGGACAAAGTGCTACAGCGGCTGGAAGAGGCGGGGCTACGCCTGAAACGGAGTAAGTGTAGTTTCATGGAGAAGGAAGTTACATTCCTGGGACATCAGGTGGATGCCACAGGCCTCCATCCATTACCAGGGAAAGTGCGGGCAGTGCAGGATGCACCTGCACCCACCTCAGTGACTCAACTGAAAGCCTATCTAGGGCTCCTGAATTATTATAACTGGTTTCTTCCAAACTTATCGATGCTGCTGGCACCCCTGCACAAACTGCTGAGAAAGGAGGAGCCATGGCGTTGGGGGTCAGAGCAAGCGAAAGCATTTCAGCAAAGGAGCTACTTCAGTCCAGCAGGGTGTTGGTGTATTACGACGAGAAGAAGGAGCTGATAATGTCCTGCGACGCATCACCCTATGGAGTGGGGGCAGTGTTGGCCCACCGCATGCCAGATGGAGCAGAAAGGCCCATCGGGTTTGTTTCACGCACGCTCACAGCTGCGGAAAAGAACTATTCACAGCTTGATAAAGAGGGGTTGGCCATTATATTTGGAGTAAAGAAATTCCATAAGTACTGATGCGCTATCAATTACTCATAAAAGACTGAGAGTTAGAAGAGTAACTAAAGGCTTTTATTAACAACAGAATGGAGGTCTGCCTCGCGTGGTCGACCGGTCCAGGATACAAAGGGCTGGGGAGCAGTCACCTTTATACTAGGACCTGTGGGAGGAGTCAGCCGAGGCATATCCAGGCATGTACACAGTGGAATACAAACAGGAATACAAACAGTGGTTTACCACAAGTATATAGATGGGAGGAAGTTTGTAATCAGTACTGACCACAAGCCTCTTATTAGCTTACTGAATGAGATGAAAGCGGTGCCTCAAACGGCATCTCGGAGAATAATGAGATGGGCAGTAATACTAAGAGCCTATGAATATGTGATCACGTACAGAGCCGGCAAGGAAAACGGGAACGCGGATGCTCTCAGCCGCCTGCCCCTCTCAAAATCTCCTCGCAGTACTTCCCCTGAGGAGCACGTCCTGATGCTGGATCAGGAGATCAGTCCCCTGATGACTTCAGCGCAAATCCAGGGCTGGACAGCCAAGGACCCCGTTCTGTCAAGGGTCCGTGACTGTGTTGAAAGGCTGGCCAGATCACCGTGAGGGACCGGAGTTCGTGCCGTACAGACAGAGACAGCACGAGCTCAGCGTCCAAGATGGATGTGTGCTATGGGGAGCACGCATCATAATCCCAGAGCGGGGACGCTCTACTTTGATGGAACAGTTGCATCAATCGCACCCAGGAATGACTAGAATGAAAGGACTGGCTAGGAGCTACCTGTGGTGGCCTAACTTGGATGCTGAAATTGAGTCAAAGGTAAAGTCATGCACTATATGTCAGGAACAGAGGAAAGCGCCTGCCGGGGCACCACTCCATCTCTGGGAGTGGCCCAGCAAACCCTGGAGGAGAATTCACATAGACTATGCGGGACCTTTTATGGGCAAAATGTTTTTGGTGCTGGTTGACGCTCACTCAAAGTGGATCGACGTTTATCCAGTGAGCTCTGCAACGACTGATGCCACGCTGCATTGTCTCAGGAACAGCTTCAGCACGCATGGTATTCCAGAAATGATTGTATCCGACAATGCACAGTGTTTTGTTAGTGAAAGGAGCAAAGAATTCATGGTAAGGAATGGAATCACACATGTCACCTCGGCTCCATATCACCCAGCCTCAAATGGGTTAGCCGAGCGAATCGTGCAGACTTTTAAGGAGCTCATGAGGAAGAGCTCAGGTGACACCCTGGAGACCAAGCTCAATAGAGCCTTGTTTAATTATCGTATAACACCCCAAGCTACCACGGGGCTTTCTCCGGCTGAGTTGATGATGGGGAGAAAGTTGCGGTGCATGTTAGACCTGATACACCCAGATCTCAAAAGCAAGGTTGAGACAAAACAAACAAACCAAAAAGCGTACCATGACAAACATACTAAAGTTCGCCATTTCGCCATAGGGGACTCTGTGTACACCTGGAACTTCGGTTATGGACCTAAATGGATACCAGGACTAATCCAGGACATTACAGGACCTGTGTCGTACTCCGTGTTACTAGGAGATGGTCGAGGGGTTTGTCGGCATGTGGATCAGCTTTTCAGCCGGCAGCAGGGGGAACTGCCTCAGATGGAACAAAGGGCAGGAGAGGAGGCTGTTCCAGGACCCAGCACGGCTTATAAGGTGCCAGTGGACACTAGTACTGCCAGGCCACAGCGGGACAGAGTAAAACCAACATCAGAGACTACTCCAATCTCAAGTGCGAATGAATCTGAGAATCCACCACAAGTGGAATTAAGACGTTCACAAAGGATTCGCAAGCAACCAGAAAGACTTATACAAACCTGTTAAATTAGTAGGGGTTAACCATGGTTAGAGCATACTGGTTAATTAAAACGTAGTACCTAGTAAGGGTTATGGTTTAAGAATTGCATACGGCAATCTTAAGGGGGGAGGAGTGTAGTAACCTGGGAGGTTATGAGTAACCTGATCCACGAGGTGGTGCTGTGGCAATTGCTCTCCTGAGTTAAGTCTGATCTGTACTGTTGTACTCTTTGTTTATGCTGCCTCATGGCAGAAGCTTTTATGTGCAAGGGTTGATTAAACCATGTTACGGAGTGTCTGTGTCTGTCTCCATCTCTGGCCAGCTCAAGATACCACACTCCCCTCCCCAACCCGTCTTCCCCATTAAAATTCATCCCAATTGCTTCAGTCCTCCCTATATTTAGTTGCAGGAAATTTCTCCTCATCCAGTACTGGATGTCGGACAAGCAATGTGACAAATCAGAGACAATGTTGACATTGAGAGAGGTAGTGCTGGGTGTCGTCAGCGTATATGTGTGGATCCAGTTGTGTTCTCGGATGTCACTATTCCAAGATCATCCTGGAATGCAGGGATAACCCCCGGCTTCTCTTCTCTTTACTGCAAACCCCCACCTCCAACAACAGATGTGGGGAAATTTAGTAATCTAAACAGAAAAGTCAAGGCTGTAGAGCAATATAGTGAAGTGGGTAAAGATAAGCAGTGTGTGACAGGAAGGGACAGTCGGGAAAATGCTGGAATCCATTATTAAGGAAGTGGCAAAAGGACAATTAGAAAATCATATGATTACGCAGAGACAACATGGTTTTATGAAAGGGAAATCGTGTTTAACAAATCTATTAGAGTTTTTTGAGGATGTAACCAGTAGGGTAGATAAAGTGGAACCAGTGAATGTAGTATATTTGGATATCCAAAAGGAATTCAATAAGGTGCCACATAAAAGGTTGCTATGCAAGATAAGAGCCCATGGGGTTGGGGTAATGAAGTGCCTTCAATAACCACAAAACTAGAAGTTATAGACTTTAACAAGTTGGCTTTTAATCACTAAGATCAGAGCTAACATCTCAACACACTGACTGGCTCGCAGGAATGAGTCACACAGATCCTGGGATCTTTATGTAAGAGAAGTCAGGGGCGGAGCCAAGAGCCAAGACCTGGAATCTTCCAGGTTAGTCAGAAAGAGGAAGTGAAACTATACACCGTGTGGGGGAGGGTAATATACATGAGTGCAAAACGAATACAGGCAAGACAAACAGGTTTCATTACATTCACCCCTTCTTTAGATTTAGTCCATCGGGGTGATGTTTCCTAAAAGTTGGTATAAGTGAGTCTGTCAGGAGGTTTTGCGGTTCTCCGTGATCGGCGCAAAGCCGGTTGGGATGCCTCTAGGGGAGTGGATTCTGGTTCCTCCGCTGTCCGGGCCTCCGCAGTGTCTTCCAGGTTATCTGCAGTGTCCTCCAGGTTAAAGTTGGGTATTGATACCTCTGGGCATCCTGTCTCTTTTTGGTGTAGGTCTTCCTCGGGTAGTCTCTCATCGTGCTCTCCGCTCCCCGAGGGAGCGAGGTCTTTTATGGAAACAGTGTCCTCGCGCCCGTCAGAGTATTCGATATAGGCGTACTGAGGGTTTGCATGGAGGAGCTGTACCTTTTCCACAAGGGGGTCCGTTTTATGGCCTCTCACGTGCTTCCGCAATAGTACTGTCCCCGGAGACGTCAGCCACGCGGGTAGAGATATGCCCGAGGTGGATTTCCGGGGGAAAACGAACATCTTTTCGTGAGGGGTAGCATTAGTGGCTGTACATAAGAGACCTTATGGAGTGGAGCACATCTGGGAGGACTTCCTGCCAGCGGGAGGTCGGAAGGCCTTTTGACTTTAAGGCTAATGTGACAGCCTTCCAAACAGTAGCATTCTCCCTTTCCACTTGCCCATTACCCCGGGGGTTGTAGCTAGTGGTTCTGCGAGTGGCTATCCCCTTTGAGAGCAAGAACTGGCGCAGTTCGTCACTTATAAATGATGTCCCCCTATCGCTGTGTATGTAGTTCGGCATGCCAAACATGCAGAATAGATTACCAAGACACTTGATGACCGTGGCACTGGTCATGTCTGGGCAGGGAATGGCGAAGGGGAAGCGGGAATATTCATCGATGATATTGAGGAAGTATACGTTACGGTCGGCAGAGGGAAGGGGTCCCTTGAAGTCCAGACTTAGGCGCTCGAATGGCCGTGTGGCTTTGATAAGGTGTGCATGGTCAGGCCTGTAGAAACGAGGCTTGCATTCCGCACAGATGCGGCAGGCTCTGGTCATTGCCCTGACCTCCTCGATGGAGTGGGGCAGATTGTGGGACTTTATAAAATGGTATAGTCGGGTGACCCCTGGGTGACAGAGGTCGTTGTGGAGACCCTGTAATTTGTCCGTATGAATGCTGGCACACATTCCCCGTGATTGGGGGTTCATTAAGGGCTCCCGGTCTGTACATAATATCATAGTCGAACGTGGATAGTTCGATCCTCCACCTGAGTATTTTGTCATTCTTGATTTTCCCCCTTTGTTATTAAACATGAAAGCCACCGACCGCTGGTCGGTTAGCAGGGTGAAACGTTTGCCGGCTAGGTAGTGTCTCCAGTGCCGCACTACCTCCACTATAGCCTGTGCCTCCTTCTCGACAGAAGAGTGCCTGATTTCAGGTCCCTGAAGGGTTCGGGAGAAGAAGGCCACAGGTCTCCCAGCCTGATTGAGGGTCGCAGCTAAAGCAAAGTCTGACGCATCGCTTTCGACTTGAAAGGGAATGCTTTCGTCCACTGCACACAGTGCAGCCCTTTCAATGTCCTGTTTGATACTGGTGAAAGCCTCCCGAACTTCAGCTGATAGTGGGAAGGACGTCGATTTAATGAGGGGTCAGGCCTTATCAGAGTAATTGGACACCCATTGGGCATAATACGAAAAAAATCCCAGGCACCTTTTTAAAGCTTTGGGATTGTGTGGCAGGGGCAGTTCCTTTAGGGGGCGTAATCGGTCCGGGTCCGGTCCAATTACCCCATCTTCCACCACACAGCCGAGGATACAGAGACGGGTTGTGTTGAAGACACATTTGTCTTCGTTGTAGGTTAGATTCAGCTTTAGGGCTGTTTTTTAAAATCTCGCAAGATTTAGATCGTGGTCTTGCTGGTTGTGCCCGCAGATAGTGACATTGTCCAGATAGGGGTAGGTAGCTTGTAGTTTATTCTCGTCAACCATGCGGTCCATCTCACGTTGGAAGACCGAGACCCCATTTGTTACCCCGAAGGGCACTCTGAGAAAATGGTAGAGGCGTCCGTTCGCCTCAAAGGCGGTGTATGGGAGGTCCTCCATTGTAATGGGGAGCTGGTGATACGTGGATTTGAGGTCGATAGTCGAGAAGACTCGGTATTGCGCGATCTGGTTGACCATTTCTGATATGCTGGGTAAAGGGTAGGCGTCCAGCTGGGTATAAATATTAACAGTCTGGCTGTAGTCAATTACCATCCGTTTCTTTTCGCTATTTTTAACTATGACTACTTGGGCACGCCACGGACTGGTACTGCATTCAATAATGCCTTCCCGCAGGAGTCTGTCCACTTCCGCCTTGATAAAGTGTCTGTCTTCCAGACTCTACCGTCTACTTTTGGTCGCTATGGGCCTACAGTTCGGAGCGAGATTAGCGAATAAAGAGGGCGGGCTGATTTTTAAGGTTGATAGGCCACAGGCTGTGAGTGGTGGCTGGGACCCGCCATATGCTAGCGTGACACTTTCGTGGTGGCACTGGAAGTCCAGGCCCAAGATTACATTAACGCAGAGTTCTGGCATCACGAGGAGTTTAAAATCCTTGTAGTCAGTGTTACCACACAGTAGCCCAAAATGTCCGAAGTGTGGGGCTTAGCAGCCATAGCAATTCTGCTCCGTGTAGGGGTTACCGTTAATGAGTGCCGCCGTACCAGGCTAGGGTGGATAAAACTCTCGGTACTCCCACAGTCAATTAAACATTTTGTTAAATTCCCGTTTACCTGTATGTCCATCATGGATTTTGTCAACGGGTGTGGCCTGGATTGATACACCGTGATCGAAGCCACTGTTGGGCCCTGGGCGGCCGTTGAGTCGGGAAAAGATGGCGGATCCCAAGATGGCGGCCCGCACGGCACGCACGAGGCGGTGACGGAGTTGGAAATCAGATTCCCCCTGCAGACTTTGCTAAAATGCCCCTTTTTCTTACATTTGAAGCATGTAGCGTCCTTCGCTGGGCATCGTTGTCTGGGGTGCTTGGCCTGGCCGCAGAAGTAGCATTTCGGGCCTCGAGACATTGCCGCTGTAGTAGGACTCCTGGGTGAACTTCTGTGTGGGGACTCCGGCGGTGTAGAGCTGGTCTGAGACCTGGATGGGGAAGATGGCTGATTCCAAAATGGCGGCCCGCTCGGCGCGCACGAGGCAGTGAGGGCCGCATGGCCGGAAGAATAAGAGTCAGAGTTTTTCTGGGCCACGTCCAGCGATCGCACAGTGGCCACTGCCTTTTTTAAGTCCAGGACCACCTCCTCCAGCAGTCTCTGCCGGATATAATTCGATTTGAGGCCCGTGATGAAGGAATCGCAGACCAATTTGTCAGAGTACACGTTGGCCATCACGGCCTTGCAGTTACAGTCCTGGACGAAGTCCTTTAGGCCCTGTAAGAAATCGTCCATTGATTCCTCAGGTCGCTGCCTGCGTGTAGCCAGCAGATGTCTGGCGTACACTTCGTTTACTGGCCTCTGGCATTGGGCCTTCAGGATAGTGATGGCCTCCGTGTAAGAGGTGGCGTCCCGGATGAACGAATAAATCCGATGATTAACGCGAGTAGTCAGTAGACTCAGTTTATCTACCTCGCTAGCGGATGAGGCCGTCGCGAAGAGTTCGAAGCATTTGAGCCAGTGTCCAAATTGATTTGATGCTTCAGCAGAATATGGATCCAAGTCCAGACGCTCTGGTTTTAGGAGTCGATCCATCCTAGTATTCTTTAGTGATTAAAATTGATGTGCCTTCAATAACCACAAAACTAGAAGTTATAGACTTTAACAAGTTGGCTTTTAATCACTAAGATCAGAGCTAACATCTCAACACACTGACTGGCTCGCAGGAATGAGTCATACAGATCCTGGGATCTTTATGTAAGAGAAGTCAGGGGCGGAGCCAAGAGCCAAGACCTGGAATCTTCCAGGTTAGTCAGGAAAGAGGAAGTGAAACTATACACCGTGTGGGGGAGGGTAATATACATGAGTGCAAAACGAATACAGGCAAGAACGAATACAGGCAAGACAAACAGGTTTCATTACAGGTAATATACCAGCATGGATAGAGGATTGGTTAACGGACAGAAAACAGAGCAGGGATAAATGGGTCATTTTTACAGTTGGCAGGCTGTAACTAGCGGGGTGCTGCAAGGATCAGTTTGGGCCTCAGCAATTTACAATCTATATTAATGGCTTAGATGAAGGGACTGAGTGCAATGTATCCAAGTTTGTTGATGATAAAAAGCTAGGTGGAAAAGTGTGAGGAGGATACAAAAAACCTGCAAAGGGATATAGACAGGATAAGTGAGTGAGCAATAAGGTGGTAGATTGAATATAATGTGGGGAAATGTGAGGTTATTCACTTTGGTAGGAAGAATAGAAAAACAGAATATTTTTTAAATGGTGAGAAACTATTAAATGTTGGTGTACAGAGAGATTTAGGTGTCATAGTACAAGAAACACAGCATGCAGGTATAGCAAGCAATTAGGAAGGTAAATGGCATGTTGGCCTTTATTGCAAGGGGGTTGGAGTACAAGAGTAAGGAAGTCTTACTACAATTGTACAGGGCCTTGGTGAGACCACACCTGGAGTACTGTGCAGAGTTTTGGTCTCCTTATCTGAGGAAGGATATATTTGCCTTAGAGGTGGTGCAACGAAGGTTCACTAGATTGATCCTTGTGATGAGAGGGCTGCCCTATGAGGAGAGATTGAGTAGATTGGGCCTATACTCTCTGGAGTTTAGAAGAATGAAAGGTGATCTCATTGAAACATAAGATTCTGAGGGAGATTGACAAGGTAGATGCTGAGAGATTGTTTACCCTGGCTGGAGAGTCTAGAACTAGTGGGCATAATCTCAGGATAAGAGGTTGGCCTTTTAAGACAGATGAGGAGGAATTTCTTCACTCGGCACTGTGAATCTTTGGAATTCTCTACCCCAAAGGGCTGTGGATGCTGAGTTGTTGAGTATATTCAAGGCTGAGATCCATAGATTTTTGGACACAAGGGGAATCAAGTGGTATGGGACCAGACGGGAAAGTGCAGCTGAGGTTGAAGGACAGCCATTCAATGAAATCATAGTTCGCCTACTCCAACTCCTAATTCTTATGTTCTTATATCTTATGTTCTAACAAGTGTGACAAGCTCATAAACTTTTTTGTCATTAAGATAGAGATCATCCAATCAGCTGCCTCTGCCGCTTCCCTCCTTAACCCATAATATGGATAAATGCGAGGTTATCCACTTTGGTGGCAAAAACAGGAAGACAGATTATTATCTGAATGGCAATAGATTGGGAAAAGGGGAAGTGCAACGAGACCTGGGTGTCCTTGTGCACCAGTCGCTGAAGTGAAGCATGCAGGTGCAGCAGGCAAATGGTATGTTGGCCTTCATAGCGAGAGGATTCGAGTACAGGAGCAAGGATGTCTTGCTGCAGTTGTACAGGGCCTTGGTGAGACCACATCTTGGGTATTGTGTGCAGTTTTGGTCGCCTTATCTGAGGAAGGATGTTCTTGCCATGGAGGGAGTTCAGTGAAGATTCACCAGACTGATACCTGGGATGGCAGGAATGACGTATGGAGAGAGATTGGGTCGATTAGGCTTATATTCACCAGAGTTTAGAAGAATGAGGGGGGATCTCATTGAAACTTATAAAATTCTAACATGACTAGACACAGGAAGGATGTTCCCGATGGCGGGGAGTCCAGAACCAGGGGTCACAGTCTAAGGATTAGGGGTAAGCCTTTTAGGACTGAGCTGAGGAGGAATTTCTTCACTCAGAGTGGTGAACCTGTGGAATTCTCTACCACAGAAGGCAGTTGAGGCCAACTTATTAAATATATTCAAGAAGGAGTTAGATATATTTCTTAAGGCTAAAGGGATCAAGGGATATGGGGAGAAAGCAGGGACAAGGTACTGAATTTGGATGATCAGCATGATCTCATTAAATGGCGGAACAGGCTCGAGGGGCCGAATGGCCTACTCCTGCTCCTATCTTCTTTGTTTCTATGGGCTAACCTTCCTCCAAGATTCCCCCATGCCCAAGCCCTGAACTCACATCTTTCTCTTTCTCTCCCATCAACGCTCATGCCCTCTCCGAGCTCATCTTGTCCATGAGACCCACCTCCTGCCCCCTCGACCCTATTCCCACTCAACTGCTGACCACCAACTTCCCTTACTGGCTCCCATGTTAGCTGATATTGTTAACGGTTCGCTCTCCTCGGGTACTGTACCCCTCTTCAAATCTACTGTCAATTACCCCTCTTGAAAAATACAATCATTGACCCCCTCCGTCCTTGCAAACTACTGCCCTGTCTCCAACCTCCCTTTCCTCTCCAAAATCCTTGAACATGTTGTCACCTCCCAACTTCGCGGCCATTTTCCCCAGCTCTCCATGTTTGTATACCTCCAATCAGGTTTCTGCACCTTTCACTGTACCGAAACAGCACTTATCAAAGTCACAAATGACATCCTATGTGACTGTGATAAAGGTATACTATCCCTCCTCATCCTTCTCGACCAGTGTGCAGCCGTTGACATGGTTGACCACATCATTCTCCTCCAACACCTCTCCACTGTCGTGTGGCTGCACTCACCTGGTTCCATTCTTATCTATCCAGTCATAGCCAGGGAATCATCTGCAATGGCTTCTCTTCCCGCTCCGATAACCTCTGGTGTTCTCCGAGGATCTATCCTTGGCCCCCTCCTATTTGTCATCGACATGTTGCCCCTCGGCGACACGACCTGGAAACATAGCGTCAGTTTCCAGATGTACGCGGACGACACCCAGCTCTACCTCACTACCTCTTCTCTTGACCCCTCCACAGTCTCTAAATTGTCAGACTGCTCCTCAAACCAGAAATTGCATCCAACTAAATATTGGGAAGACCGAAGCCATTGTTTTCGGTCCCCACCACAAACTCTGTTCCCTAGCCACCGACTCCATCCCTCTCCCTGGCAACTGTCTGAGGTTGAACCAGACTGTTTGCAACCTTGGTGTCATATTTGACCCGAGATGAGCTTCCGACCACATATTCGCGCCATCACTAAGACCGCCTATTTCCACTTTTGTAACATTGCCCGACACCACCCCTGTCTCAGCTCCTCTGCTGCTGAAACCCTCATCCATGCCTTTGTTACCTCTAGACTTGACTAATTCCAACGCACCCCTGGCCAGCCTCCCATGTTCTACCCTCTAAACTTGTCATCCAAAAGTCTGCTGCCCGTGTCCTAAGTCACATCAAGTCCCGTTCACCCATCACCCCTGTGCTCGCTGACCTACATTGGCTCCCGGTTAAGCAGCGCCTCGATTTTAAAATTCTCATCCTCGTTTTCAAATCCCTCCATTGCCGTGCCCTTCCCTATCGCTGTAACCTCCTCCAGCCCTACAACCCTCCGAGCTATCTGTGCTCCTCCAATTCTGGTCTGTTGAGCATCCCCAATTAATCACTCCACCATTGGCGGTCGTGCCATCAGCGGCTAAGGCCCGAAGCTCTGGAATTCCCGCACTAAACCTCTCTACCTCACTTTCCTCCTTTAAGACGCTACTTGAAACCTACCTCTTTGATCAAGCTATCAGACATCTGTCCTAATATCTCATGTGGCTCAGTGTCAAATTTTGTTTGGCAACGGTCCAGTGAAGCACCTTAGGACATTTCACTACGTTAAAGGCACTATATAAATATAGTTATAAAAATAAGTTGTCATGTCAATGAGGGGCATGTAGATGAGAACTAGGAGGGGGCCAAGGATAGATCCATGATGGAACACCAGAGGTAACGGTGCCAGAGCAGGAAGAGAAACCATTGCAGGTGATCCTGTAGCTACAACTGGATAGATAAGAATGGAACCAGGCAGTCCCAACCAGCTGGACGACGGAGGAGAGGCTTTGGAGGAGGAGGAGGAGGAAGAAAAGTTTTTGAAATATACGTACCCGAGAGGTTGTGGATCGCAAGAGCCTCGTTTGCATGTGACTGGACATTCTGAAGGCAACTGCTGAAAGGAGCGCTGAATGTTGATCCACCAGCAGATTCCAAAGTGGCAGTGATGGGTATCTAGTGATAATCCATAGTTTATGCCCCCTGGTTACCAAATTACCAACCAACAATTGATCACTAATTACCCTCTCAATTTTGAAAACCTCTACAAGATCCCCCTTAACTTTTTCCCCAATGGAAAAAGGCCCAATTTTTCAAGACTTGGTTTCATAATTATAACTCTCATTCTTGATATTCTACTGAATCCTCAGTGTACCCTTTTCATGGTTCTGATCCTCTTCCTTTAACAGAATGCTCAGAACTGCACCCTGTGCTCCAATTACAGCCAACCCAATCTCTTGGCAAGGGAATGTTCTTCACCATCATAACTCCTGTCCTTCTGAAGGAGCATTCCCACATACAGGAACAACTTCTACCTTCCCATCTTGTTCTTTTTGTCCCAGCTGTTGATTCATATTGGTACCTGGGATCCTGATGAATGGTAACTTTAACTGTGACTGCACTAAAAAAGGGTGAAGGGCACTTTGTTCTTTATTCATTGATGACAAAGTCTCAATTTGAGTTAGCTTACAGGGCAAGTCTAAACCAAACTTAATTATCAACTTATTTCTCCAAATCTTGTTTAGAATCTGCAAGAAAGAAACTGAATCATGTCTGGCAAGTGAGACTAACATTTTTGATGTTGAAACCAAGAATATTATCCAGTTCCAAGGCGTTAGCACTACACATCAACCTTGACCGATATTGATCAGGAGGAAGACAGCAAAATGAACCAGTCACCCGCTAATGTTCTGATTAATAGAGAGAAAGTGCCAAAAAGTAGTGATGCCATTTTAAATGCCCTTTGGGTTCTCTAGCTGAGCAGTTAGCTTTCTGCCTAGAGTTGGAAGACAGAGGTGCTGGACCTTGAATGGGCAAAATTGGTGGTCAAAAGTAAACATGGATTGTTGGGGTGCTGGTGGTGGAAAGAGATGGTAACAAAAAAAAAAATGTAGCCTTTTGAATTGTATTTTTTGTTGCTAAATAACTTGCTAAATATTTTAAGCTATCCAAAAAGAAAACACATATGGAGAAAGGATATACTTTTTTGTTGCCTCATATACAATGAGGTACAGTAGCAGAAATAGCATTAACATAGAAGATAGGAGCAGGAGTAGGCCATTCGGCCCTTCGAGCCTGCTCCGCCATTCAATGAGATCATGGCTGATCATCCAAATTCAGTACCCGGTCCCTGCCTTCTCCCCATATCCCTTTAGCCTCAAGAAATATATCCAACTCCTTCTTCAATATACTTAATGAACTGGCCTCCACTGCCCTCTGTGTGGCAGAGAATTCCACAGGTTCACCACTCTCTGGGTGAAGAAATTCCTCCTCATTTCAGTCCTAAATGGCTTACCCCTTATCCTTAGACTATGACCCCTGGTTCTGGACTCCCCAGCCATCATAAACATCCTTCCTGCATCTAGTCTGTCCAGGCCTGACAGAATTTTATAGGTTTCAATGAGATCCCCCCTCAATCTTCTAAACGCCAGTGAGTATAAGCCCAATCGACACAATCTCTCCTCATACATCATTCCTGCCATCCCAGGTACCAGCCTGGTGAATCTTCGCTGCACTCCTTCCATGGCAAGAACGTCCTTCCTCAGGTAAGGCGACCAAAACTGCACACAATACTCAAGATGCGGTCTCACCAAGGCCCTGTACAACTGTAGCAAGACATCCTTGTTCCTGTACTTGAACCCTCTTGCTACGAAGGCCACCATACCATTTGCCGCCTTAACCGCCTGCTGCACCTGCATGCTTACCTTCAGCGACTGGTGCACAAGAACACCCAGGTCTCTTTGCACTTCCCCTTCTCCCAATCTATTGCCATTCAAATAATAATCTGCCTTCCTGTTTTTGCCACCAAAGTGGATAACCTCACATTTATCCACATTATAGTGCATTTGCCATGTTTCTGCCCAATCACCCAATCTGTCCAAATCGTACTGGAGTTTCTCGACATCCTCCTCACAGCTTACCATCCGACCCAGCTTTGTGTCGTCTGCAAATTTGGAGATATTACATCCAATTCCCTCGTCCAGATCATTAATATATATTGTGAACAGCTGGGGTCCTAGGACCAATCCTTGCGGTACCCCACTAGTCACTGCCTGCCACTCGGAAACGACCCGTTTATTCCAACTCTTTGCTTTCTGTCCGCCAACCAGTTCTCTATCCAAGTCAATACCTTGCCCCCAATCCCATGTGCCTTAATTTTGCATGCTAATCTCTTATGTTATGCACCTATTAAGGAAGGTGCTATCTGTAGTGGACTGTCCAAAATAGTCTTTAGCATTTCTTTGCAAAATGCACAAAGCACACACAATCCTATTACACTAGGTGAGTTGAAGAGGGGTAAAGGAGAAACATATTCCACTCACTCTTGAATGTATGTTTTAGTGCTCTAGTATGAAATAGAATGGATGATTCAAGTATTTGGGAGCTGTCTCCCCACCCCCCAAACAGGTCAAAACCTAGGGACTCCATTTAAAAATCCAGAAATTAAAACCCATGGGATTAAAAGGAGTGGCAGTGTGGATACAAAATTGGATAAAGGAAAGAAAGCAGAGAGTAGTGGAGAACAATTGTTTTTCCAGACAGGAGGGAAGTACACAATGGTGTTTCCCAGGGATCAGTATTAAGACCACCGCTATTTTTGATATATCTGGATGACCTGGACTTGGGTATACAGGGCATAATTTTAAAGCTTGCAAATGACATGTAAATCAGAAACAGTGAGGAGGATAGGAAGCTTCAGGAGGACATAGACAAACTGGTAAAATGGCTAGGCACATGGCATTAACGCATAGAAGTTTGAAGTGAAACCTTTTGGAAGGAAGAATGAGAGGCAATATAAACTAACTGGTATAATTTTAAAGGGGTTGCAGGAGCAGAGAGATCTGGGGGTTTATGTATACAAATCTTTGAAGGTGGCAGGACAAGTTGAGAAGGTTTGTTAAAAAGCATATGGGATCCTTGGCTTTATTGATAGAGCAATAGGGCACAAAAGCAAGGAAGTTATGGTAAACCTTTATAAAACACTAGTTAGGCCTCAGCTGGACTATTGTGTTAAATTCTGGGCATTACACTTTAGGAAGGATGTCAAGCCCTTAGAGGGGATACAGAAGAGATGTACTAGAATGGTACTAGGGATGAGGAACTTCAGTTATGTGGAGACTGGAGAAGCTGGGGTTGTTCTCCTCAGCAGAGAAGGTTAAGAGGAGATTTGATAGAAATAATGAATGGGTTTGGTAGAGTAAACAAGGAGAAACTGTTTCCAGTGGCAAAAGGGTCAATAACTAGAGGACACAGATTTAAGGTGATTTGCAAAAGAACCACAGGCGACATGAAGGGGGGGAAAATGCAGCGAGTTGTTGTGATCAGGAATGCACTGCCTGAAAGGCTGGTGGAAAGAGATTCAGTAGTAAGTTTTAAAAGGTAATTGGATAAATACTTGAAGGGAAAGAGATGGGGAGTTTATTTTTTATTCATTCATGGGAATTGGGCGTCGCTGGCAAGGCCAGCAATTATTGCCCATACCTAATTGCCCTCGAGAAGATGGTGGTGAGCCGTTTTCTTCAACTGCTGCTGTCAGTCTGGTGAAGGTACTCCCACAGTGCTGTTAGGGAGGGAGTTCCAGGATTTTGACCCAGCAATGATGAAGGAATGGCAATATATTTCCAAGTCAGGATGGTGTGTGACTTGGAAGTTGATGGTGTTCCCATACACTTGCTGCCCTTGTCCTTCTCAGTGGTAGAGATCGCGGTTTTGGGAGGTTCTGTCAGAGAAGACTTGGCGAGTTGCTGCAGCACATCTATTGGATGGTACACACTGCAGCCACGGTACGCCAGTGGTGGAGGGAGTGAATGTTTAAGGTGGTGGATGGGGTGCCAATCAAGCAGCCTGCTTTGTCCTGGATGGTGTTGAGCTTCTTGAGTGTTGTTGGAGCTGCACTCATCCAGGCAAGTGGAGAGTATTCCATCACACTCCTTACTTGTGCCTTGTAGATAGTGGAAAGGCTTTGGGAAGTCAGGAGGTGAGACACTTGCTGCAGAATACCCAGCCTCTGACCATCTCTTGTTGCCACAGTATTTATGTGGCTGGTCCAGTTAAGTTTCTGGTCAATGGTGACCCCCAGGATGTTGACGATGGGGGATTCGGTGATGGTAATGCCGTTGAATGTCAAGGGGCAGTGGTTAGACTCTTGTTGGAGATAGTCATTGCCTGGCACTTGTGTTGCGCGAATGTTACCTGCCACTTATCAGCCCAAGCCTGAATGTCGTCCAGGTCTTGCTGCATGCAGGCACGGACTGCTTCATTATCTGAGGAGTTGCGAATGTAACTGAGCACTGTGCAATCATCAGCAAACATTTCCACTTCTGCCCTTATGATGGAGGTAAGGTCATTGATGAAACAGCTTAAGATGGTTGTGCCTGGGACACTGCCCTGAGGAACTCCTGCAGCGATGACCTGGAGCTGATATGATTGGCCTCCAACAACCACAACCATCTTCCTTTGTGCTAGGTATGACTCCAGCCAATGAAGAGTTTTCCCCGATTTCCATTGAGTGGGACTAATTGAATAGCTCTACCAAAGTGCCGGCACAGGAACGATGGGCCGAATGGCCTCCTTCCATGCTGTATCATTCTTTGATTCTAGCCATTGTATGTTTCAATAGTTGCACAAAACCACTCAAAAGGAGAACCAACTTAGTTTGTGTTCTGTTAATAACTAGAATAAGATCAACAATACAGAGTTAATGTACTTTGTACTTCAAATTTTATTTCTTCAATAACTATTGTTCCTGGTTAATACAAAGAAAGTAAATAAATTATTACAACTGCAAAGTGAACAGCAAGGAAGAGAAAATACATATATTGTGCACAAAACTAAATTTTACTGTGTAGCAAATTTATTCATGTTATGATAAGTTCTCAATGTATGACTAATGAAGCCATGACCACAGGCTTGATCCACATTCTTGGAATACATTAGCATCAATTTCCAAATAAAGCTATTCACCTTCTCACATCCTCACCCTAACATGTTAAAAGAAAAGCAATTCGTTTAAAACATTAATATAAAAAAAGTTCATATTACTTACACTAGATACTTGAAATGTATATAGGGTTTAACAAATTGGCACAAATGGATGGCATCTCTCTTTACATATACTTTCCTGGAGGTAGAAATTTAGAGTGTGAAGAGTCAACACTTGTGTTTCGAAGGGAACAATATCCCCTTCCCTCTATTGCCATTACCCCTTATGTTTTGCATATTTACTATACTTATGCCAAATGTTCAAGTTAGTTAAGATTTTGTGTCAGATTCAGACATTTCTAAATGGACTATCCAAATTATCTTTTATCTTTAACTTAAAATCAATGCATCCTATTAAATATTGCCTGCCTTGAATGCTTGAAGAGTAATGTTTTCTTCACCTTGTGTTATTTTGGCAGAGCGGAGAACATTTATCGAGCATCAGAAGTCACACAATTTTGGAAATTAAAACATGTCAAAGAATTGAAATGACCAAATTGTGAATTTTGCCTTCAGATATGAGAAACTCCGCTGCATTCAGTTCAAGCTAACTTGCCCTCGTGAAATGGAATAGATCTATCAAATCAAGAATAAATGAATATCTTCTTGATCACTATGTTAGCAATATATATGGCATTGTACATTTGACTTAATAGCATAACTGAGCAACCTATATCTAGTACTGTGTGCTAACCCCTATACATTCAGCTTTAATTTCTGCTAGAACAAATATTCCATTACACTTTTATATTTCATCATAATTATGCACACAGGATAGGATCCAACTATTTTCAGATGTGCTAATCAGCAATTTTGCAAATAATGTAATTAGGAACACAAACCTATTCTGGGACTACAGCACCAGTGTATTCATACAATAAAGAAACATTTCCAATACAAAATAAAATTACATTGCCTAGTTTTTTTTTACAAGTGTATTACATCCAAAGTTACTTTGTGTAGTCAGGCTAGTGAAAGATAAAAATGATGCATAACTCATTATTTTGCAACAAACTTAAGACTGCTTATAATAATCAACATAATGAAAAATATATATTAAGTAGTCAAAGTTTAAAAAAATCAATTGGCAATGCTGTCCCATAATGGATTAAAGAAATTATTTCAAAATGGCTCTCTACTGCATAGCAGTATCATGATCAACAGGCCATTAAATTGCTACTGAGATCATCACACTTATATGATTGTGAAAATATTAAACTTTAGGATAATATAAACCAAAAAGTATTTTCACAAGTTTTTTTTTAAATTGCACCCCTCCCTATGACAAATCAGGTGATAACCAATTATAGTTAGCAACATTCTAACTAAGTTCTGGAAACTAAAACACAATTTTTGGAATCTGATAAAGCTTTTATGCAAAAGATGAAAAGTGACCCATCATATCCATCTTCTAGAACATTACACAAAATCCACATCATTATCAAGTACATTACCTAATTAATCGGGGGAAAAAGAGAATCCATCAAGGCAATATCAGTCACGTCAAGTACATTATCTGACAAATTAGAATGAAACTACATACATCAAGGCAACATTATCAGTTGTACAGGTAGACTATCCTTTATCCGAAAACCTCGGGACCAGCCGTATTTCGGAAGGTATTTTATAAGACTGGGAAATTTGTCAGGGGGGGGGGGTCGGGGTCGTGCGCACGACTTACGCTGACCCTCTGCTCAGCGTAAGTCGTGCGCCACTCTGGTCATGTCGTGCGCACGACTTACGCTGAACGAAAAAACCTTTGGTTTTTAGAGGGTTTCGGTTTTCGGAAGTTCGGATAAAAGGTAGTCTACCTGTATTAGTATAAAAGGTCCATATTGTCACTGTCTAGTTGACATTTACTTCAACACACTTTTGGTGAAAAATACTAATTGTAGTAATGAAGATCACACAATTTTATGAAAAACTGGCAACATAACCAAATCATCCAAAACCCATTAAGTCACTGCATTGTAAAACTAGGCTAACTTCTGAAGAAAGGTAACATACTAAATTAATTATCTTTGGCTAAAGCTCATTGAATTTTCAATCCAGAATCTTATGAGATTGGCAGAAGTCACACCATTGTCTCTTTTGAGTTCCTTTTCATTGGATGCAGACCAAGAAGCAATTCTTGAGTAGATGATGCAGCCGAAGACTTTGGGATGAGCAATATTACTCTTTGATTGGTTCGACACCACTCGTTGTACAATCGACAGTGGTAACGGAATGAAACCTAAAGGGTTTAAAAAATAAATCAGCGCAAGTAAATTTCCATCACATTTCTACAGCACAAATAATAGCAGTGAAAGCCAACCCCAAAACAAAACACTACCCAGAAAGCAACATAAATAACACTTTAAATTACTCCCTAGTCTATTTCTTCAGAAAATAGTTACTATAAACCAACTTGCTGCCATCAGCTTATTTAAGAGCATACAATACAACATTTTCAAAAATGCAAAGACATCCAGTGGTAAAGAGTACTTCACCACCAATTAGAAAAAGGTGTGAACATGCAGATAAATGCAAATAGAGACTACCTTGGTCAAATCAGAATGTGAATGGTTTCCGATTGCTGGATGTCCTCTAACCAAAATGTTAGCAAGGCAGCAGTCAATACAGTTTTATTGAGTTAATATTGATCACAAGCACTCACAGTTTGTAAACAGAACTGCTGCAATTGGAGGATATTATCGTCTACAAAAGTGTTGATCCTCAGTACAATTTTACAGAATTTTATCCATTTTGGTTAACAAAAATAGTTTATATACTGGCCTTAAAATTTTTAGTTGATCTGAAAATACATTATACCACATGGGTAAACTCTACAAAACAGTTTTCACATTAAATGACCCAGAGAAGGACTTCAGTGCAACCAGCCTGCAATCTATGGAGCAATGTAGTTTAATTTTAAAATAAATGTTTTGAATTCTCAATTTTAATTCTTTAGTTAGTGGTATAAACAGAATAACATACAAAATATAATTTATATCCATGTACAGATTGACCCAATATCTTATTTTCAGTACAGCCTAGACATAATGCAAGGCTGTTGATTACAGCTCCTCTATGTATGCGTATTGCTTTAGAAAGAATTAAAAACTTGAAAATAGACAGAGCAGCCGGGCCAGATGATATCCACCAGAGGGTCCTCAGGGAGATGGGGCATGTGCTGTGCGAGCCCTTAGCCTGTATTTTTAATAGCTCACTGCACTCTGGAATTGTTCCTATAGACTGGAAGGAGGCTAATGTAGTCCCTATCTTTAAAAAAGGTGACAAGACAGACCCGGGTAATTATAGGCCCATTAGTTTATCAGTATTAGTTAAGATGCTTGAAGGTGTCATTAGGGATACAATATTTGAATGCTTGGATAGAGAGGGACATATTAGGGACACCCAACATGGCTTCGTAAAAAGGTCTCGTCTTACAAATCTAATTGTATTTTTTGAAGTTTCAAAGTGGTTTTCCGCAGGGATCAGTGTTGGGACCGTTGCTCTTTACTATTTTCATTAATGATCTGGATGTAGGTGTTGGGGACGCAATGTGCAAATTTGCAGATAATACCAAGATCTGTGCAAGTAATTAGGACTGTAGATGATGCTCGTCTGCTTTAGGCAGATCTTAATGTGTTGGGAGATTGGGTTTATGACTGGAAAATGATGCATAACTTAGGTAAGTGCAGTGTTATGCATGTGGGCTGGGGAAATGCTCTACATTCATACATCCTTCAGGGAAAGACATTAAAGGTGGTGGAGCTAGAAAGAGATTTGGGCATTTTCGTGCATACATCCTTAAAGGTATATGAGCAATGCCGTGAAGAGACAGCTAGAGCAAATAGGGTGTTGGGATGTATCCATAGGACAATTGAGTACAAGATGAGGCATACTATTTTGTCCTTGTACATGACCTGAGTCAGGTCACTCTCGGAATAATGTGATGAAATATTCCATTCATCACTCATCAGTATTTCTTCTGCCTGTGACTGTGGTTGGTTTCAGTTTCATTTCCATTGTATTGTACTGTGTGTAGGGCTCCGCCCATACCTGGCTCCTATGTAAGCTGGCCCAGCCTGCAGCACATCCAGTACGGCAGACCTCTGGATGGAAGATACATTCTCCTCTGTGTGTTACCTTCTAAGTCAATAAAAGCCTTGTTTTGTTTCGCTAACATCGAGTCTCGGATTTATTGAGGCACATCAACTGTGTCCAGTTTTGGTCTCCTCAGATGGTGAGTGATATTGAGGCTTTGGAGAGGGTGCAGAGGAGGGTCACTAGGCTATTCCCAGTTTCAAGTATCTTAGTCATCAAGATAGGCTAAAAGAGTTGGGACTCTACACTTTAGAGAAGTGTAGACTTGGAGGTGATCTAATTGAGATTTATAAGATAATGAAAGGAATAGATTGCGTTCCAGCTGAAAGTTTGTTTCAATTAAACAGGTTAGGGAGGACCAGGGGTCACAAATTTAAGTTGTACAAGGCCAGATCTAGGTTAGATGTCAGGAGGTGGTTCTTTTCCCAGAGAATAGTGGACCTCTGGGACAGGCTGCCATCTTGTGTGGTGGATGCAGATTCGCTGAATTCCTTCAAGCGAGAGCTGGACCTGTTTCTGGCTGGGGCGGAGATCACCTCTTCAGAAGGTAGGTACTGCAGGGAGTTCAAGGCTAGAGTGATCGCCTGGACTAGTTTTGAGCGCCTAGATGGGTCAGAGAGAAATTTCCAGATTGTTCTTTTCCCCAAACTGGCCTAAATTTTTTAATCTGCTTTTTTGCCTCTCCCAGGAGATCACACGGTTTCAGGTGGAGTGGAGTGAGAATGTTGTGATACACAAGATATCGCAATTGTGTGGGGCAGGCTCAATGGACCAGATGGTCTTTACCTGTCTGTCATTGTTTGTATGCTCGTATGTATTTCAGCTAAATCACTATTTAATATTGGGGTGGCGCGGTCAACTAAAATGATCATATTTTAGGAGTTATTTCCCCATTTAAAAAAATACCGCTGTTGCTTGCAACATTTTTTTTGTTTCACTTTAAGAGTATACTTATACCTCTGGTCATGGCTATGGGAGGTTTTTTATCCCAGCATTCAGAACTGTTATTGCTCTCTAGCAATGCTTCTATAATTCATAGGATATACGGCACAGAAACAGGCCATTCGGCCCAACCAGTCCATGCTGGTGTTTATGCTCCACGCGAGCCTCCTCCCGTCTTTCCTCATCTAAATCTATCAGCATAACCTTCTATTCCCTTCACCCTCATGCTTATCTAGCCTCCCCTTAAATACATCTATACTATTCGCTTCAACCACTCCCTGTGGTAGCAAGTTCCACATTCTCAGCACTCTCTGGGTAAAGAAGTTTCTTCTGAATTCCCTATTTGATTTCTTGGTGACTATCTTGTATTGATGGCCTCTAGTAATGCACTTCCCCACAAGTGGAAACATTCTCGCTCTATCTACTCTGTCAACATTTTTCATAATTTTAAAGACCTCTATTAGGTCACCCCTCAGCCTTCTTTTTTCAAGAGAAAAGAGACCCAGCCTGTTCATCCTTTCCTGATATGTATACCCTCACATTTCTGGTATCATCCTTGTAAATCCTGCTGTGCAGGATATCTACCCCGAGGGGTGCCAGGGGAAGGCCCTGAGAATCATCAAAGACGTGAACCACCCCAGCCACAACCTCTTCGCCCTGCTCCCGTCCGGTAAGAGATACCAAAGCAGACGGTCTCATACCAGCAGGTTTCGAAACAGCTTCTACCCCCAGGCCATAAGACTCATGAACGAATAATTTATTATTTATTATTGTTGTTTTTATTTATTATTACTGTATTTCTATTAGTATTTTTATCATTGCTATGCCATATTTATTCCAATGTTGGGAGGACTCGTAAAAATCAACATTTCATTGTTCAGTACACACGTTTGCTGCATATGACAAATAAAATTGAATTGAATTGATTGATTGATTAAATCCTTTCTGCAGCCTCTATATCCTTTTTATAATATGGCGACCAGAACTGTACGCAGTTTCTAAGTTAAGTGGGTTGGAAACAGAGTTGCAGGACATAATGGGTTACAAATGAGGAAGTGGTGGCTGCAGAAGGTTTGTAGGGCATACAAATACAGATACAACAACTCACATTTATAGAGTGCCTTTAATGTAGGAAAATGTCCAGAGGTGCTTCACAGGAGTATAATCAGACAAAAATTGACACCGAGCTAAAGAAGCAGATATTAGGATGGGTGCTTAAAAGCTTGTTTAAAGAGGTAGATTTTAAGGAAGGTCTTAAAAGGAGAGAAAAGTCAAGAGGTTTAGGGAGGGAATTCCAGAACTTAGGGCCTAAACAGATGAAAGCACGGCTGCCAGTGGTGGGGTGAAGGGTGTGGGGGACGCACAAGAAGCCAGAGTTGGAGGAATGCAGTGTTCTTGGAGGGTTGTAGGGCTGGAGGAGGTTGCAGAGAAAAAGGGCGGTGTTGGGTGGGTGAACATAAGAAATAGGAGGAGTAGGCCATTCAGCCCTTCGAGCCTGCTCCGCCATTCAATAAGATCATGGCTGAGCATCTGCCTCAACTCCATTCACTGGCCCTATTGCCATATCCCTTGATGCCTTTACTAGTCAGAAATCTATCAACTTCTGTTTTGAATATAACCAATGACTGAGCCTCCACAGCCCTCTGGGGTAGAGAATTCCAAAGATTCACCACCCTCTGTGTGAAGAAACTTCTTCTCAGCTCAGTCCTGAATGTCCTACCCTTTATCCTGAGGCTGTGGCCCCTGGTTCTAGACTCCCCAGCCAAGGGAAACATTCTCCCAGCCTATCAAGCCCTGTAATAATTTTGTATGCTTCAATGAGATCCCCTCTCATTCTTCTGAATTCAAGGCCTAGTTTACTCAATTTCTTCTCATACGACAGTCCCGCCATCCCAGGAATCAATCTCGTGAACCTTCGTTGCACTTCCTCTATGACAAGTATATCCTTCCTTAGGTAAGGAGACCAAAATTGTACACAGTACTCCAGGTGTGGTCTCACCAAGGCCCTATTATAAATGGAGTAAAACTTATTTACTCCTGTACTCAAATCCTCATGTAATGAAGGCCAGCATACCATTTGCCTTCCTAATGGCTTGCTGCACCTGCACATTCACTTTCAGTGACTCATGTACAAGGACACCCAGGTCCCTTTGAGCATCTGCATTCCCCAATCTTTCACCATTTAGGAAATACTCTGCCTTTCTGTTTTTTCTACCAGAGTGGATAACTTCACATTTATCCACATTATATTCCATCTGCCATGTTCTCACCCACTCACTGAGCCTGTCGAGATCCCCTTGAAGCCTCTTCATGTCCTCTTCGTAACTGACACTGCCACCTAACTTTGTATCATCAGCAAATTTGGAAATGTTACGTTTAGTCCCCTCATCCAAATCATTGATATAGATTGTGAATAGCTGGGGCCCAAGCACGATCCTTGCGGTACTAGTCACAGCCTGCCATCCTGAAAAAGACCCATTTATCCCTACTCTACTTACTGTCTGTTAACCAATTCTCAATCTATGCTAGTATATTACCCCCAATTCCATGTGCCCCCCAATTCCATGTGCCTTAATTTTGTTCACCAACCTCTTGTGTGGGACCTTATCGAAGGCCTTCTGAAAATCCAAATACTCCACATCTACCGGTTCCCCTTTGTCTACTCTACTAGTTACATCCTCAAAGAACTCCAATAGATTTGTCAAACAGGATTTCCCTTTCATAAATCCATGTTGACTCTGCCCAACTTTACTATTAGTTTTTAAGTGCCCAGTTATTGCATCCTTTATAATAGATTCCAGCATTTTCCCAACTATTGATGTAAGGCTAACAGGTCTGTAATTCCCTGTTTTCTCTCTCCCTCCTTTCTTAAATAGCGGGGTTACATTTGCCATCCTCCAATCTGCATGAACCATTCCAGAATTTATAGAATTTTGGAAGATGACAACCAATGCGTCCACTATCCCAATGGCCACCTCTTTCAAAACCCTAGGATGTAGGTCATCCAGTCCTTGGGATTTATCGACTTTTAGTCCCATTAATTTTGCTAGTACTGTTTCTTTACTAATAATAATTTCTTTAAGTTCCTCATTCTTGCCACACCCTTGGTTTTCTCGTATTTCTGGGAGGTTTTTTCTGGCTTCCTCCGTGAAGACAGAAACAAAGTATTTATTTAATTTCTCTGCCATTTCCTCGTTCCCCATTAGATTTTCTCCCGTCTCTGACTGTAAAGGACCTACATTTACCTTCGCCAGTCTTTTCCTTTTCATATACCTATAGAAGCTTTTACAATCCATTTTTATATTTTTCGCTAGTTTGTGCTCATATTCCATTTTCCCTTTATCAATTTCTTGGTCCCCCTTTGCTGATTTGTAAAAAGATCCCAATCCTCAGGCTGACCGCTTTTTCTGGCAACTTTATAAGCTTCCTCCTTTGACTTAATACTAGCTTTAATTTCTTTTGTTAGCCATGGTTGGATCACTTTTCCTTTTGGGTTGTTGAAGCCATGGAGAGATTTGAACACGAGGACGAGGATTTTAAAAACAAGGGCTGATAAACCAATGCCAATTATGAAGCGTTCGGAAACAGAAATTGAGGATTATATATTTAGGTAATGCACTTCAGGATTTAATTTATTAAATTAATTTTACTTCATGTGAATACTTCAGTCTGTCCACTAGTTTGGAAAACTCAAGTATGATTTTAATTGTTTGCACTAAGAATGTTCACAGTTGCTTCTGTTACCAATTTCTACCATCCTTTTATGAAGGCTTTGACTTCTTGCTGGATTATGAACAGATATCAAAATTTACCAAAGCAAATCTCTCAACAACAATAATCTCTCAAAACTACCCCTTCCTGTGAATGGGACAAGGCACAACCAGGGGTGCCATCCATGATTCTCGTTTTTTTAGTAGTCTTCATAGAGACGTGAACATTGAGGCATAGGTGGAATATAGAACAAAAGTGTAAAATATTTTGTGCTTATGTCTGACACTTAGGCATTAATAGTATAAGAAGTGGTTAGGAACATGAGGATTGTAGTAATAAGTAGAGAACAGCAATGATTTAAAAAATACTTGCTACTGTACTTAAAATGGTTCCTTGTAAACATCAAGCACTGTCACTGTAACACTTAAGTTAGGGTAGCGGAGATGGCAGCATTTATTGACTCAAGGAAAATCTTTCTACGAAATAGAACACATCAGTTGTGATAATGGCTGCTTCATTACTGTTTGTTTCACTATGTTCAGTGATGAGTATAAAATATTGTTAGATCTACCATGATGTTCCAACTATACTGGAATGAACTCATGTTCAATGGTATCTACAAGAAAAAGATAATTCATACTTACTAGAGTCCAAAAGAGATAAATAGTGAAGAGTGCAACAGTTAGTGCAATAAGTCCAACAGCTTCTAGTCGGCTACTGAAGTGTAGATGATCCACTGCACCTCGCAAACACAACCAGCCAGAGATTGTGGCTAGAGGGGTTATAAACAGGAAGCACACTATATCTCCAAACAAGGTCCGCTTCTCATGTTGTGGGCCTGGATTTCTTAACCACTGGGTGGGGTGAAAGAGGGAAAAAAACAAAACATTAATTGCGATTTATTTCAGTGAAACAGTTGTTCACTCTCCCTTAAAAATACTCAAGCTCAAAGTCAATTTCCCTTTTCTGAATGCTTCACAATTTTTATTTATTTGTGGGACCCCTATTTGGAGACATGCAAGTTTTGAGCTCAATTTCATACTTGCTATTTAACATTCACACTTGCTGCACTGGATTTGGGTACTCCATGCATAGATTTCACATGACAAACAGTAGTTATTCTGTGACACACAAATATATTCTAAGCAGCAAGAACTCTAGATAAATGAGACTGCTTTCCCAAGTAGGTGCTGAAGAAAAAAAAAATCTCTATTTAATATATTTTTCCCTGAATATTGCAAAGTCATACCGATGCTCACAAGTACCAAAGTTCCAAGCAAAACAACTTGATGGCACCATTCTTTAACCCTTGGAGTGCCATGAAGAGAAAGAACTTTTGAATTTATTTATAGCACCTTTCACGACCTCAGGACATCACAAAATGTTTCACAGCCAAAGAATACCGAGAGAACTGCCTAGCACTTCTTCAAATAGTGCCATGTGATCCTTTACATCCACCTGAGGGGGAAGACAGGCCCTCATTTTAACGTCTCATCTGAAAAATAGCTGTAAGTGTAGCACTCCCTCAGAACTTCACTAAAGTGTTGGCCTAGATTATGTGCTCAAATCTTATGGAGAGAGCATTGAACCTACGAACTTCTGACTCAGAGGCGAGAGCGCTACCTCTGAACCTTGGCTGGACAAATTTACCCATCCAGGAACTGCATGGTTCCAGAGACACAAATGACCCTCTTCCACATTTGATTTATAAACATGTCAAAAATGGAACTGGTCACATCTATGTGACATGGGCAACCACTACATGTGAGCTTTTGATTGGCTCAATATCTGGCCTTTAAAACCAGTTTTTTTGAGAGTTCTTCCCAAGTGGCAAGAGGAGTAAAAAATATTCTTGAATGAGTCAGAAAAGTTGCAAAATAATAATAAAAAATGTAAGATGGTTATAAGAACATAAGAAGTAGGAGTAGGCCATACAGCCCCTCGGGCCTGCTCCGCCATTCAATAGAATCATGGCTGATCCGAACCTAGACTCACGTCCACATCCCTGCCCGCTCCCCAAATCCCTTAATTCCCTTATCAGCTAGGAAACTGTCTATCTCCGTTTTAAATTTATTTAATGTCGCAGCTTCCACAACTCTCTGAGGTAGCAAATTCCATAGATTTACTACCCTCTGAGTGAAGAAGTTTATCCTCATCTCAGTTTTGAAATGGCAGCCCCTTATTCTAAGATTATGCCCCCTAGTTCTAGTCTCACCCATCAGTGGAAACATCCTCCCCGCATCCACCCGATCAAGCCCCTCACAATCTTATGTTTCGATAAGATCGCCTCTCATTCTTCTGAATTCCAATGAGTAGAGGCCCAACCTACTCAACCTTTCCTCATAAGTCAACCCCCTCATCTCCGGAATCAACCGAGTGAACCTTCTCTGAACTGCCTCGAGAGCAAGTATATCTTTTCTTAAATATGGAAACCAAAACTGCACGCAGTATTCCAGGTGTGGCCTCACCAGTACCCTGTATAACTGAAGCAAGACTTCCCTGCTTTTATACTCCATCCCCCTTGCAATAAAAGCCAATTGGCCTTCCTGATCACCTGCTGTACCTGCATACTAACATTCTGTGTTTCATGCACCAGGACCCCCAGATCCCTTTGTACTGTAGCACTTTGCAGTTTCTTTCCATTTAGATAATAACTTGCTCTTTGATTTTTTCTGCCAAAGTGCATAACCTCACACTTTCCAACATTATATTCCATCTGCCAAATTTCTGCCCACTCACTTAGCCTGTCTATGTCCTTTTGCAGGTTATTTATGTCCTCCTCACTCACTGCTTTCCCTTCCATCTTTGTATCGTCGGCAAACTTGGATACGTTGCACTTGGTCCCCTCCTCCAAATTGTTAATATAGATTGTAAAGAGTTGGGGTCCCAGCACTGACCCCTGTGGAACACCACTAGTTACCCGAGAATGAACCATTTATCCCAACTCTGTTTTCTGTTAGATAACCAATCTTCCACCCATGCCAGTATATTACCCCCAATCCCGTGATTTTTTTTTATCTGGATCAGTAATCTTGTGTGGCACCTTGTCAAATGTCTTTTGGAAGTCCAAATACACCACATCCACTGGTTCCCCTTTATCCACCCTGTTTGTTACGTCCTCAAAGAATTTGAGCAAATTTGTCAAACATGACTCCCCCTTCATAAAACCATGCTGACTCTGTCCGATTAAATTATGCTTATCCAAATGTCCTCTTACTGCTTCCTTAATAATGGACTCCAACATTTTACCAACCACAGATGTTAGGCTAACTGGTCTATAGTTTCCAGCCTTTTGTCTACCTCCCTTTTTAAATAAGGGCGTTACATTAGCAGTTTTCCAATCTGCTGGGACCTTTCCTGAATCCAGGGAGTTTTGGAAAATTACCAATGCATCCGCAATCCCTACCGCTACTTCTCTCAAGACCCTAGAATGTAAGCCATCAGGTCCAGGGGATTTATCCGCCTTAAGTCCCATTATCTTACCGAGCACCATCTCCTTAGTGATTTTAATCGTGTTTAGCTCCTCCCCCCCCCATTTGTCCAGTGTTGGGATATTTTTAGTGTCCTCTACTGTAAAGACTGATACAAAATATTTGTTCAGCGTATTTGCCATCTCCATGTTCCCCACTACTAATTTCCCGGTCTCGTCCTCTAAGGGACCAACATTCACTTTAGCCACCCTTTTTCTTTTTATATAACTGTAGAAACTCTTGCTATCTGTTTTTATATTTTTTGCTAGTTTACTTTCATAATCTATCTTCCCTTTCTTAATTAATTTGTGTTATTTGCTGGCTTTTAAATGCTTCCCAATCTTCTATCCTCCCACTAGATTTGGCTACTTTATATGCCCTGGTTTTCAGTCGGATACTATCCTTTATTACTTTACTTAGCCACGGATGGCTGTCTTTTCTTTTACGCCCCTTTTTCCTCAGTGGAATATATTTTTCTTGAAAGCTGTGAAATATCTCCTTGAATGTACACCACTGCTCCTGTACCGTCTTACACCTTAATCTATTTTCCCAGTCCACTTTAGTCAACTCTGCTCTCATACCTTCATAGTCTCCTTTATTTAAGCTTAGTACGGTGGTTTGAGATCCAACTCTCACCCTCCAACTGAATTTGGAATTTAACCATGTTATGGTCACTCATACCAAGGGGATCCTTTACTAGGACATTTTTTTATTAATCCTGTCTCATTACACAGGACCAGATCTAAGATTGCCTGCCCCCTGGTTGGTTCAGTAACATACTGCTCAAGGAACCCGTCCCTATAAATTTAAAGTTAGTTAAATAGCACAGGCAGAAAATGCAAAGGAAGTGAAAATTGGAGTGGGGTGCTGACAGGGCAATCAGAATTTCCCTATAGCCTTGCAAAACTTTCATTTTTAAGTATATGTCCAATTCCCTTTTGAAAGTTACTACTGAATCTGCTTCCAACATCCAATCAGGCAGTGGATTCCAGATCATAACAACTCACTGCATAAAATAATTTCTCCTCACTGCCCCTCTGGCTCTTTTGACAATTACCTCAAATCTGTGTCCTCTGGTTACTGACCCTCCCGCCAGTGGAAACAGTTTTTCCTTATTTATTGTATCAAAACTCTTCATAATTTTGAACATCTCTATTAAATCTCCCCTCAAGCTGCTCTACTCTAAGGAGAACAATCCCAGCTTCTCTAGTTTCTCCCCATAACTGAAATCCCTCATCCCTGGTACCATTCTAGTAAATCTCAACCACCCTCTCCGTCTCTATAGTTTTCTCACTGCCTTTGTGCAAACCTATTATTCTCTTCCTCGGTCCCTGTGTACTTATCTCTGGTTCTCTTACTGTCTCCCTCATTGGAACCAGAAGTACATAGGCAGGCATGAAGGCAGAGAGGGTGAGAGAACTAATCTGTTTTTATTTCCCTCTGTCTGTAGTTCTCTATTCTTGCCTGTGCGCATCTGAGACTCTCAGACTTTCTGTGTAAACTAACTTGATTGAGTTTTTTTTGATGAGGTAACAGAGAGGGTTGATGAGGGCAATGCGGTTGATGTGGTGTACATGGACTTCCAAAAGGCGTTTGATAAAGTGCTACATAATAGGCTTGCCAGCAAAGTTGAAGCCCATGGAATAAAAGGGACAGTGGCAGCATGGAAACAAAGTTGGCTAAGTGACAGGAAACAGTGTAGTGGTGAACAGTTGTTTTTTTGACTGGAGGAAGGTATACAGTGGTGTTCCCCAGGGGTCGGTACTAGGACCACTGCTTTTCTTGATATATATTAATGACTTGGATGTGGGTGTACAGGGCACAATTTCAAAATTTGAAAATGACACAAGTATAGTGAACAGTGAGGAGGATAGTGATAGACTTCAAGAAGACATAGACAAGCTGGTGGAATGGGCGGACACGTGGCAGATGAAATTTAACACAGAAAAGTGCGAAGTGATACGTTTTGGTAGGAAGAACGAGGAGAGGCAATATAAACTAAAGGGTACAATCCTAAAGGGGGTGCATGAACCAAGAGACCTGGGGGTATATGTGCACAAATCGTGCAGGGCAGGTTGAGAAAGCGGTTAAAAAAGCATACGGAATCCTGGGCTTCATAAATAGAGACAAAGGGCTCAATTTTCATTGGGCCGCTGAGGCGGAATTGGAGGCGTGTGGGGGGTTAAAATCGCAAAATTGGGGGGCACAAACCCATCCTGTCCCCTGCCAGTTTCAAAGGAGGCGGATACCCGACCTGTGCTGGGACCCGCCTCCCCGAGGTGGGAAGGGGATTAGTGCCAATTAACTGCCTGTTAACAGGCAGTTTTTAGCCTAATCCCTATTTTTAACCCTGAAGTGTGGGATTCCCGACAGCTCCAAACCACGCCAAGTTAGCGAGGCGGACCGTTGGGCTTTGAGGGTTCGAGATGTCCGGTGTTCAGGTGAGTGATCACAGAAACCCCACAGTGCAGATAGAGGCCATTTTGGCCCATCGAGCCTGCACCGACACATATCCCACCTGATCCCCGTAACCCCTACACCAACACATATCCCACCCTATCCTTGTAACCCCACGTATTTAATCCCCCTAACACTAAGGGTCAATTTATCATAGCCAATCAACCTAACCCGCACATCTTTGGACTGTGGGAGGAAACCGGAGCACCAGGAGAAAACCCACGCAAACACGGGGAGAATGTGCAAACTCCACACAGACAGTCGCCCGAGGCCGGATTCGAACCCGGGTCTCTGGCGCTGTGAGGCAACAGTGCTAACCACTATGCCACCGTGCATGAGTGCAGAGGTAAGTGTGTTTGGTGTGCGTAAAGTGTTTAAATAAGTTTTACTTACCTTTACAGCCATCCTTCCTTCAAATCTCGGGAGTCCCTCATCTCACTGGCACAGAAAGCAGAATGGCCGTGAGCTGTCAAAAGTTGCAGCATTCAGCTTTCTGTTCTGGAGAGATCTCTAAATCAGCCTGAGAGGAAGGAATTAACTTAGTGTACAGATTGTCAGTGTTTGACAGCTTCAAAGAGCTGTCAAACACTGATATTTCATCTGTCAAAAGCTCGACAGATGAAATGTCAATCTGTGACTTCACCTGTTGCCGGGTGGCCCTTAATTGGCCTGCTGAGCCGGCTCAACAAGGTCAATCAAGTGAAAATCGCGTGGGTTGGCCACAACTCGATGGAGGCAGGACTACAACCCCAAAAGTTGTAGTCCCGCCTCCTACACGCCTCCAGTATCAAAACCCAGCCGAGGACCAAATTTTCATTGGGCTGCGAGGCGAATTTTCAGGCGTGCGGGGAGCAAAAATCCCGAATTCGGGGGTCCCAACACCATCCTGCCCAAAACCCGCCTCCAAGTAAGTTTCAAGGGAGGCGGGTACCCGCCCTGCACTGGGACCCACCGACCTGAGGCGGGAAGGGATTAGTGCCAATTAACTGCCTGTTAACAGGTAGTTAACAGGCAGCTTTTAGCCTAATCCCTATTTTGAGGGGTGTCGTATGGGATTCCTGACGGCTCCAAACCACACCAGGTTAGAGCAGGTGGGCCGTCGGGTTGAAGGACTTGGGGGGGTCGCAATGTCGGTGTTCAGGTGAGTGATGGGTGCATGAGAGCAAAAGGTAAGTGGGTTTGGTGTGTCTAAAGTGTGTAAAGAAGTTTTACTTACCTGTACTTACCTTAACAGCCTTTCTTCCTCTAGGCTTCGGAAGTCCATCACTCAGCCGGAACTGAAAGCTGAACGGCTACGATATGTCAAAAGTGACAGCCTTCAGCTTTCAGTGCTGGTGACAGTTCTAACTGAGTCTGCGTAGAAGGACTCAGGTTAGAAGTCAGACTGTCAGTTTTTGACAGCTTCAAACAGCTGTGAAACACTGATATTTCATCTGTCAAAAACTCTTGACAGATGAAATTTCAGTCTGTGATGTCACCTGTTGCCGGGTGGCCCTTAATTGGCCTGCTGAGCCCGCTGGGTGGCCTCAACAAGGTCAATCAAGGGAAAATCGCGTCGATTGGCCGGACGTCAATGGAGGTGGGACTAAAACCCAAAAGTTGTAGTCCTGCCTCCTTCCCAATAGCTTAAGAAAAATCCAGCCCATAGTATCAATAGTGATGTAAAAACTTTTGGTAATAGGAATGGACTCTCCTGCCCTTAGAAACTGTTTCTCCTTATTTAATCTATCAAAACCCCTTATAATTTTGAGCACATCTATTAAACCTCCTTCCCTGCTCCAAGGAGAAAAATCCCTACTTCTCTAGTCTCTCCACATAACCGAAGTCCCTCATCACTGATAGCTTTCTTGTAAATCTCTGCACCCTCTCCAAGGCCTCGACAACCTTCCTAAAGGGTGATGGCCGGAACTGGACACAATACTCCACCTGAGCCCTAACCAGTGATTTATAAAGGTTTAGCATAACTTTCTTGCTTTTGCATTCTAAGCTTCTATTAATTAAGCCAAAAATCCTGTATACATTTTTTTTTAATACCCTTATCAACTTGTCCTGTCACCTTCAAGGATTTGTGTATGTGAACCCCAGGTCTCTCTGTTCCTGCACACCCTTTACCTTTTTGTTTATATCGACTCTCCACATTCTTCCTCCGAATTCCTTTATATCAAAAGGCAGAAATGGCAGATAATTAATTTTAGACTAATTTTCTGAATTATTTATTGGCAAGTTATAAAGTGATACTGGTCTGAGAATAGGCCCAATGCCTTCTTGGCTATAGAAAGGTGTTTGAACTGTTTCATCTTGTGCCACAGACTGTTCCTTGCAGCAGCATGCAACCCGATTCTTTACACCTAACAATGACTGCCACAGACCACTATGGGTGATAATTTGTTTTACTTTAGCTTCCACCCAGTGCTTTCCCGATGTTGGCAAGGATTAGAAACTCACTTTGTGGAGAATGGGCAGGAGTCCATGTGCTAGCACTCTGTGCCCAAAGCTTATTGCATCAGGTTGGCTCAAATGCAACTTTCAATGAAAATAGATCTAGAATGAAACACAGCATTCATTGTGATAGATATAGTTCAGTGCTTCATTAGTGTGAACAAGGGCAGTAGCCACCAGGTGGGATTTGAATGAGGATTTAGGTGACACTCTTAATTAGTCAACCAATTAGTTACAAATAATGAGTCCAACAACAATGTTCTCACCAAGGGGTTTCAGTCATTATAAAAATTCTCCCGAATGAGATAGGTTCAGTTAATGGTGGAAAACCAAAAGGTCAACACGCATCAACCACCCCCACCCCAATTCACTTCTGCATATTCTTTTTGAACCAACATCAATAATGTGGGACAGAATAATATATTCAACAACCCTGACATGTCATTTAGCAACCTTTACATCTTTGTAACCCAAGCTTAATGTGCCTTTGTGGGCTTTATGCAATAGATTTGCAATCTCCTGGAGGGTGCAGAATTGCATACTGTATATGTTGTAATGTTACACAATTCAGCACAAAAATACCATAGTTCAACATTTTGCCACTAAATGAGCTGATAATACTTTCAATACAAGAAGCTATGGCTATATTTTGTAGATCAAGGCCGTTGTAATGTACCGAATTTGTCTGAACTGGAGCTTTACGATCAATAATCTTCAAAACATCCATTAAACAACGACTTAGTTTTTGTTTTGATTTTAAAAAATCTTACTTTGAAAAGGTCACACAATGCTCTAAAATCACACAATTATTCTTTTCTAACTTGGAAATGCAATGTGATTTTATCTCTCCATTTAAAAAGATTACTAATATTAAGGCTTTTTTGATACATCAGAGTTAATTAGAAATTCTTGATGTTTGAATTATCATTCATTAATAAAAGATCTGTAGGTAAACTTAATTGTTTTTGAGCAAAGTACCATCTAGGCCCAACATGTTTATTTCACAAAGACATGAAGGTTAAGCAATTAAAATGTAACTTTCTGCTCGAGTGAGAAGCAGCCAAGCTAGACCAACTCAGGAGTCCATTCAACAGTTTTATAAGAATGGGATGATCAGACTATAAAGCAAGACAAGAGGCACCTCAGTTTTGTCCCCCAGTTAAACTCAAGGCTAATTACAGCCATTTTTCACTGTTCACTTGTGGAACAATAGTAAGATGCTGATCTGGATTTAGTCATAAAACAATCCTATTTAATTCCTTCACATTTCCACAATCTGAAATATTCATACTTTTAAAAAAGTACACGACATATTCCTTCAGTGGAAAATAGTAGAATGAATATAAAATAAGTTCACAAAATGGTGGTAATGTAGGAGTCTCTGCACTCCTAACAAAGAACCTATAACGTACTGGAAGTTAACAAACTGAATTTATTGTCTAAGAACTTTACAAAACAAGAAACTACAGGAGAAGCTCAAAACAGGTCTTTTCTCTTTCAATCCACACGAGGACTCGCTTGCCCCGCCCTCTACCTCTGATGTCATGACGTCATCAAGTTTCCCGCCGAAGGGGACGTCACGTGACCCACGTGATGACGTCATCGCGTCAGATCGCGATGTTGTCGATCTAGCTCTGTTTAACCAGAGCCAACTTGAAAGGTAATAACATTGGTTACAGACAATTAATGCTAGAGGTAATAACATTGGTTACAGACAATTATGTAAGTCACTGTAAGAGTCTCTTAGTGGTTTTGCCACATACGCCCCCCCCAGAATTGTCTTTAACGAAAAGAGTCAATTGCTGAGGTCGTCGGACAAGTCTGTTGGACCGACTCCGAAATTCCCGGAGGGGAAAACGCTGAGCAGGCGGCGAACTGGTAGGCAGCACGGCGTTGTCAGGTGTGGTAGCGGCCGGCGGCCGGCCGCGGCGTGGAGGCTGCGCCAGCTTGATCGGTCGTTCGAGGTCCAGGTGCGCAGGCTTGAGGCGATCGACAGAGATGTGATCCGGTTTGCCCCCGACGTCAATCACGAAACTCTTGTCCCCTGCCTGCAAAACCTTGACGGGTCCGGCATACGGCGGTGCGAGCGGGGTATGATGGCCGTCCTGGTGCACAAACACGAACTTGGCTTTCGACAACTCCCCCGGGACGTTGGACGAAAGCAAACCGTGCCGTGAGGTCAGAACTGGGCGGAAACAGCGGGCCGCATCCCTGAGGGTCTCTTTTTGTGTGGCCGCGGACCATGGTCGCGTACGTAACGGCAGGAATTCACCTGGGACTCAAAGCAGTTGCCCGTAAACCATCGCCGCCGCCGACGACTGGAGGAGATCTTCCTTCGGCGCCGTGCGGAGTCCTAACATCACCCACGGTAGTTTGTCGACCCAGGATGCATCCAGCAGGCTGGCCCTGAGCGACGCCTTCAAGGAGCGGTGGAACCGCTCGCACAAGCCGTTCGCTTGTGGGTGATAGGCCGTAGTGCGGTGGAGTTTAACGCCCAACACGGAAATCACCTCGTTCCAGAGTTCGGATGAAAATTGCGGCCCCCGATCCGACGAAATAGCCGCAGGGACACCAAAACGGGCTACCCAGGATGAAACGAAAGCTCGAGCAACCTCCGCAGATGTGGTGGACGTCAGGGGAACTGCCTCCGGTCACCTCGTGGTGCGATCCACCATCGTCAAAAGGTACGTAAAGCCCCGGGAAGGTGGGAGTGGTCCCACTAAGTCGGTGTGAATATGATCAAATCGCCGTTCCGGGACCTCGAAGGTGGCGAGCGGGGCTCTGACATGGTGCTGCACCTTGGACCGTTGGCAAACAACACAAGTGTTCGCCCAGTCCCTGACGTCTTTGCGTATTCCCCTCCATATGAATTTGGAGACCAGCAGTTTTTGCGATGCCCGCACTCCAGGGTGCGATAGGCCGTGTAAGGCATCGAAAATCGTACGACGCCATTTAGACAGCACGATCGGACGGGGTGCACCCAGCGAAACGTCGCAGAGCAGAGTGGTACCTGCGGAATGGAAAGGCACATCCCTCGGCTGGAGGCTGTTTGGAACCGAACGAAAACCCTGGGTCTCCGGGTCGTCCGCTTGGTCAACCGCCATCTGTGCGTAGTCAATGCCCAATTGGACGGCCTGGACGGCGGTGCGGGATAGGCAATCAGCGACGACGTTGTCCTTACCAGCCACATGTCGGAGGTGAACTCCGATATGTACGTCAGCTGCCGTGCCGACCATGGTTCCGCAGACTTGGCCATTGCGAACAGCAATGGCTTGTGGTCGACAAACGCGATGAAGCGTCGTCCTTCGAGGAGGAAACGGAAATGGTGGATGGCCAAAAACAAAGCCAACAGCTCTCGATCGAAAGTACTGTACCGGCGTTCATGCCGTTGTAGCTGGCGGCTAAAAAAGGCCAGGGGTTGCCACGCGCCGTCGACCCACTGCTCCTGGACGGCCCCCACCACGTAGTCTGACGCATCCGTCGTGAGAGCGATGGTGGCTCCCGGCAGGGGGTGTGCTAACATGGTCGCATTGGCGAGTGCGGCTTTCGTCTCCTCGAAAGCATGATCCATGTCCTGTGACCATACCACAGGGTCCTTTCCCGTCGAGCCTCTGAGGGCCTCATATAGAGGATGCATGAGCTGTGCAGCCCTGGGGATGAAACGATGATAGAAGTTAACCATCCCCAGGAACTCCTGTAAAGCCTTCACGGATTTCGGTTACGCCGCAATTGCTTCCACCTTGACCCGAAGTGGTAGAGCCAGTAAACGGCAAGCGCGCTCCGCTTTGGCGAGACCAAATACCTGCAGCAATCGTGTCTTGATGGCGACATACTTGTCAGCAGTCGGAGGACTCTCCAGCAGGCTGATGATTCTCGACGCCATCGAGCTCTCGAGGGCGGAGACCACGTGGAGATATCTGGTCTGATCCTGAACGATGTTGTGGAGCTCAAGTTGCGCCTCGGCTTGCACAAACCAAGAGGCTGCCTGTTGTTCCCAGAATTGGGGGAGCTTCAAGGCCACTGCATTGGCCTCCATCACTGGCCTGTGTTCGGCGTTCACCGCGAAAAACGGTCGCGAGGAATCAGGGTCACCAATGTAGGAGTCTCTGCACTCCTAACAAAGAACCTATAACTTACTGGAAGTTAACAAACTGAATTTATTGTCTAAGAACTTTACAAAACAAGAAACTACAGGAGAAGCTCAAAACAGGTCTTTTCTCTTTCAATCCACATGAGGACTCGCTTGCCCCGCCCTCTACCTCTGACGTCATCAAGTTTCCCGCCGAAGGGGACGTCACGTGACCCACGTGATGACGTCATCGCATCAGATCGTGATGTTGTCGATCTAGCTCTGTTTAACCAGAGCCAACTTGAAAGGTAATAACATTGGTTACAATTAATGCTAGAGGTAATAACATTGGTTACAGACAATTATGTAAGTCACTAAGAGTCTCTTAGTGGTTTTGCCACAGTAGAGTGCCCTGAGCAGACAGCACTGTTGTGTAATTTTGTGCTGAAGGCCACCAAGTTACCCTGCAGAAAACTGTGTGCATCAAGGTGTACCCATATCTCTTTAGCAATAAAGTCATTTCAACTAGAAATGTTAATACAATTCCTTTTTATATGGCTGGGGTCAGTAACTCCCCCCCAATATTCTACATTCATTTAAAAAAATGACAAAGAAAAAACACGTTGAGCATTTTTTGGTAACTTTTCAATTTTTAAACAGTTATTAATGCAATTAAAAGGTTTGTCTCTTTAGGATATTTTAGAACTACATGTCAGAAGCTAAGCATTACATTTTATCTCAAATATTATTGGTTAATTTTATTAAAATAGTCTATTTATTTTTCTCTATTATGTCTTCATCTAGTAGAGTGTGTTTTGCAATATTCTTCACCTTAGGCCAGGCATTCTTTTGGCATGGAATCAGCACAGCATTTTGAAAAGAATTTTGACAAGTAGAAATGTTCACAAATTCACAAGGACAAAGACTAGTCTTCCTCCCCACATTCCCAATTTTCTCCCTCTGCTGAAGGATATAGCCTTGGCTGTGATGTCCCTCAGTGTCAAATAGCATGCCCACACATTGCTTAGGCTCCCATATGAAGAATGGTCATTTGTTCACGATATTAAAAGGCACGTTTATACACTTTGAACCAAATAATTGGGCATTTAAGTGCTGACAAATTTATGAAAGGTACAAGTTTTTCCAACAATCATCTAAATTGATTTAAAAAAAATAAAATACCTGATGCAGAATAGTTGTTCCAAACTGGGTGAAATTTTCATTCCAAATTGAAAAAAATGTTTTCTGGAGCTGGAACAATTCTTTCAGCTAACTGAAAGAATACAGCTGCCCATCAAAAAGTCCACAGCTTTGATATCATCCTCGTTACATTAAATACTAGTTTCATCGTTACCCATGAAATTCTGCATTGTTTTCCTAAAGAGGAAACGTCTTTAAGAGTTTTAAGAAACAGATGGAAATTTCTTTATTGTGATTGTTACACCCTGAATATTCCGTCTTCCCAGTAGAAATGTTGGGCTTTCAAAATGTATTTCTAAAATGTTTGATAAACTGGTTAGAATAATGAACATCATTCAAATATCCAAATGGTTGTATTCTCAGTGTTTGAGAAAGAAGTTAAGACAATGTGTTCTGGACATTATGTGACATTCTGGACATTTTTACATGCAGTAGCACCCTCTGGTGGTGGTTATTGTGTTAGCAGTGTGTTTGTATGAAGCAGAGGTCATTTGACCTTTGTTCCTTTCTTCCTGTGTGAGGTCATTTGACCTTCATACCTTTCTTCCTGTGTAACACAGGAAGTAGAATTCCAGGAAGAACCTGGCAGTAATGGAGGATTCCATAAGGGTTTCACAATCCAATGTAATCTGATTTCATATGTTAGGCCAAGCGCAATATCTGTGAGTATCTTTGTTTCTTAGCATAATAGCAACGTTGTCAGAGTAGTATTTTGATAACACTGTTTATAAAAGGTTAATATTTGATAGTTATAGAAGTTAGTCCAAATGTTAGTTAGTTATACAATTAGTCTATTCTACTGTTGTAAATATGTTTATATCTTATGTAATATCGAATGTATAGTACTCAGTTTATGTACAAAACATACTTTATCTTTGTTTACAGTTTCACAAATTTGTTCAAGTAAAGGCTTCAAACAGCAAATGGCTTCACGAAGAATTATTTTGAATAGAGTGTTTAACTTGCTGGATAACTAGATAGGAGCACGTCTAGCGCGGCCAGTACACAATGGTTCATTAGCATTTATAAATTACCAAAAGATTTACACTCTGATTCAGACTTCAATAAAATTTGCTTAAATAAACTTGGGCTTTCTCAGGTTATGCAAAAGACTGCTCAGATCATTTTAAACTTAAAATTTTTTTTTTTTCTCCATTTGAATTTTTTTAATACAAGATTATGATTTTAAAAAATAGGTAAATACTGTGGATGTCAAATATTTTACTATTAGAATTGGATTTTAACAGTAGCTTTTAATCTTTCCCCATTGTGTTTTCACTTAATTTTCTGTCTATTGAATTGAGTTTCCATATTTGTTGACTATCTTTATTTTTGTGCCATTGTTCATCATCATTTTGACTTTAAAACAATTATTTCCCTTTATTTTTGATTACTCCATCTCTATTCCTTTGCATTTTTTCCCCTTTCCACTGTTCCCTTGCCTCATTTTACAGTCTTTATTTTAGGTTTCATTTATTAATTGCCCGGTTTCCTTTCATTGTTTGTGCACTTTTCAATTTCTTTCCTGTTTGTCTCTCACACCCACACTGCCCATGGGAAATTCAAGGACCACAGCCTATGGCAAGAGATCCACACAGTGAGGCTGCACAAACACTGGAGGCCTTAGGAAATAGGGACAGAAAAAATAGAACACTATACATATACAAAAACATAATGTCAGTCTGGCTCTTCAGCAGTTTAGACAATTTATTTTCAAAGCAGATAACAAGGGATAAACACAGAAGTGAATCCCAAACCAGACCCACTCTCTTTAAATACTTTTTTGGGGAGGGTGCTACACTATACTGCCAAATAGTTTGAATGACGTTGCAGACTAATGAAGTTTAAAACTGATTTTCTGGGCTTCAAAGTTTTGAACCTAACATATTAGCATGGAAGTTATATTTAAAGCAACACAGCATTATTATAGTCCAAGTTATAAGTAGTGTTTTGAGGGGAAATTTAGGTAGTTGATTGGTAAGCAGTGATACGAAAATGGGGGAAGTGATACTAAGGAGCTGAAGTCATGTTAAAGATCTGCATTCCAGAGGTGAGGTGAGAGCAACTGCTTTTGACATCAAGGCAGCATTTGACCAAGTGTGGCACCAAGGAGCCCAAGCAAAATTGAAGTCAATGGGAATCGGGGAGAAACTCTCCACTGGCTGGAGTCATACCTAGCACAAAGGAAGGTGGTTGTGGTTGTTGGAGGACAATCATTTTGGCCCAGGACATCATTGCAGGAGTTACTCAGGGTAGTGTCCTAGGCCCAACCATCTTAAGCTGCTTCATCAATGACCTTCCCGCCATCATAAGGGTCAGAAGTGGGGATGTTTGTTTGTTGATGATTGCAGAGTTCCATTCACAACTCCTGAGAAAATGAAGCAGTCCGTGCCCGCATGCAGCAAGAACTGGACAACATTCAGGCTTGGGCTGATAAGTGGCAAGTAACTTTTGCGCCACACAAGTGCCAGGCAATGTCCATCTCCAACAAGAGAGTGTCTAACCACCGTCCTTTAACATTCAACGGCATTACCATTGTCGAATCCCCCACCATCAACATCCTGGGGGGTCATCATTGACCAGAAACTTAACTGGACCAGCCACATAAATACTGTGGCTACAAGAGCAGATCAGAGGCTGGGTATTCTACAGTGAGTGTCTCACCTCCTGACTCCCCAAAACCTTTCGACCATCTATAAAGGTACGAGTCAGGAACGTGATGGAATACTCTCCACTTGCCTGGATGAGTGCAGCTCCAACAACACTCAAGAAGCTTGACACCATCCAGGACAAAGCAGCCCGCTTGATCAGCACCCCATCCACCACCTTAAATATTCACTCCCTCCACCACTAGCATACCGTGGCTGCAGTGTGTACCATCTACAAGATGCACTGCAGCTACTCGCCAAGGCTTCTTCGACAGCACCTCCCAAACCCACGACCTGTACCACCTAGAAGGACAAGGGTAGCAGGCACATTGGAACACCACCACCTGCAAGTACCCCTCCCAAGTCACACACCATCCTGACTTGGAAATATATCGCTGTTCCTTCATCGTCGCTGGGTCAAAATCCTAGAACTCCCTCCCTGACAGCACTGTGGGAGTACCTTCACCATACAGACTGCAGCGGTTCAAGAAGACGGCTCACCACCTCTTTCACAAGGGCAACTAGGGATGGGCAATAAATGCTGGCCTTGTCAGCGATGCCCACATCCCATGAACAAATTAAGAAAGAGGGAGATGTGTTGGGGAATTAGTAAATATGGTTAAAAGTTGCACTTAAGACCAGCTTTAACAAACCTTTTGAAGGCCACCCAATTTCTGCATTTGTTCTAGATGGCTGCAAACCCCAATCGTGAGAGAAATGTGAAACATTTCTTTAAAAAGGTATAATACTGAAAACAGTTTAAACTATTTTGGAATCTAAAATTGTATATAAAGTTATAAAACAGCTGCAAGGCACAAACTGACCACAATATCCTCTGCTTGCTCAGAATACACAAATGGGAAAGAGAAGCAGTCACCCTCAAAGTTCTTTAGAAAGATAAACACATCATATGGTTTGAATTTCACTACTGTCCCATAAAACATAATTCAGAGCAGTTAGAAGATTATGGGGGTAAACTGATAAAGTCTCCCATTTTCAAACAAGCATAAAAACAGGAGTAGGCCATTCAGCCATCCAAGTGTTTGATAAGACCACTGAACAGTTGTCCAGCCAGCCCTGAAACAGCAGCTTAGCAGCTTTCTGAAGACAACTGGAGTGGTTCACAGAACAACCCTGCTAAAAACTGTGTACATTTTGATCATTGCTTTTTAAGTTGATTTACAAGAAATTTATGAGAGTCAAGTAGTTTACAAAGAAGAATATTCCATTTTCAGTTTCACACTGGGTCAGCACCCAAAAACACATCCTCCTCACACCACTGCAGTGATGTGCATGTCCCTCAAATTTCCAAGGGGAAAAAGAAATTTGAAAAGCAATTTTCTCCTACTTTATAAATAAGATTATAACAACAAGTTTACACAAAGGCTTTTTCACAATGATAGAACTGAACTGAAAGCAAATAGCAGTTCCTCTGTGTTACACACTCAACAACTTACATTTATAAAGCACCTTTAACATAGGAAAATGTCCTAAGGCTGTTCACAGAAGTGTAATCCGATAGAAATCAACGCCGAGCCAAAAAAGGAGCTATTAGGAGGGGTGACTAAATGCTTGGCCAAAGAGGTGGGTATTAAAGGAGGGTCTTAAAGCAGGAGAGGGAGACAGGTTTTGAGATAGAGGTCAGTTAGAGGAATGCAAAGTTCTCAAAGTGTTGTAGCACTGGTGAAAGTTACAGAGATAGGGAGGGATGAGGCCTTGAAGGGTTTAAATACAAGGATGAGAATTTTAAATTTGAGGTGTTGGAGGACCAGGAGCCAATGTAGATCAGCAAGCATGGGGTGATGGGTGAATGGGAATGTGTGTGGATAGGATATGAACAGCAGAGTTTTGGATGAGCTGAAATTTATGGAGGATGGGAGGCTGGCGAAGATGGGATTGGAATAGTCGTTTGGAGGTGACTTAAGGCATGGATGAAGGTTTTGACAGCAAATGGGCTGAGGCAGGGCAGAGACGGGCAATGTTACAGAGGTGAAATAGATGGTATTTGTGGTAGAGAAGATATTGGTTTGGAACTCAGCTTGGGGTCAAATAGCACTTGTTCAACCTGAGAGACAGAGACTGGGGAGGGGGTTGGAATTGGTGGCAAGGGTACGGAGTTTGCAGTCAGGCCCAGAGATGATGGCTTTGTTGTCCTAATATTTAACTGGAGGAAATTGCAGCTCATCCAGGACTGGATGTTGGACAAGCAGTCTGACAACAAAAAGGCAATGAAGAGAAAAGGAAGACAGACTTGCATTTATATAGTGCCTTTCACGACCAAAGGGATTTGCAGCCAATGAAGAACAGGAAACACTCTTTTAACCAGCACCTAAATATCCAGAAATCTCTCTTAACCGGCAAAATTCAGGAGTAGGTTCAGGTAAGTTTTACTATATATTAATGGTCATGTAACCGAGGTTCCTGGATCTGTGGCCGTGTAACCGGGGTTCCTGCACCTGCGGCTGTGTAACAGGGACTCCTGGATCTGTGGCCGTGTAACCGGGACTCCTGCACAAGTGCCGTGTAACCGGGGCTCCTGCACCTGTGGCCATGTACGGGGCTCTTGTACCTTGGTAAGTATACTTCTCTGTAATCCGGACTTTTTGATCAACCGGCACCACGGTGGTCCCGTCAGTGCCAGATAAAAAAAAGAGTTTCCTGTACTTTTGAAGTGTAGTCACTGTTGTAATGTAGGAAACGCGGCAGCCAATTTGCACACAGCAAGGTCCCACAAACAGCAATGTGATAATGACCAGATAATCTGTTTTTTGTGATGTTGATTGAGGGATAAATATTGGTCAGGGCATCAGGGATAACTCCCCTGCTCTTCTTCAAAATAGTGCCATGGGATCTTTTATGTTCACCTGAGGTGTAGGCGGGGCCTCGGTTTAACATCTCATCCGAAAGACGGCACCTCCGACAGTGCAGCACTCCCTCAGCACTGCACTGGAGCGTCAGCCTAGATTTTTGTGCTCAAGTCTCTGGAGCAGGACTTGAACCCACAACCTTCTGACTCAGAGGCAAGGGAGTTACCATCTGAGCCATGGCTGACAAGAGAGATGGTGGAGAGGTAGAGCTGGGTGTCATCAGCATACACATGGAACCTGATCCCATAGCTTTGGTTGATGTGGCTAAAGGGAGACATGTAGATGAGGAATAGGAGGGGGCCAAGGACAGATCTTTTGGAAGTCCAGAGGTAATGATGCTGGAATGGGAAAAGAGGCTATTACAGGAGATGCTCTTGCTATGACTAGATAGGCAAGAGTGGAACCAGGCAGCACCACTGAGCTGGGAAATGGAGGAGAGGCGTTGGAGAAGGATGGTGTTTTCAACTGTGTCAAAGGCTGCAGAGAGGTTGAGATGGATGAGGTGGAATAGCGTGTCATGATCACAGTCACAGAGGATATAATTCGTGACTTTGATTAGGGCCGCTTCAGTGCTGTGGCATGGACAGTGGAGTTGCGGGAGAGATTGAGCATGGAAATGGAAGGTACCAACACGTTCAAGGACTTGAGAGGAAAAGGTTGGAGATGTAGTTTGCAAGGTCAGATGGGTCGAAGGTATTTTATTTTTAAGTAGGGGGTGATGATAATGATTTAAAAAGTGGGGGGGAGGGGGGGGGGGGGCGGAGGAAAACAGTGCCTGAGGAGAGGTAGCTATTTATGTCAGCTATTATGGAGGGCCAGGAACAGAAGTTGGGTGGTCAACAGTCTAGTGGGAATGGAGTCAAGAGAAAAGGAATTGGTCCCATAGACAAGATAGGAGAGAAACTGGAAAATGACACAGGTTAGGCCAAGGCTAGGGCGAGATGTAGAGACAGCTGAACAGATGGTCTCAATATCAGTGACAAAGCTCCTCACACTTCTTGCTGGAAATCTGGGTGGAGGGAGAAAGAGAGAGGGGGTTTAAGGAGATGGTTTGTGGCGCAGAAAAGAATCCAGGGGATCATCCTTGCTATCCGGGATGATCCTGGTGTAGTGAGCAGTTTTAGCAGAGGAGAGCAAGACCTGCTAGTGTTTGATGTGGTCCAGAAAATATAATCACACAATTCTCTCTCATATAAATCTGTATTGGACAGACATTTTCAAGTCTCTTTTCTGACTATCCTAGTTGACAATCACAATTCAGAAATTTTCTGGTGAATAAGTGGTTAGGATTTTGTTTCTTCAATACAAGCATTAAGAAATGTCAGCCCTGCTTTCTATATTTTTCCAACAGATCTTTGTTTTAAAGCTAGGTAGTAAGACCATTCTAAAAAACTGATAAAAGGAGCACAGTTATGAGGAGGGGGAGAATGCCAAGAATGGAAAGATTTGTCAATAAAAAAAATTGTTAGAACTAGGCAATGCAAGTACAGGTAGACTATCCTTTATCCGAAAACCTCGGGACCAGCCGTGTTTCGGTTTTCGGAAAATTTCGGAAGGTATTTTATAAGACTGGGAAATTTGTCGGGGGTGGGTCGGCGGGGGGGGGGGTCGGGGGTGGGGGTCGGCGGGAGTCGGGGTCGGCGGGGGGGTCGGCAGGTGGTCGGGGTCGTGCGCCACTCTGGTCATGTCGTGCGCACGACTTACGCTGAACGAAAAAACCTTCAGTTTTTAGAGGGTTTCGGTTTTCGGAAGTTCGGATAAAAGGTAGTCTACCTGTACTTACTTAATGCTCACTGCTGTATACTTTTATTTTTAGGGAGCAAGGAAAATGAAACTTCATGCAGGAAAGTATGGAATTTGCAACTGCAAACTCACATCTGATTGTTTGATGTTGACACTTGTTGGAACTTCAATGTGATATGCTTTCTATATGTGACTGTTGGAACAAAAACTGAAAGCAAGAAGGCCTTCCAAAAAGAAAAGCACCTAGAGAAATTTGAATTGAGCGCTGTTTTTTTTTCCCCCACAGGGAAAGTAGTTGATCCTAATTAAGTAACTGTACAGGTTAGATATTAAAAACAATTTCTGAAAAACATGAATTTTGTGCTCATTAATGTGAGGGATGTTAGTACTGAGAAAGGAAACATTTTCCATTTCAGGTCCCCAATGTCATTATCAGGTATAGCACAGGTTAAACAAGGGATTAAGCTCCCCCTTACTGTACCCCAGAAATGTGCCTCAGCCCAAACTGAGGAGCTCTCCCTCGAAAGCAACTCTACAAGCTGGTGGTTTGGTTGATTCAAACAAAAGTGTTAAGTCCGTGCCTCAATAATACACGGACTTCGGGAGAACAGTTTAACAGGTACTTTACTGAACAAGAGGCAGCTTGAAACTGAAACTACAGAAGCCTGCTAGGGCCTTTTATACAGGGGTGGTCACTGCCGGTACTGCAGTCTAAGACCAGTTATTCCCTTAAAGGTACATACACAACAATTCCTCCCCTTTTAGATAAACAGTACATAACATTCATTTAACAACTAAATAATAACTAATTACAATTTTCTCAGTAATATATACATCAACTGAAAGAGTCATTTATAAGTTCAGTCTTTGAGGAGGCTTCCTGATCCAGACTGGACAGCGCCTTTCTCGAGTATCCTGTTCTGGCGGTGGAGTCAATTCTGGCTCATTGTCATTGGTTGGTTCGTCAGCTTCCAATACCCCTGCTTCTGAGGTAGACGCAATCTGTACTTCGGGCTCATTACCAGGTGCACATGCTTGTGGTACAGGTTTGGCTTGTTCCTGTGACTCGAGAATCTGGTCAGCATGGCGTCTCACAATGCTCTCTCCAACGTCCACTGTGTACATTAGTGGTCCCTGCTGTGTGCATATCGTGCCTGGCTGCCATTTTTCTGTTCGGTAGTCGCGGGCCAATACTGGTTGCCCTATCTTGAAGCTCCTGGTTGGCTTCTCATTTATGTGCTGGAACTGCTTATCCTCAACATCTCGTCTTATGTTTGGTTTGAGCAAATCCAAGCGACATCTTAGTCTCCGGTTGAAAAACAGTACGGCTGGAGTTTGGTTGGTTACTGCATGTGTCACATTCTGGTAAGCAAACAGGAAGTTATACACCTTGTGTTGCAGTGGTATGTCATCATTATACATTGCCTTTATGGCCTTTTTAAAGGTCTGAACAAACCTCTCAGCCAATCCATTTGTGGCTGGATGATATGGGGCAGATGTGTAATGTTTCACCCCATTATTCTTCAGGAACCTCCGGAAATCCTCAGACACAAACTGTGGGCCATTGTCGGAACAAATCTGTTCTGGCAACCCATTCCTGGCGAAGATGGTCCTTAGGACTGCAATAGTTTTCTCCGTGGTGGTGGAGGACATTTTAATGACCTCTGGCCATTTCGAATGGGCGTCCACAGCGATTAGAAACATCGAGTCCATAAATGGACCAGCAAAATCAATGTGTACCCGTTGCCATGGAGATGAGGGCCACTCCCATGGATGTAGCAGGGCCTGTGGTGGAGCGTTTTGGACCTTCTGGCATCCTGTGCATCTCTTGGTCATATCCTCGATTTCTTTATTGATTCCCGGCCACCACACAAACGCCCTGGCTAGGCTCTTCATTTTTACCCCTCCCAGATGACCCTCGTGAAGCTCATTGAGTACTCTATCTCTCAACTTGGGTGGCATTACCACTCGGGATCCACACATCAAGGTTCCCCGGCACACTGACAGCTGTTCCCTCCTTGGCGAGAATTCTGGCAACAGTGAGTCGCCATATGCTGGCCATCCCTTCACCGTCAAATCATAGACCCGAGAGTGTGTCGGGTCATTTCGGGTTTCCTTCTCAATACTTGCGTTTGTAACAGGCAAACATTCAACTATGGTCGCATGGAATATCTCCACAGGGTCCACTGCAGGTGTTTCTTCCGCCATAGGCAACGGTAGGCGCGACAGCCCATCAGCGTTTCCATGTTGTTTCGTACCTTTGTACTCTATGTCATACTGATGTGCCCCTAGAAAAAGTGACCATCTTTGCAGCCGTTGCGCCGTCATCACCGGAACGCCCTTCTTTGGGTTAAGAATTGAGACCAGGGGTTGATGATCAGTCAGTAGGGTGAATTTCTGCCCGTGCAGATAGTGATTGAACTTCTTCACCCCCCACACCAGGCTGAGGGCCTCCCTGTCAATCTGGGCGTAGTTACGCTCAGCTGAGGTTAGCGAGTGCGATGCAAAGGCTATTGGCCTCTCTGAACCGTCACGGAATTTGTGTGGCAGCAATGCTCCAATGCCGTAAGGTGACGCATCACATGCCAACCGAATCGGTAGTGTTGGGTTGTAGTGGGCCAATACTTCTTTTGAAGTGATTTGGCATTTACATTCCTGAAAGGCACGCTTACACTCATCACTCCATTTCCATGTTACACCAGTTTGAAGGAGGGCGTTCAGTGGGTGCAGAATTGTAGATAAATTAGGCAAGAACTTATGGTAGTAGTTCACCAACCCGAGGAACGACCTCAGTTGCGACACATTTTCTGGTGCTGGAGCCTTGACTACAGCCTCAATCTTGTCCGGCGACTTATGCAACCCTTCCTCATCAATCATGTGGCCACAATACGAGATTTGTCTCCTGAAGAACTCGCATTTGGGACGGTTGGCTCGTAGCCCATATTCCTGCAATCTCGTGAGCACCTGTTCCAGGTTGGCAAGGTGTTCATTGTCATTTTCGCCCGTAACCAGGATGTCGTCCAAATAACACTGGGTCCCCGGGATCCCTTGCAGGACTTGTTCCATTGCCCTCTGCCACATAGCCGGGGCCGATGCTACCCCAAATACCAGTCGATTGTACTGGTAAAGGCCTTTGTGAGTGTTTATCGTGAGGTTTTTCCTAGATGCTTCTTCCACCTCCATTTGTAGATACGCTTGAGCCAGGTCAATCTTTGTAAAACGTTTCCCTCCAGATAGTGAGGCGAAAATATCTTCTATCCGCGGAAGCGGATACTGTACTGTGTGCAGGACTGGGTTCACAGTCACCTTGAAGTCCCCACAGATGCGAACCTTCCTTGGCTCCCCAGGCATGCTGCTCAATGCTTTCTTCATTACAGGAACGATGGGTGTGGCCCACTCGCTCTAGTCCACCTTAGACAGCACCCCCGAATGCTCCAGACTCTCCAGTTCAGCTTCCACAGCTGGGCGTATCGCGTATGGCACCGGTCTGGCCTTGAAAAATTTTGGGGTTGCGTTATCCTCAATCTTTATGGTTGCCTTTACTCCTTTTAGAGTCCCAAGTCCTCGTTGGAACACCTCTTCCACGTCAGATAGAATTTGTGACAGCCGTCCAGGTGCAACGTCATCATCTTTTTTGTCAGTCAATGGAATGCCAATCCAATTGTAGTCTTCGGATCCATTCACGTCCCAATAATGGTGGTCCTCCATCTCATAGTATATACATGTATAGTTTCTGTGTTTCCTTTCCGTTATATTCAACTGGCACCCTTATTTTTCCTCTGGGGTAGACCTTTTGCCCCGTGTATGTCTTCAATACAATGGACGTGTCCTTTAAGGGTATGTGTGAGAATAGCCACTCATAGTCTCGTCGATTCATGACAGTTAGGGCTGATCCTGTGTCCAATTCCATCTTCACTGGGGACCCTGCTATCATGAGGGTGACCCAAATGGTTCGGTGATCTTCTTTTGCGATCACGTTGTATAACTTTAAACAACTTAGTCGCCTGCTCCCGGAGTCCTTATCACTCTCCTGATCTTCTGAACTACTACCTGTCAGTTTCTTTACTTTCCTGTACTGTTCCTTAGTAGTTCTTGTTGTGTTGGTCTTCTTTCCCGACCTGCAGACTCTTGCTAGCTGTCCCATTTTCCCGCATTGCCTGCATATTTTGTCTTTAAACCAGCAGTCCTTCTGCTCATGGGTTGTTCTGCCGCAGCGATAGCACCTTTCGGCTCCATACGCCATTTAGTTAGCACTGTATTCTTGTGGTTTCTGTTGTATTTCCGCAGCTCCCCGTGCTGCTGCTTCGTAGGATACTGCCATGCTGAAAGCCTGTTCTAGCGTCAGGTCCTTTTTTGAAAGTAGTCGTTTCTGGGTTCCTTCACTCTGGAGCCCGCAGACAAACTTATCCCGTAAGGTGTCTGCCAGTCCTGCTCCGAACTGGCAGTGCTTCGATAACTTGCGTAGTTCCGTAAGGTAGTCAGCATTGCTCTCATCTTTGTGCTGGTTTCTTTTATGGAACTTGAATCTTTCTGCTATCAGCAGTGGTGTAGGGCTTAGGTGTTCCTGTAAGATATGAACAATCTCCTCAAAACTTTTCTCCATTGGTTTAGCTGGGGTAATTAAATTCCACGATAGGCCGTACGTACTCGCACCCATCAGATTTAATAATACCGACGCCCTCTTTCCATCAATCACCTCATTTGCCTTGCAGTACACTTCAACTCTTTCCACATACGTGGTCCAGTCTTCTACCTCGTTGTCGAAAGCAGTGATACTGCCACTTTTCGGCATCTTGGGTGATTTAAAATGGCGCCTCCCGCACTTTTGCTTCTTCCCCTTACTGCCATGCTGCTCCTAGCGTTCTACGGGGTAATGGCGGCGACCCGCAGCTTCGGCGCATCTCGCTTTCCTTCCCCCCCGTTTAGTTTCTCTCCGCTGTCCTGTTCTCGAGCACCGACCGCGCCCTGTGCGCTCCACCCTCTCTCTCGTTTTCTTTTCCCGGCGATGCTGCGCGGCCCAATTTGTAGAGCCGCTCGATCGAGCTTGAGCCCGCCGCAGTCCGGAAGGGTCAACGCGCTACCTGCTACCAGCACGATTCGCTGGAACCACAGTCTCTCCTGCAATTCTCCAAACACCGATGGATTCTTTGGGTGGTTGCCCTCGGTCGACGCCCGTTGCTCAGACTACGACCTTCCAGGACCTTCCTTTCAGGCGAGATCCCCGTGAGATGATGCCACACTGCAGGTGAGTTCGAACTTACTCGTCGCCACTGTAAAGTCCGCGCCTCAATAATACACGGACTTCGGGAGAACAGTTTAACAGGTACTTTACTGAACAAGAGGCAGCTTGAAACTGAAACTACACAAGCCTGCTAGGGCCTTTTATACAGGGGTGGTCACTGCCGGTACTGCAGTCTAAGACCAGTTATTCCCTTAATGGTACATACACAACAAAAAGCTTTTCCGCAGCCTCATACCTACAGTTATACCTACACAGTTTTTAAAAAAAATGTAAATTAATTGCTGCATATCCGGAGCTTTTTTTTTAACACCGGTTTCTGTGGATATGCATGACTTACTGACCTCTATTAATTGTCTAGGTTTACGCTCCACTGAAAACTTGAAATGGCAGAGTTCGCAGTAACTGGTGTTTGAAGAAGAAAGCCAGTGCTCTAGGCAGCTTCTATGAATAGTTCCTAGGGTTCCTGTACATTCACACGGGGAGAGCAGATCTTCCTGACTGCTGCCTTCATGGCAGATCCTGCACATAGGTCGGTCATTGAACATGCTGCAAAAACAAGAGGTTCACCACTGTCAACTTCAAAACTACTTTAAAACATAATCCAGAAGTGATCTGAAATGTTATTCATGTCAGTTATATTATCAGGACTGTTTAAATAACTCCCCATCACCAACACTCAAAGAATACACTGCAATTCTCCCTGTATCTTAAACAATATAATTTAATAAAAATTAGATTCTAGTCTGTAAAAATAAGCCTATTTCTCCCAAACAATTGAAGGAACATATGAGGATAATTCAGGTAATTCTTCCTTCCTTATTTAGTCAAAGCAACATGTAGCAGGGGTTCTGGGAACTGAACCCAAGCACTTAAATGTTGTTTCCATACCTAGCCACAAAATGGGAAAGTGGCAGAGGCTCTGGATCAGAATCTCGTCTCCGAACAAGGTTGCTATTACAGCATGACGAGTTTACATAAGCAGTTTCCATTATAAATGTGGATAAAGAAATTTAAAATAGAAAAAGTTGACGATGTACACCGAAGCAAGATTTTTAATATATAAATAGATGGGGGGGCTAAGTGGTGCAATAGGGTAACACACAGCCCTTTAATTTCTGGAATGTGGGTTTAAATCCATCCTAGAGTGATCAGATGAAAAGATTTTGTCTGTTGGCTCCAATGATTCCACATGAAATGAATTTCAATTTAGTTGAGCCCCTACTAACTGGTCATCTCACTCAGGCATAACAAGTTAACTGGTGAGAAAAATGGGAAATATCTTACTGGTGTAGTACAGGATACTTTTCGAAGATTGGCAGAACAGAGGGAGTATTACTAACCTGTGCTATACCCAAGGCCCCATTTTTCTGCAATTCTACAGCCATAGAATTTACCCATGGCTGCAAATTTCCCCTCCACTGCACAATTGGCCCTCCAGATATTCCCAAATTTTAAAAATTTAAAAATCCATCCATCTTAAAAATGGAAAATGGTTACCATACAGACGAGAACTGCTTCTCTTTGGAGTGGAAAATACCATGTGATGCCAGTCAGCCAACCTGCCTCTGGATGTACAGTAACCCTATTCCTTCAAGCACCAACTTCTCTTGCTTTTAGAATAATTCTTTGCTGCTGCTTTTTCTTTGATAAATTTTAGTTATTTTGCTGTTTACTGGTTTGATGTGGTAAGTGGTTTAACACCATTCTTAGTGAAAATTATCAATCCAATTTAAGTTTTAAATATTTTTTTCCCTTTTAAGGAAATTTAGGGCTGATTTTGCAAGGATCCACTCCTGATATGGAGGGCAGCCCTCATAATTTATGGAAAAATCAGGAGTGCCATTAATCAGTTGGACTGATCAGCCCGTCTTGTGCTTAAATAGCCTTATTATCTCTTTCTTATAATGACACAAGAGGGTTGAAGTTAGCATTTACTAATTTGCTGCCGTTTAAACGTGCATTTATACTGCTCATTTAGCATTGCTGCAAAGCAATTTCCACTCCACACTGAACCTGAAATGTCAACAGAAGTCCAGTCAGGATCCAACTAGACTGTGAATTAAATCATAGAATCATAGATTAGTACAGCACAGAAGGAGGCCATTCGGCCCACCGAGTCTGCGCCACCTCTTTTAAAGAGCAATCCAGTTAGTCCCACTCCCCTGCTCTTTCCCCATATCCCTGCAATAATTTCTTCTTCAAAAATGTATCCACTTCCCGTTTTGAAAGCTACTACTTAATCTGTATCCACCACCCTATCAGGCAGTGCATTCCAAATCCTAACCACTCGTTGCGTAAAAAGTTTTTCTTCATGTTGTCTTGGGCAAAAACTAATCACCTTAAATCTGTGCCCTTTGGTTATCGACCTTTCAGCCATTGGAGACAGTATTTACTCTATCTAAACCCTTCATGATTTTAATTTGGAGCAAAACTCCCTGCAAAGGACAGTCTCATCCCATTTAGTTTGACATGTCATGGTGTATCAATCTAATGCAGCATTAAACCTGTTTTACAAAGTGGTCAGAGGATCTATTGCCCCCGGCTGGAACCCGAACTGTAGCTATTTGTCTCACACTGGTTGCAACAATGTAAATGCACCCTAAAATTATTACCTTAAATTACAAGTATGCTTAAAACACTAAGGAAATGTGCTGCAAAAATTGGACAGACCCATCACAGAATCTACATTCTCTTGGCACACAATTTGGTTGGGCTTGCCATTGAAATTGGCCTGGAGTAGCAGCGCTTCAGGGTTGGATGGGTTTGAATTAAATAGCAAAATGAAGATTGTATCCTCAAGAATCTGGTCAATGTTTAAGGTAAACAGTGTCTTGTTGGGCAGTAGAAACGACGCCTGCTGTTTGCCTGGAAAAATTCAATGTTTGTTTCCAAAGTATGAGTTCAGTAACCTGACTAAATAGCATAATTTATGCTAGAAATCAAAGTTCAGACAGTATAAATTGTAGTGTATGTAACCGTTCTACCTTTAAGAGAACTATTGTATGTAACCGTCCACCTTTAAGAGAACTATTTTAGGTGTTGCACTACTTTATGTTGGCTGATGTATACTGTAATACCGGTGGTGACCACACCGGTATATAAGTGCTGTGGCAGAATTTATTGGGCAGATTCGCCCTGACCTTCGAATAGTAAAGTCCTGTTTAAGTTACTCTTGTAGTCTGTGTATTACTTCGCTATACAACCCACAGACTTTACATAAATCAGATTACATCAATAATTAAAATTGGATTTGAACAGACTCTTATTTACATCAAGTTTCAAAATATATTTTCTCTTCCTTTGCATTGCTGAAAATTGTCCAATAGAAAAATGATTTTACCTGTGTGTGCTCAGCGTCCTAACTACTGCTGTTGACAGCAGCTGCCCATCTTTAGCTGAAACTTGCATCACATATTGTGGCTGCCCATTCACGACATCAGCAGAATCTTCCACTGTTTTTATTAAAGGAACCAAGCTAGTGCATTCTGGAAGGACCTCAGGCAGGTGACTGCAATGGTTGGTTGTCATGGCAACAGTCAATTACTCCCTCAGTTAGTGGGAACCAATTTCATACTTCCGTCTAAAAGAAAGTGGGAAAAAATACATTCAAATGATTAATGCCTGGGACATCCTGTTGTAAGGAAATAATCCCAAACTTGGTTTCCTGTATCATGTGCATGGGTTGACTAAACAGTTACTAAATCAAATCTAACTTTGCTCTTTTTTTTTTGGAGGAGGGGGGGTGGCAGAAAGAGATCAATTTTGGGCTGATCAGAATGAGCGTTTCCCATTCTTCACATCCAGTGTCAGCAACAAGCACTGCCAAGCCTTGTGTAGAATGAATTAAATGCCGAATAAAGCTTCAATAAAGTGCTTTAGTGCCAACCTCTCAAGAATGTCACCCCCCACCCCAAACTGTACTAGAGTAATAGCTTCCATTTCCCAGATCAGCCATCTTCTGATTTTGCCACATTAGTGCCACTTAGCGGTACTTTTGCGCTTTGAACTTACAACTACTTATAGCTGGCTTGAGATGTACCAAAATCCAAGAGGTAATACTAAACCATTACAAATCAATAATTAAGCTGCAGTAGAATATTTCACCCAGTTATGAAGGTTTTACTTTAGGAAGGATGTCAAGGCACAGAGAGGATACAGAAGAGATTCACCAAGATGATACCAGGGAGTGGAGGTATAAAGAGAGATCAGAGAAACTGAGGCTTTTCTTATTAGAGCAGAGAAATGTAAGAGGAAATCTGATAGAGGGGGTCACAATTATGAAGGGTTTTGATAAAGTAAAGAGAGAAAAGCTATTTCCAGTGATCAGTGAATCAATAACGAATGGCATAAATTTAAGATCACCAAAAACAACAAAGGTAGAGGAAGTATCTATAGGCAGAGGGTTGTTAAAACATGACATGTAAGAAACTGTGATAGAAGCAGAATCCATAATTAGCTTTTAAAAGGGAAGTGGATAAATATTTGGAAAATAAATATTTAAAAGGATATGAGGGAAAGGGCATGGAAATGAGACTAAATGACTAGCTCTTTTAAAGAGCCATCACTGGCATGATGGGCTGAATGAATTTAACAGCCCAGAAGGAGACCAAAGGCCTTGATCTTAACGGGAAATCGGGAGCGGTGCGCACAAGCCCCAAAGCGAATGGCACACCCAGAAACAACCGAGATGTCGAAGACGCGGATTTTAATGGTTGGGCCTCATTTCCATACATTTCCTCACACTCATACCCTAACCTGGCCACATCCACTAACTGTCCATGGGCACAGGCAGGAATTTGCGAAGCAGGAGGCCACAACTGGGGGCCCTGCCGGAATAGTCCCCGGCAGTCAGGTACATATAATGTTAAAATATCTGAAAGCCCAATAAACTTTACAAAAGCAACTGATGGCTGAAAAACTCAAAAAGAGAAAAGCACTTTTCTATTCATTCAATGATGTATACTGTTGTGTATGTCCCTTTAAGGGAATAACTGGTCTCAGACTGCAGTACCGGCAGTGACCATCCCTGTATAAAAGGCCCTGGCAGGCTTCTGTAGTTTCAGTTTTCAGATTGTCTCCATTCAGTAAAGACATGTTAAACCAACTCCTGCATTCCGTGTCTCCATTAACACACGGATTTAATACTGGCGACGAGTAAGAAACGAACTTACCTGCAACTCTGCAGCACCTCAGACGACGTTATTAAAGGTCGAAGCCAGAAAAGAAAAAAGAAAAATCCAAAGAAACTCGAGAAACGGGCGTCGACCGTGGGCAACCGCCCTCTAAATCATCGGATTGAAAACTTGCAGGGGAGACTGTCAAGAGCCAGGCTTGGTTCCCCAGTCTGTGGTTTCCCAGCTAATCGGGCTGGTGGCAGGTAGTGCACTGATCCTTCCTGGGCTGCGGCGGGCTAGAGCTCGATCGGGTGGCTCTGCAACGGGGCCGGGCAGCGAGTCGGGAAGCAAAGAGAGAGAGGGTGGAGCACACAGGGCGCGGCCGGTGCTTCGCAGCCGGGCAGCGTTCGGACCTAAGAAGAGGGAGGGAAGTGTCCCAGAGGGTCCGCTCCACAACGGGAACGGTTAAAAATAAAAATACCGCAGAGAGCGGCGTTGACAACAGCGGCAGCGGCGGGAGGCGCCATCTTAACTCGGCGGGGAAGAAGGAAAAGCGCGGGAGGCGTCATTTTGATCCATCGGGGACGAAGGAAAAGCGCGGGAGACGCCATCTTAGATTTTCAAGATGCCAAAGACTGGCGATATCACTGCCTTCGATAATGGAATAGAAGACTGGACCACATATGTCGAAAGAGTCGAGGTATATTGCGAGGCAAACAAAATAGCCAAGGGGAAAAAGGCATCGGTATTGCTAAATTTAATGGGCGCAAGAACATACGGCCTATTGCGGGACCTGGTTACTCCAGCCAAACCGAAGGTGAAGAGTTTTAACGAAATTGTTGCTATCCTACAGGAACACCTAAATCCTACACCACTGCTGATAGCAGAAAGATTTAAATTCCACAGGAGAAATCAGCATAAAAATGAGAGCAATGCTGATTACCTTACGGAACTACGCAAGCTATCAAAGCACTGCCAGTTCGGAGCAGGACTGGCAGATACCTTACGGGACAAATTTGTCTGTGGACTCCTGAGTGAAGGAACCCAGAAGAGGTTACTCTCAGAGAAAGAGCTGATGCTAGATAAGGCTTTCAGCATGGCAGTATCATACGAAGCAGCAGCAAGGGGAGCTGCGGAAATATAACAAAAGCCACAGGAATATGGCACCCATGAAATGACACGGGGATTTGCAAAATGTTATCGCTGCGGCAGAACAAACCATGACCAGAAGGACTGCTGGTCCAAGGACAAAATATGCAGGCAATGCAGAAAGATGGGATACATTGCACGAGTTTGCAGGTCTGAGAAGAAGACCAACGGCAATAAAAAGGCTACTAAGGAACCGTACAGGAAAGTACAAAAGATGACGGACAGTAGTTCCGAAGACCAGATGAGCGATAGTGAATCCGGGAACAAGAGACTAAGCTGTCTCAAACTTCACAACGTAATTGCAAGAGGATCACCGAACCATTTGGGTCACCCTCACGATGGCAGGGTCTCAACTCAAAATGGAATTGGATACAGGGTCAGCTCTAACCGGCATGAATCGACGAGACTACGAGCGGCTATTCTCACACATACCCTTGAGAGAGACATCCATTGTCTTGAGGACGTATACGGGGCAAAAAGTATACCCCAGAGGAAAAATAAGGGTGCCTGTCGAATACAACGGCAAGAAAATACAGAAATTGTACCTCTACATTCTGCAAGATGGTGGACCACCGTTATTGGGACGTGAATGGATCAGAAAGATAAGTTTAGACTGGCACTCCATTCAGGCACTGATGGTGGCTGGTAAAAAGGATGACGACATCACTCCTGGACGATTGTCAACAATCTTAGCTGACGCCAAAGAGGTATTTCAACAAGAACTGGGCACTCTTAAAGGCGTAACCGCCTCGATAAAAATAGAGGAGAATGCAATTCCCAAGTTTTTCAAAGCAAGACCGGTACCATATGCAATTCGCCCAGCCGTCGAGGCAGAGCTGGAGAATCTGGAGAATACAGGCGTGTTATCTAAGGTAGACTGGAGCGAGTGGGCGACACCCATCGTTCCTGTCATGAAGAAAACGTTAAACAATAAGTCTGAGGAGCTAAGGAAGGTTCGCATTTGTGGGGACTTCAAGGTGACAGTGAACCCAGTCCTTCACACAGTACAATATCCTCTTCTAAGGATAGAAGATATCTTCGCCTCACTATCCGGAGGGAAGCGTTTTACAAAAATTGACCTAGCGCAAGCATATTTGCAGATGGAGGTTGAAGAATCCTCTAGGAAGTATCTCACGATAAACACTCACAAAGGTCTTTACCGGTATAATCGACTGGTATTCGGAGTAGCATCAGCTCCGGCGATATGGCAAAGAGCGATGGAACAAGTCCTGCAAGGGATTCCGGGGACTCAGTGTTACTTGGACGACATCCTAGTGACAGGTGAAGATGACAGTGAACACCTTGCCAACCTAGAGCAGGTGCTCACTAGAGTAAGAGAACATGGGCTACGAGCCAATCGCCCCAAGTGCGAGTTTTTTAAGAAACAGATATCGTATTGTGGCCACGTGATTGATGAAGAGGGGTTGCATAAGTCCCCTGACAAAATTGAAGCGGTAGTTAAGGCGCCAGCGCCTGAAAATGTGTCGCAACTGAGGTCATTCCTCGGATTGGTGAATTACTACCATAAGCTTTTGCCGAATTTGTCCACAATTCTGCATCCACTGAACGCCCTACTACGAACAGGAGTAGCATGGAAATGGAGCAATGAATGTAAGCGGGCCTTTCAGAAGAGTAAGGACCGAATCACTTCAAGAGAAGTATTGGCTCACTACAACCCATCACTACCGATAAGACTGGCGTGTGATGCGTCTCCCTACGGCATTGGGGCGGTACCGTCACATAAATTCCTTGATGGTTCTGAGAGGCCGATAGCTTTTGCGTCACGCTCGTTAACTTCAGCCGAGCGTAACTACGCCCAGATTGACAGAGAGGCCCTCAGCCTGGTGTGGGGGGTGAAGAAGTTCAATCACTACCTGCACGGTCAGAAATTTACTCTACTAACCGATCATCAACCTCTCGTCTCCATTTTCAACCTTCAGAAGGGCGTACCGATAATGACGGCACAACGGCTACAGAGGTGGTCCCTTTTCCTAGGAGCACACCAATATGACATCGAGTACAAAGGAACTAAACAGCATGGGAATGCTGATGGATTGTCGCGCCTACCGTTGCCGACGGTGGAAGAAGAACTGGCAGTGGATCCAGTGGAGTTATTCCACTCGACTATTGTCGAATGTCTCCCTGTGACGAATGCAAACATAGAAAAGGAAACACAAAATGACCCGACACTCTCCTGGGTCTATGATTTAACGGTGAAGGGATGGCCAGCACATGGCGAACCACTGCTGCCAGCATTCTCGCCGAGAAGAGAACAGCTGTCAGTGTGCAGAGGAACCTTGATGTGTGGATCCAGAGTAGTAATTCCACCTAAGTTGACGGATAGAGTGCTCAATGAGCTTCATGAGGGTCATCTGGGAGGGGTAAAAATGAAGAACTCAGCCAGAGCGTTTGTGTGGTGGCCGGGAATCGATAGAGAAATCGAAGAGATGACCAAGAGCTGTACAGGATGCCAGAAGGTCCAAAACGCCCCACCACAAGCCCCTCTACATCCATGGGAGTGGCTCTCATCTCCATGGCAAAGGGTGCACATTGATTTTACTGGTCCCTTTATGGACTCGATGTTTTTAATTGCGGTGGATGCACATTCAAAGTGGCCAGAGGTAATAAAAATGTCCTCAACCACCACAGAAAAAACTATCACAGTCTTATGAACCATATTCGCCAGGAATGGGCTGCCTGAACAGATTTGCTCTGACAATGGACCACAGTTTGTGTCTGAAGAGTTCCGGAGGTTCTTAAAGAACAATGGTGTTAAGCATTACACATCCGCCCCATATCATCCAGCCACTAATGGATTGGCCGAGAGGTTTGTTCAAACATTCAAGAAGGCTATCAAGGCAATGTGTAATGAAGATATACCCCTACAACACAAGGTGGATAACTTCTTGTTTGCATACCGGAATGCGACACATGCGGTTACCAACCAAACTCCAGCCATGATGTTCTTCAATCGAAGACTACGATGCCGCTTGGATTTGGTTAAGCCGAACGTCAGAAGAGACGTGGAGAACAGGCAGTTTCAGAATATGAATGAAAGGCCAACCAGGAGTTTTAAGATAGGTCAACCAGTTTTGGCCCGGGACTACCGCAGAGAAATGGCAGCCAGGAACGATCTGTACACGGCAAGGACCTCTCATGTATACCGTGGACGTTGGAGAAAGCATTGTAAGACGCCATGCTGACCAGATTCTAGAGTCACTGTAAAACCTCAACTCCACACCACGATCTGATACACCTGGCGATGAAACCTAAGTACCAATTGCATCTACCGCAGAATCGGTGATATTGGAAGCAGACGAACCAAACGACGACATTGATCCCGACTCAACCTTGCCAGAAGAACCTGATATTCCAAAGAGGCGTTATCCAGACAGAATCAGGAAGCCTCCTCAAAGACTGAACTTATAATTGCTTAACTTCAACTAATGTATCTAGCAACCGTAATTGTAATTAGTTGTTATTTAGTTGTTAAATGAATGTTATGTACTGTTTATCTAAAAGGGGAGGAATTGTTGTGTATGTCCCTTTAAGGGAATAACTGGTCTCAGACTGCAGTACCGGCAGTGACCATCCCTGTATAAAGGCCCTGGCAGGCTTCTGTTGTTTCAGTTTCCAGATTGTCTCCATTCAGTAAAGACTTGTTAAACCAACTCCTGCATTCAGTGTCTCCATTAACACACGGATTTAATATATACAGGTCATTCATATATAGGCTAGGGGTGTTTTCAATTGAGAACATAAAATTAAAATCACTGAGAAGGCAGGACAAATTTTACACACATGGAAGGTTCAAGTTTGGGATTATAGGAGAGGGATAGGCACAACCGCCGGGATGGGGAATGAGAAAAGGGGGAGGATGAGGAAGATCACGATAATAAAAAAAACTCCTGCTTTTTGTGTATGCACATTTCTAAAATAAATTTAGTGGCCAATTTTACCATTGTATAAAAATGGAGACCTGCAACATATCTTTACAATGTGGCGACACGCCACAATTGGACATAATCCGCTCACGGCGGCACGGACAGTTTACGCAGGCGCACTGCCGGCAGCAGCCGCCCCCAGCCGGGGCCCCTTTCCTCCGGCAACTTGTTTCCCGCAGGGACAGGCTGCCGGGAGCACTTCCTATCTGGGGAGTATTTAAGTGGTTGCGCGGGCTTTTCAAGCTCTCTTTTTGCCATGATGTAAATTAAAGCAGTTGTGTTCCATCAACTCTGGTCTCGACTCCCACGTTTGCCGCGGTATCTGAACACTGGTGACCCCGACGCTCAGGACGAATCCTAAGCTAGCATGGCGGATAAAAACACAGTCACGGTTAAACTACCGGACTTTTGGGAGAACCTGGCCGAGGCCTGGTTCGTTCAAGCAGAGTCCAGATTCCGGCTGAGAAGCATTACATTCGACGCCACGAAGTAAGACTACCTCGTCGCCTCTCTCACCTGCGCCACAGTCCCCAAGGTTTGGGCAGCGCTGCAGGATCCACCAGAGGAAGGCAAGTACGAACAACTGAAGGCCGCGCTTCTTAAAAAATTTCAGGCGTCCTCTTACCAGCGCAACTGCCAACTCCTCGGCCTCCCAGGCCTTGGTGACACTTCACCATCAGACCTGCTTTCCCACATGCTGTCCCTCTCGGACGACAAAAACCCCGGCGCCCTCTTTCGCACGCTTTCCATTCAGCAGCTCCCCGCCAGCAGCCGCCCGCTCATTGTGGAGTCTGGCTCCACGGACCTGAACGAGATAGCCGAAAAGGCCGACCGGCTGCTCTCCGCGCAGACTGCCCGCGACGTCGCACCCGACCTCACGGCAACGACCACGCGGTCCCCCCGGCCCACTAGGCCCGACCGCCCTTCCACTCCGGGTCACTGCTACTACCACACCCGTTTTGGCACTAGGGCCCAACGCTGCACGCCACCGTGCACTTTCAAACCCCCCCCCCCCACACCGGCCCCCACGATGGCTGCGGGGCAAAAGGGGCCCCTACTGTACGTCACCGACGACAGCACCAACCGCCGATTCCTGTGCGACACAGGAGCCCAGCACAGCATCACCCCCGCCTCCGCCCTCGAAATCCAACGCGGCGCACGGGGTATCACGCTGGCCGCAGCCAATGGCTCTGACATCCGCACATACGGCACCCGCATGGTCACGCTCGACCTCGCAGGCCGCCGCTACCGCTGGGAGTTCCTCACAGCCAAGGTCCTCTGCCCACTCATCGGCGCCGACTTCCTACGCACCCATGGCCTCCTTGTCGACATTCCGAGGCACCGCCTCGTCGACATCAACACGATGGCCCCCATCCCTGGCGCATTCACCCCGGCCCGTTCGGCCGGCCTGACGACCTACTACCTCGCCAGAGCCACAGACAACTACTCGGCACTACTAGCCGAGTTTCCCGCCCTCACTAACCCGACCTTTTCGGCCAAAGCCGCCAAACACGGTGTGGAGCACTATATCCCCACCACCGGCCCCCCGGTCTCTGCCCACGCCCGCAGACTCAACCCGGCCAAGCTGGAAATCGCGCGGGCCGAGTTCACCACCATGGAGCAACTCGGCATCATCCGCCGCTCCAGCAGCCCTTGGGCCTCGCCCCTCCACATCGCCCCCAAGCCCAGCGGAGGCTGGCGCCCCTGCGGGGACTACCGACGCCACCACCCCCGACCGATACCCGGTGCCGCACATCCAGGACTTCTCGGCCCGACTGGCCGGACGAACCGTCTTCTCCAAGGTCGACCTGGTGCGCGGTTACCACCAAGTCCCCGTACACCCCGCGGACATCCCCAAAACGGCCGTCATCACCCCATTCGGCCTGTTCGAGTTCCTGAGGATGCCCTTCGGCCTCAAGAATGCAGCCCAGGCTTTCCAGCGCCTTATGGACTCAGTCCTCCGGGACCTGAACTTCCTATTCGTCTATCTAGACGACATTCTCGTGGCCAAACAGGAACACCTCGAACACCTTCGCATCCTGTTCGGGCGCCTAGCCCAACATGGGCTCATCCTCAGCCTGGCGAAGTGCCAGTTCGGCTTAGCCGAGATCGATTTCCTCGGCCACCACATCACCCCTGCTGGGGTCGTCCCCCTGCCCAACAAGGTGCAGGCCGTCCAGCAATTCCCCCGCCCCAAAACCATCAAGGGCCTCCAGGAGTTCCTCGGGATGGTGAACTTCTACAACAGGTTCATCCCCAGAGCTGCAGCCCTCATGAAGCCCCTATATGACTCCCTCCGAGGTAAATCCGGCAAGATGGCCGTAGCCTGGACCGCTGACACGTCAGCCGCCTTCGATGCCACCAAAAACGCACTCACCGACGCCACCCTGCTCGCGCACCCGAGGGCTGATGCCCGGGTCGCGCTCACCACCGACCATGCGGTCGGAGCCGTGTTCGAGCAGTGGGTCAATGGCGCGTGGCAGCCACTTGCCTTCTACAGCTGCCCATTGCGCCCCCCGGAGGTCAAATACTCTACTTTCGACCGCGAGCTCCTCGCGCTCCACCTGTCGGTCCGCCATTTCAGGTTCCTCCTGGAGGGCCACCCCTTTACCGCGTACGTGGACCACAAGCCGCTCACATACGCGATGGCCAAGAACACCGAACCCTGGTCCGCTAGGCAGCAACGCCAGCTCGCGGCCGTGTCCGAGTTTACCACGGACATCCAGCACGTCTCCGGTAGAGACAACGTGGTCACCGACTGCCTTTCCCGTCCCGCCATCTGCGCGAATCACCTAGCGGTCGACTACACGCAACTAGCAGCGGCCCAGCTCACGGACCCAGACCTCCTCTCGGCGGCTACCAGCCTGCCAGGGCTACGCCTAGCCAAGGTCGTGCACGGGCCCGAAGCCACGGCAGTCACTTGCGACGTCTCACTCGGCCAACCCAGGCCGGTCGTCCCTGCAACCTGGCGCCGCCGCATCTTCGACACGCTCCACGGGCTCTCCCGTCCGGGTTCCCGCGCATCCGTCAAACACCTCTCCCAGCGCTTCGTCTGGCGCGGCCTCAGCAAAGATGTTCGGACTTGGGCCACCTCCTGCCTCGCCTGCCAACGGGCTAAGGTACAGCTGCACACAAAAGCACCCCCGGGAGACTTCGAGGTACCCAGCCGCCGCTTCGACCACGTACACGTCGTCGGTCCTCTGCCGCCATCGCAAGGCCAAACTTATCTCCTCACGATGGTCGACCGCTACACACGCTGGCCTGAGGCAGTGCCGCTGACCTCCACCACCAAAGCCGACATCGCCAGGGCGTTCATTAACACCTGGGTCGCGAGGTTCGGTGTACCGGCCGACATAACCTCCGACAGAGGCGCCTCCGACAGAGGCGCCCAGTTCACCTCCGAACTCTGGACGGCCACAGCACGCAACCTCGGTGACGCTCCACCGAACCACGGCGTACCACCCGCAGGCCAACGGGCTGTGTGAACGCTTCCACAGGTCACTCAAGGCCTCACTCCGCGCCAGCCTGCAGGACAGTACCTGGACTGACCGCCTACCGTGGGTGCTACTAGGCCTACGCACCGCGGTCAAGGAAGACCTCCAGTCCTCAGCAGCGGAGTTAGTCTACGGACAACCGCTGCGCGTACCAGGCGAATTCCTCCCGGAGGCTACCACGCCTTGGTCGGCCGAACAGCAGCGGCTCAACTCTCTCTCTTCCGCTCAACAGTTCGCCCCACTTCCGGTCAACCGACACGGCGAACTCGCACCTCACGTCCCGCCAAACTTACAGCAGGCACGCTTCGTCTTCGTGCGACACGACGCGCACCGCGGACCCCTGCGACCCCCGTACGAGGTACTACAAACCGGCGACAAGGTCTTCAAGCTGCGACTCGGCAACAGGGTCGAAACAGTCTCCATCGACCGACTCAAACCAGCACACACAGAACCAGGGTAACAGGTCCCCGTGGCCCGACCTCCAACTGGAGGCCGTCCCGCCAGCAAGCCAGCACAGCCGGCGGCGAACCGCCCGGCCCCACCAACTAGACCGGCGGCTACTCAGCCGCTCCGGCAGAACCATTAGACCACCGTCATGACTCGTCCACTCCTCCTAAGTGGATTCTGGGGGGAGCTCTGTGGCAACACGCCACCATTGGACATAATCCGCTCACGGCGGCACGGACAGTTTACGCAGGCGCACTGCCGGCAGCAGCCGCCCCCAGCCGGGGGCCCTTTCCTCCGGCAACTTGTTTCCCGCAGGGACAGGCTGCCGGGAGCACTTCCTGTCTGGGGAGTATTTAACTGGTTGCGCGGGCTTTTCAAGCTCTTTTTTTGCCATGATGTAAATTAAAGCAGTTGTGTTCCATCAACTCTGGTCTCGACTCCCACGTTTGCCGCGGTATCTCAACAACAACATACTTTATTATTCATTTGCATCAGTTACTTATGCAAACATCGCATTAAAGGGGCACAACATGGAAAGAGCCGCATAAAAGTCCATCAGGAAAAATGGGACCAGTGTATCATTGAAAATTTCACGTATTTAGCGCAATGCACTAAGGTATGTGGATAGCAATTCAATGTCACATCACCAATAACAGCAGCCAACAAAGAATATTCACCATATTATCTGAAACCTTGAAGTACTATTCGAGGAACATTAGTGTTTTGTGACTGAGAAAGATCTCACTCTCATCTACCTTTAAAAGTAGTTTGTCACCTAATCACTGATTTATCAATAAAAGCAAGTTGTGTCACGGTAACCTAACTAAGAATTTCAGGTGTTTGCAATAAGCACCGTCTTAGCTTGATTTTTCCACATCAAAAGCTTCTTTGTACTCTGAAAGCAGCAGTTTGACATTCTGTATAATGTCCTCAGATGATAATGATAGAATGGTTGAACCTCGAATACACGGGTAATAAGTTAGTTGATGTGGCATATTGCCACTCTCATTCACAGCAATATTCAGAGTACCATGGTGCTCAAAAGCAGCGAGGTGTTTGATGCTGGGGAAATCAGGTTTAGAGGTCACACTGTGTTTGTAAAACCATTTGTTTAAAGTCAATCCCCTAACTTCTAGCTGCTATGGAAATACAACACACCAGTAATGTAATCAATCTGACAAATGAAATTAGCTCCCAGTTCAATGGCTTCAGCACTATAGTTTGAGCTGTCAAGCCAAACTCAGATTTTATACTCACATTAAACACAATTCACATGCAATACTGAAGTACTAAGATGCAACTGTCAAGTTACTATTTCATTGAAAAAATTCATTTTAAGTTAGTGCTTTCCTTATTGATCACAGTATTCCTAGTTGTGTTCATGAATAAGTTGGTTTGAAAATTGTTTCATTTAGATATTCACCGGACTTCTGAATTTGATGTTTTCCAGCATCAAAGCCATCTGCTTTTACACTTTTATAGAGAGGCCTTTCCAGTTGGTTCAAAGCACCAAGTGTATGCACTCATCTCTCAATGATTATGTCATTGTCAGCAATTCCAGCCATTTGATTTGACTGATGGGCTAAGAAAAGCAGCAGGACTTGGAATTCCTTACAACACTGCATAATAATGCAGAACTCAAGGTGTTGAATTATGCAGATAAAAGTTGCTTAGAACAAAATACTTTTATTTATCAAGTTTTATCAAGTCTCAAATGCCACCAAACTCTTTACATATAATGAATTATTTTGACACATGTAGACAAATGTGGCAGCCATTTTGGGAAAGATCCCACAAACAGCTATGAAATGAATGGCCAATTAAATCAGTTTTTGATTGTAGGAGGAATGTTGGCCAGGACACTGCGAGAACACACTGCTCTTCTTCCAGAATGTCAGCTTTGGTTCAGTGGGCGCAAGTCCCACTCCAGAGGCTTGAGCAAATAATCTCGGCCAACACGTCAATGCAGTATTGAGGGAATGCTGCATTGTTCGAGTTGCCGTCTTTTGGATGAGATGTTAAACCGAGGCCCTCCTCTATTTTCTCACATGCACGTAAAGATCCCATTGCACTGTTCGAAGAAGAGGAGGGAGGTCTCCTAGTGATCTGGCTAGTGTTTATCCCTCAACCAACATCACTAAAAAGATTGTGTGATCTCTTATCTCATTGTTTGTGGGACCTTGCTGTCCAAATATGGCTGCCACATTTCCCTATATTACAACAGTGTCTACACTTCAAAAGTACTTCATTGGCTGTAAAGCGTTTTAGGACATCGAGGTCATGAAAGACATTACATAAATGCAAATTCCTTCTCTTTGAACAGTGCCATGTGATCGTCAATGGCCACCCAACCAGGCAGAAGACTTGGTTTAATGTCTCATCTCAACTGTGCAGAACTCCCGGAGTAGATCATTGAGAGCGTCACCTTTCACAGTTGTATTTATTCAACCGGTTCAATAGTATAAAACAATGCCTGTTGTGGTAGAAGTGACAAATCAAATCTGAAGTCAAACCAACCTTTATCGGGGAGTTCTCCAAATAACTGAATTGAGCCCAATTCAATTAGCTCAAAAAAAAAATCCACCATTTGCATATCAAGAAACAAAATTACCCTCCCTCCCTCATATCTGGTATTCAGCTGCTTGCTGTCTGTGACTGTAGCCATGGCAATGGCTATTAAAAATGTACATTATTAGCTGTACTAGATAGTTCAGAGAGTATATATGCACGTGGATGTGTACAGGGAGATGGGGAGGAGGAAAAAAAAGAGGTTTAATAACTATTCTGTCAAGGATTTAGTTGGCAGAATGAACAAGATTATCTGATCTCTACCAAAATTTCTTAGCATAGTTGAGTAGTTGCACATATACTATGGCCATATTTATAATGCAACTGCATATCTCAGCTGCAATACGAGTTCCAGCCAGGCAGTAACCAGTTTACAAAACCAACCTTTTGTCTGATTGGAACTCCAGTTGTCCTGCATAGGAGAGTGCTCTGCACATGTATGTAATCACACGTGCTGAACTCTTCTCATAGCAGTTAAAATTTACATGTTGCGAGTATGGAATGGAGGTTCCCCACTCTCCAACCATTTACATCAACGTTAGGGAGATTTACAAAGTGCCCAATGGATCAACAGCCCCGAGTACTTTTAAATCTGCTTCAACATCACACTGCATTTAAGAACATAAGAAATAGGAGCAGGAATAGGCCACTTGGCCCCTCGAGCTTGCTCCGCCATTCAATAAGATCATGGCTGATCTTGGGCTCAAAGCCACTTCTCTGCCTGCTCCCCATAGCCCTTCACTCCCTTATCTTGCAAAAATCTGTCTATCGCAGTGATGCTAAACTTGTAGAATAAATGCAAGTTTTGTAGGTCAGAATGGGAATAGTTCTTACTATTGTTAAATAACCTCAAAGCTAATAAATTTTTTAAAAAACACCGTGTTGACTTGTGCACCACACCTGTAAAATTCATATTCTGGATTTGGTGGATCCCCTGAATCTAAACCCATACCTGAATTCTAATCCCTAGTCATAAACTTTCATAATAAAATGTTGCCAAGCTATGTATGCAGTTGCTTTGAACACCAGAACATAAGAAATAGGAGCAGGAGTAGGTCATTCAGCCCTTCGAGCCTGCTCTGCCATTCAATAAGATCATGGCTGATCTTCTACCTCAACCCCATCTTCTCATACTATCCCCAAATCCCTCGATTCTCTAAGTATCCAAAAATCTATCGATCTCTGTCTTGAATATACTCAACGACTGAGCATCCACAGCTCTCTGGGGTATAGAATTCCTAAAATTCACAACCATTTGAGTGAAGAAATTTCTCCTCATCCAAGTCCTAAATGACCGACTCCTAATTCTGAGACTGTGGCTCCTAATTCTAGACTCTCCAACCAGGGGGAAACATTCTCTCAGCATCTACCCTGTCAAGCCCCTTAAGAATTTTATGGGGGAAAAATTGGGTATCGCCCATTTTGGGGCGCTAATATCAGTCAGGCGCGAAGTTTACTGCCCGGCGATAATGATTGCCTCCAACTGCAAAATTCGTCTCTATCGCCCCGGAGGTGATTTGAGCACGAAATCAGGCGCTACACACCTCTCAAGGCGCAAACATCAGGGAGCGAGGTGCTACTTCAGAACGCTACCGAAGCTCAGGTGATGTCAGTTACCATGGAAGCCAGACAGACTGGCGCCGTCCAGTTCTTAACGGGTAGGGGCCATCTTGCTTGCCAGCCACACCCTGCTCATTGCAGCCTTGAATCTCGGCCTGGAGAGACCTCTAAAGCAATTGTGTTGGAAGCACTAATGGATAGGCCCAGGAAACGAGCTCGGCGCTTAGGAACCTCAAAAGTGGTGCTGAGGGCCAAAACTCCTTAGGACGTTAAATCTCTCCAGACGTCTCTGTTGCTCAACCTGCCAACAAGAAAAGGCAGGAAGCACCCGCCTTTAAATAATGCTCCTCCAGCCCCTTCCTGATTTGAAAATGCTCCCTCTACCCGTCGTTCCTAGCGGCAGGCATTAAGGCAGGGGACCCGACTCAATACCCAGACCGGGGCGTTGCACACTCGACTGACGTCACGATCTGCGGGCGCAGGAGATCGCGGCGGGAGTGTTTAGCGCCGCCGCAAAACGACTGGTCAATTTTGCACGCGGCGCTAAAATCGCTGCGCTTGGGCGCTAAGTTCCTAGCGTCCCGTTAGCATTCCCCGGAGGTACTAACCAACCGAATTTTCCCCCCTATATGTTTCAATGAGATCACGGCTCATTCTTCTAAACGCTGGAGAATACAGGCTTAGTCTACTCAATCTCTCCTCATAGGACAACCCCCTCATGGAATGAATCAGTCTAGTAAACCTACGTTTCATTCCCTATAAGGCAAGTATATCCTTCCTAACGAGACCAAACTGTACACAGTACTCGAGTCAAAAAACTAATGGCAAGTGACTGAGAATTAAGAACCAAAACAATGATTGTATTAAGTTCTGCACATGCTAATCTTATTTATCTATTCAGTGTACTTGTAAGAATGTTTTAGAACTAAATACAAGATAATCATTTAGTATCTTGTTTTTGTTGCACTAAACATTTCAGGAAAGTACTAATTTCAACTGAATTTCAGATAACTGAAGACCAAAAAAAGTCATTCTTAAAATGACATCTTATTCTGTAGAAAAAAATTAGATTAAACAATTTTGGAATGTACTGGCTGGCTTAGTCAATTGAATTAAAAAAAAAGGAATCATTCCATTGGTTAAAGTGAAATGGGACTTTCCTGTGCAATTAAAAAAATCCTGCACACTTTGAAACCAGGCAGACCCACTGTCTCTGACATTTACCGTCAGGGAAATGAGGTCAAACTGCAGGAGGGTGGAGTGGAAATGCACAGCATCAGCTCCCTGATCTGGCACGGCTCCAGTTTTGGCAGAGGAAATACAGCTGCTCACTTTTTCTGCCACTTTTCATTTCATGTTAAAATCTATAGGGCTGCTAAAAAAATTAGCAGTGCAAATACAGCTATACTAGTGATTTCTACTGCAATCACCATTGTGGTATAATAACATCTTTTAATTGACAAAAAATTACTGTGAAATTTAGTAAAGTCAAGTTATATTTTCTACATAGAGGTTTCCGTGAGAAGGAGATATTAAAAGGATGGGACTTCTACAGCATTTCTTTTTTAATGGACTTAGAAAACACAGGAAACATATACTGTAGATTGGGCTAACCAAATTAGTAACAATACTGTGGAGGAGGAATTCCTGGAGTGTTTACGGGATGGTTTCCTGGACCAATATGTCAAGGAACCAACCAGAGATCAGGCCATCTTAGACTGGGTATTATGTAACGAGAAAGGATTAATTAGCAATCTTGTTGTACGAGGTCCCTTGGGTCGGAGCAATCATAATATGATAGAATTCTTCATTAAGATGGAGAATGAAGTAGTTGACTCAAAGACTAGGGTCCTACATTTAAATAAAGGAAACTACGATGGTTTGAGGAGCGAGTTGGGTAGGATTGATTGGGGAATGTCACTCAAAGGGTTGACGGTGGATAGGCAATGGCAAACATTCAAAGACCGAATGGATGAACGACAGAATTTGTTCATCCCAGTTTGGCATAAAAATAAAACAAAAAAGGTGACTCAACCGTGGCTAACAAGGGAAATTAGGGATAGCATAAGATCCAAGGAGAGGACATATAAATTGGCCAGAAAAAGCAATAATCCTGAGGATTGGGAGCAGTTTAGGATTCAGCAAAGGAGGATAAAGGTATTAATTAAGAAGGGGAAAATAAAATATGAGAGTAAGCTTTCAGGAAACATAAAAACTGACTAAAAGCTTTTATAGATATGTGAAGAGAAAAAGATTGGTGAAGTCAAGCATAGGTCCCTTGCAGTCAGAATCAGGGGAATTTATAATGGGGAACAAAGAAATGGCAGACCAACTAAATACATATTTTAGTTCTGTCTTCACAAAGGAGGACACAAATAACCTCCCAGAGATGCCAGGGAACATAGGGTCTGATGAAAGGGTGGAACTGAAAGAAATCAGTATTTGTAGGGAAATGGTGTTAGGAAAATTGATGGGACTGAGGGCCGATAAAGCCCCAGGGCCTGATAATCTACATCCTATGGTACTTAAGGAAGTGGCCCCAGAAATAGTAGATGCATTGCTGGTCATCTTCCAGAACTCGATAGACTCTGGAACAGTACCCATGGATTGGAGGGTGGCTAATGTAACCCCACTATTCAAAAAAAGGTGGTAGAGAAAAAGCAGGGAATTATAGACCGGTAAGCCTGACATTGGTAGTGGGGAAAATGCTAGAGTCCATTATAAAAGATGTAATAGCAGAGCACTTGGAAAACAGTGACGGGATCGGACAAAGCCAACATGGATTTACAAAAGGTAAATCGTGCTTGACTAATCTACTGGAATTTTTTGATGATGTAACTGGTAAAATAGAGAAGGGAGAACCAGTGGATGTGGTGTATTTGGACTTTCAGAAGGCTTTCGATAAGGTCCTGCATAAAAGAGATTAGCGTGCAAAATTAAGGCACATGGGATTGGGGGCAAGGTGTTGACTTGGATAGAGAACTGGTTGGCGGATAGAAAGCAGAGAGTTGGAATAAACGGGTCGCTTTCCGAGTGGCAGGCAGTGACTAGTGGGGTACCGCAAAGATCGGTCCTCGGACCCCAGCTGTTCACAATATACATAAATGATCTGGACGAGGGAATTGGATGGAATATCTCCAAATTTGCAGACACGACAAAGCTGGGTGGGAGGGTATGCTGTGAGGAGGATGTTGTGAAAATCCAGTACGATTTGGACAGGTTGGGTGATTGGGCAGAAACATGGCAAATGCACTACAATGTGGATAAATGTGAGGTTATCCACTTTGGTGGCAAAAACAGGAAGGCAGATTATTATTTGAATGGCAATAGATTGGGAGAAGGGGAAGTGCAAAGAGACCTGGGTGTTCTTGTGCACCAGTCGCTGAAGGTAAGCATGCAGGTGCAGCAAGCAGTTAAGGTGGCAAATGGTATGTTGGCCTTCGTAGCAAGAGGGTTCGAGTACAGGAACAAGGATGTCTTGCTACAGTTGTACAGGGCCTTGGTGAGACCGCACCTTGAGTATTGTGTACAGTTTTGGTCGCCTTACCTGAGGAAGGATGTTCTTGCCATGGAAGGAGTGCAGCAAAGATTCACCAGGCTGATACCTGGGATGGCAGGAATGACGTATGAGGAGAGATTGTGTCGATTGGGCTTATACTCACTGGAGTTTAGAAGAATGAGAGGGGATCTCATCGAAACCTATAAAATTCTGTCAGGCCTGGACAGACTAGATGCAGGAAGGATGTTTCCGATGGCGGGGGACTCCAGAACCAGGGGTCATAGTCTAAGGATAAGGGGTAAGCCATTTAGGGCTGAAATGAGGAATTTCTTCACCCAGAGAGTGGTGAACCTGTGGAATTCTCTGCCACAGAGGGCAGTGGAGGCCAGTTCATTAAATATATTGAAGAAGGAGTTGGATATATTTCTTAAGGCTAAAGGGATCAAGGGATATGGGGAGAAGGCAAGGACAGGGTACTGAATTTGGATGATCAGCCATGATCTCATTGAATGGCGGAGCAGGCTCGAAGAGCCGAATGGCCTACTCCTATCTTCTATGTTTCTATGTTTAACATAAATTAATTGATGCACATCAACAGAATGTATGCACCAGATTTTACAGTAATATCCACAGCCCATAGTTATTTGTAAGTCAAGGACACGTTTATCTGTGAACAGCAAATCTTCAAGTAAAATGTCAGAGCTATTTTGGCTTCAACGCCACTATAAGTAGGATAACATTTTTACTAATTTCAGTTGAACATGATGAGGTCTGTGGGCCATACATAGTTCCACATTAGGTGATGCTCATTACAAATTTGTATGCAAAAATTTAATGCATGGTGTTCCCTTTTTTTCTCCTTCCTATCTGATACAATTAGGCAAAATGAACAATTACTTGAAATTCAACAATAAATGTCACAGTATCTTGCTCAGGCCAACATCGAAGCTTTGACTATGCTCGATCAGCTCCGACGGACGGGTCACATTGTCCGCATGCCCGATACGAGACTCCCAAAACAAGTGCTCTACTCGGAGCTCCGGCACGGTAAGAGAGCCCCAGGTGGGCAGAGGAAACGCTTCAAGGACACCCTCAAAGCTTCCTTGAAAAAGTGTAACATCCCCACCGACACCTGGGAATCCCAGGCCCAAGACCGCATAAAGTGGAGGAGAAGCATCTGGAAGGTGCCGAACACCTCGAGTCTCTTCGCTGGGAGCAAGCGGAAGCCAAGCGCAGGCAGCGCACGTCAACCCAAGCACTCCACCCACCCGCCCCTTCAACCACCATCTGCCCCACCTGTGACAGAGACTGTAGGTCCCGCATTGGACTAATCAGTCGCCTGCGAACTCATTTTTAATGTGGAAGCAAGTCATCCTCGGTTCTGAGGGACTGCCTAAGAAGAAGATTTTGCAGAAATTTCAGTGAATACATGTCCTGGTCCTCAATGTTTAATTTCATTCAGGTGCATTGGTTCGGTGTCTGCAAAAGAAGCAAATGTCCTGTTTTGAGATTCATTGATAACATTCTACATAAATGCCGACTTAGAATACTGAGAAAAAGTAAACAGAATACTCCATTCAACAGAATCAATTAAAAATGAAAGGAAAGTGTAGGTTTGGGAGTATTGTTCATTACTGTAAAAATATAAAGCACCTACAAATATGTATTTCAGGAACTTTTCACACGTAGATTTTAATTAAACTGAAATCAGGAGGTTACGAGGTACAAAGATCCTAAGCATGTTGAACACAAAAAGCCAGAGCAGTTTAAATGTCAAACCACCACCTAAATTCTGTATGTTAAATCACTGGGGGGTGAGGGAAGAAGGTACTGTATAGAACAGAGAACAATACTGTTGTGTTCTTGTGCTAGTTACTGCTACCAAAACAGTACAATGCATTGTAACCTATTGAACTTGGAAATTCTCCTTCAGTTGAGTGAATATTGGACACAAAGCTAGTTGAAACATATACACTTTTGCAGAATCAAATCGCAACTTGGCGATAGTAGTGTTGTGTATGAGGGATATTTTAAAACTTAGCATATTAGCTGTGTATTGAGTTGTTATTCCTTTATGAAAGGTGCATGTCTGTTCTGCAACTAACTGACATTTCAAATGAACCAAATGAACACTTAAAATTGCACATACAAATTGACTTCCATACACGAGGGCCATGATTTTGCCGCCGCGCAGAATGCGGGTTTGGAGGCGGGTCTGCTGTCAAAATTAAAATGATTGACAGCAGGTTGGGAACCCGCTGCAAACCTGCCTCCATGTAAGTTTCCAAAGTGTCGGGTCTGCGAATTCAGAACAAACCAGACACCAAGCGGCGGGGGAGGCATTCAAGATAGTTAACTGCTTGTTAACTACTATTTTGCCAGCCGTTTTCAATTTTTCCACATTTTTTAACAGGGTTCATGTTGTTCGGAGATCACGTCAGGTAAGTAGGTCGGGTTCTCTATGTCTCCCCATTGTTGTGAATAGGCAACAGCTATAAAAAGTGATATGAAAGCTACCATTTCACAGCTGGTCACTTTCCAATGCCAGAAGCTTGAGCCTTCAGGACTTGGAAGACACTTTTGAGCTTTATGCAGTTTGGAAGTGTTTGGAGTAAACTCTATCCACTGTCACCTCCTTGGAACAAGCTCTCTCACCATTGACAGATCTCTTCTGTCATCTCAACTTCAGCTGCTATTTATTACAGCAACATCGGTGACCTTGAAAAAATCTCACCTTGATCCTCTGAATCCCACAACGATCAGCCCCAACACCAACATCACCAGGCACACCAACAACAATAACAGCCTTCTCCGCAATCACCTGATGCTGCACAGGACACAGGCCATCAGCACCCGACCACATTGCTGCCCGGGAGGCCAGCGATGGCCTCACCATGGCCAGATTTAGTTTACGTGATGCTGTACACCCTGGCTGCCATATGATGTGCCAGGTTACCACCACCCCACACCATCACCATAAAGCATTCCTACAATGACCAATACATTCCTTTCACACTCATCACCATTGCAGGGGATACCATTATGTCTCACCATTCACTGCAACTAAGACACTTCCAAAGGTGAGCACAGATCTGTCCAATAAGGCAAAGCGTTGAAAATAAAGATTTCAATGTTTGACAACATATTAACAGAAAATTTACATGAACATTGCATAAAACACCCAAGTGCCTACCCTTATGTGTTGTTAGTTGGTATGATTGCACTAGGATGAGGGGTGGCTAGTGAGATGGGGAAGTGATAATGTGGCCCCCTGCACAGAGTACTGCTCCCCGATTATCAACATCCACGACGAGGCCTTGGACAACATGGACCACATTCCATACTTCAGGAGCCTACTGTCAACAGGGGCAGATGTCGATGACGAAGTCCAACACCACCTTCAGTGTGCCAGTGCAGCCTTCGGTCGCCTGAGGAAGAGAGCATTTGAAGACCAGGACCTCAAACCCAGCACCAAGCTCATGGTCTACAGAGCAGTAGTGATACCCACCCTCCTGTATGCTTCAGAGACATGGACCATGTACAGCAGGCACCTCAAAGCACTGGAGTGGTACCACCAACGTGGCCTCCGCAAGATCCTGAAAATCCATTGGCAGGATAGGCTCACCAACATCAGTGTTCTCTCTCAGACCAACATCCCCAGCATCGAAGCTTTGACCACGCTCGATCAGCTCCGATGGATGGGTCACATCGTCTGCATGGCTGATACGAGACTCCCAAAGCAAGTGCTCTATTCTGAGCTCCGGCACGGCAAGAGAGCCCCAGGTGGGCAGAGGAAACGCTTCAAGGACACCCACAAAGCCTCCTTGAAAAACTGCAACATCCCCACCGACACCTGGGATTCCCTGGCCCAAGACCGCACAAAGTAGAGGAGAAGCATCCGGGAAGGCACCGAACACCTCGCGTCTCTTCGCCGGGAGCAAGCAGAAGCCAAGTGCAAGCAGCGCACGTCAACCCAAGCACCCCACCCACCCCTTCAACCACCGTCTGTCCCACCTGTAAGAGAGACTGTAGGTCCCGCATTGGACTCGGTCACCTGAGAACTCATTATTAATGTGGAAGCAAGTCATCCTCGGTTCCGAGGGACTGCCCAAGAAGAAGAATGTAGATAGAGAGGGATAGGTGGAGGCGCAAGTTGGTATGAGTAAGGATGTGCAGGATTAGGGTAGGGAAGGCAGAGTGATGGGGATGTGATGAGAGGCACAGCAGGATGAGATTGAATGTGGCTTTGTACTTACGTTCGTGATCTACTGAGATCATTGAAAGGTTTGCAGCACTGCACCCAGGTCCTCCTGACCACATCACTGCTTGTGTCCTCTTGTGCAATGTGCAACCAGGCTGTTTTAGTCTCCTGGGGAGCAGTCTTCTGCCTATCGGGAGGGATGAGGACCCCCCTGCATGCTCTGACTCCCTCCATAAGCATATGGAGGGAGTCAAGCGAGAGCCTGGGTGCAAGCGTCCACCTTTTTGCAATGCTTGTCAGTGTTTGCAGCAGCTTAATGCTGTAGAAAACTGACAGAACAACTGTCAAAATGAGTGTGGCCACGGTCCCTTTAAGGAAACCGGCTGATGACGCGTTATCAAGTGACGTCATCAGACCTGCTGCCTTTTAATTGGCCGGGAACCCCGCAGGGTGGGCTTAACAAGCCCTATTAACGGAAAATCCGTTTGGCAAGGCGGCTGCAGCCAGGAACCCGCCAACTACCTCTCCCGATGCGATCCCGCCTCCGCTGGGAAAATCCAGCCCATAGTTCTCAAAAGGTGAATAGCCACAGGTAGAACAAAAACCTGAATTGCCACAAAACCCCCCCACTCCAAGCAAAAATGTAAAGTCAGGGGCCATATCAATATTAACTAGAGGATAAAACACAGCCCCGGGCACTTCTGATCAAACCACAATTAAACATAAACTGTAAGTGAATTGAGCAATTGCTGTGATACAATTATTAACAATATTTAATCTGATAAACATGACTGTTAATCCAATACACAGCATGAATATAGAAGACAAATAAGAGACAATAACAATTGAAGTACAGTACTGTTTGCATTTTCCTAAGCTATGTCCATTACAACATTTTGGAAACAGTACTTTAAGAGTGAGAAATTATGAGAGCAATAATGGTCAGCTGATGCTGTGGTTTTAAGTTTCCCGTTGAAGAGGAGGAACTAACCTCCCTTTATCCTCTTTAATTGGAAATCTGACCACAGCATCAGCTGACAATTGGTTTCATAATTTTTCCCAGATACAGCTTTAAAAGGTTTGTCGCTTTATGCAGTTAACAAATGTCAGAGAACTACGTTCACTTAAGTTACAACCAGTGCCTCAGACTGGCGGTCAGAACTTTAGTCCTGGAACACTTCTGATATGGAGCTTCATGTGTAACAATTTTTGTTCTACAAAACTGTTACAAAGTTTCAACTATAACATTGAGTCGCACTACTTTGGGAACAAACAAATTCTCCAGGGAAGGATTTTAAAAAAAACAGGAGAGCCTAAGCCACATAACATTAGGCTCCTTATGTAATAATTTTAGTTCACTCATATCTCAAAAAACTAGTTCTTCTTTCTTCAATGGCCATCTTGAAAGGGTAATTGGAGGCTTCTAGCAATGATATTTGGAATGTTGCAGTGTAAATACTGAAAATTGAGTATCTGCCTCCAGCCATTTCAGCCTGATGAAATATGATAAACTTATGCTTTCTCCCAACAAAAACTCCAATTATACGGTTCATCTTGATAATTCAGGCCAATGTGAGCAGGGGCAGCTTCCTCTAGCCCAACATCCCCATTCATTTAGTTACTGATTCGGAAATTCATACCACAACAGAGGGAGCCCTACACAGAACTTATGTCCCAAGGTTTCTAATCAGCAGTTCCAATATTTAAAAAATGGGATGACAGAGTGCACAAATAACTCCCTTCAGAATACTTAGGGATTATGGTTCACTTCGGTAGCATGCACTTCCCCTTTAAGCAATGGATGTGCTTGTCTCTTGTACTTCCTGATTACGGGTAGGTTTGTAGACTTACTTTTCCCCCAGAATTTTGCAATGATTTACAGTTGTCTGCCCCCCCCACCCCGCTTCCAATTGGTGTAGTTGTATATTTTGTTTACCTTGTATTTGCAGGAACTTACTTTGACAGTGAGCCTGACTGTATATTTGTGCCCATTAGCGCAGTAGTGTTACACACTTCAGAATCGCTTGGTAATGTCCATGGGAAGGGTTGCACAAGGGCTACCATAGTTAGAAGCCTTATTGGATCAAGTGATTATTTTTGTGGTGCCTGGGGAAGATGGGATGCATTCCAATTTCTCTCTGATGTCAGTCTGCCCCTCCTTCTCATTAGGACAAAATTTGTCACGTTATACTTACCAGCATATGTACCAACCTAACCCGAAGTAACAACAGGCCCATATCATACATGGGTAGGATGAACATAATGGCCTGTATTTTCCGATCCCTACGGGTGTGTACACACCTGTAGGGACCTCGCAAGTGCCGGTTTCAGGCATGCGAAGCGCATGCACTGAAAACCGGCATTTCCGATCTGTCAAGAATCGTCTTGACAGATCCTCCGCCTGCCCTGGAGAAGGGCCTCTGCGGGCAGTGAGTTCCGCATAAGGCCTGCTTTTACCAGCATAAGAGTTTTTAAAAAAAAAATTTTTTAATTTCACTCATTTATAATTTAAAAAATACTTTTAAAAAAGGTTATTTTTAGCCCCTTAAAAAACTAATTTTTTCAAAAAATTTAATGTTTAAAATATTTAATTTAATGTAATTTAACTCATTTTAAAAACATGATTTAAAAAAAATGTATTTAATGTTTTGATATGTTTTGGAGTGATCCCCATTCATACTTTTGACAGGTCCAAGCTGCGAGACCTGTCAAAAGTATGAAGGGGAATTCCCTTCTCCCATTGGTTCCCCATGGCCCACGTGATCCCAGGGATGCTTGCAAACCGTATGCGCCCCTGGGATTCCTGGGCCCTGCGCATTTCGTAGAGCAGGGGCCCAAGAGCGGAAATGGCCGGACCTCTGGAGCCCTCAGGTAAGGGCGTAGATTGTTTCCAGAATGGAGGCCGCCGCATGCAGGAAGCCTCCGATCGGAAAATACGGGCCCTTAAAGATGAACATTTTCCCTTACGTCGTCTACTTATTTCAGATGCTGCCAGTCAAGGTGACAGCATGACAATTCCCTGACCCGGACAGCAGCATCACCAGTTCCTCTGGGCAGGCAAAAGACTGAATACACCTCAAATGCACATGGCTCCCAAAACATAACATAAGAAATAGGAGCAGAAGTAGGCCATTCAGCCCTTCGAGCCTGCTCTGTCATTCAATGAGATCATGGCTGATCTTCTGCCTCAACTCCATTCACCGGCCCTATCGCCATATCCCTTGATGCTCTTACTAGTCAGAAATCTATTGACTTCTGTTTTGAATATACCCAATGACTGAACCTCCACAGCCCTCGGGTAGAGAATTCCAAAGATTCACCACCCTCAAGAAATTTCTTCTCATCAGTCCTGAATGGCCTACCCTTTATCTTGAGGCTGTGGCCCCTGGTTCTAGATTCCCCAGCTAAGGGAAACATTCTCCCAGTATCCATCCTATCAAGCCCTGTAATAATTTTTGTATGCTTCAATGAGATCCCCTCTCATTCTTCTGAATTCAAGAGAATACAGGCCTAGTTTACTCAATCTCTTCTCATACGACAGTCCTGCCATCCCAGGAATCAATCTCATGAACCTTTGTTGCACTCCCTCTATGGCAATTATATCCTTCCTTAGATAAGGAGACCAAAATTGTACACAGTACTCCAGGTGTGGTCTCACCAAGGCCCTATATAATTGGAGTAAGACTTCTTTACTCCTGTACTCAAATCCTCTTGTAATGAAGGCCAGCATACCATCTGCCTTCCTAAAACACTTGGGAAGACTCATACTTCCAAATTTTAGACACTACTACTGGGCAGCTCAGACTCAGTGATCATGGCCTGGTCTCTGACCACCCAGCATAACCTGTGGCTGGCACTGGGAGCCAGGACCTCCCTCCCTCACAAACTTCTTACACAACTCATCATTTACACACCTTCAGAAGATGCCATCGGAGAGCCTGAACCACTCCGATGTCATTCCAACTCTCGGCTTCAAGCCATGCTTGTGCCTCCCATCGGGTTTATCAGCCCTCTCCTCAAAATGGTGCAATTGGGAGCTACCAGGAGGACAAGCCTCAGCTGGATGCAGAGGCTTACACGAGAAGGTGATCACTAGATTAGGCCAGTTCCTACACGAGGGCCAGATTATGCCATTCCAGCAGCTATCTGACAAATGTAATCTTAGGCAACGTGGCCAATGCCACTATCTCCAGATGAAGCACCAGCTCTGGAAACTGGCAATACTTTGCGGATTTCAGCATGATCCAGCTCCCTAACAGCCTCTTGTGGATACACCTCCATTTGTGTGCCATTCTTACCTCCATGACCAAGGACAGGATAAAAAGCCTCAAGGGAGCCTGGGAACATGATCTAGGACAACTGTAAGGCAAAGGGTATGAATCCTAAACACCACCACCTGCAGAAAAATTCAGGAAGGCCGATTCAAAAATAGTATAAGAACATAAGAAATAGGAACAGGAGTAGGCCATACGGCCCCTAGAGCCTGCTCCGCTACTCAATAAGATCATGGCTGATCATCAACCTCAACTCCACTTTCCCGCCCAATCTCTATATCCCTTGATTCCCCTAGAGTCCAAAAATCTATCTATCTCAGCCATGAATACACTCAAAGACTCAGCATTCACAGCCCTCTGGGGCAGAGAATTCCAAAGATTCACAACCCTCTGAGTGAAGAAATTCCTCCTCATCTCAGTCTTAAATGGCCTACCCCTTATCCTGAGACTATGTCCCCCAGTTCTAGACACTCCAGCCAGGGGAAACAACTTCTCAACATCTACCAATCAATCCCCTGCAGAATCTTGTATGTTTCAATGAGATCACCTCTCATTCTTCTAAACTCCAGAGAGTATAGGCCCATTCTACACAATCTCTCACCATAGGACAGCCCTCTCATCCCAGGAATCAATCTAGTGAACCTTCATTGCACCGCCTCCATAACAAGTATATCCTTCATTGAAACATAGAAGATAGGAGCAGGAGTAGGCCATTCGGCCCCTTGAGCCTGCTCCGCCATTCAATGAGATCATGGCTGATCATCCAAACTCAGTACCCTGTCCCTGCCGCCTCCCCATATCCCTTTAGCCTTAAGAAATATATCTAACTCCTTCTTGAATATATTTAATGAAATGGCCTCAACTGCCTTCTGTGGTAGAAAGTTCCACAAGTTCACCACTCTCTGAGAAGAAATTCCTCCTGATCTCTGCCCTAAATGGCTTACCCCTTATCCTTAGACTGTGACCCCTGGTTCTGGACTCCCCAGCCATCGGGAACATCCTTCCTGCATCTAGTCTGTCTAGTCCTGTTAGAATTTTATAAGTTTCAATGAGATCCCCCCTCATTTTTCTAAACTCTAGCGAATAAGCCTAATCGACTCAATCTCTCTTCATACATCATTCCTGCCATCCCAGGTATCAGTCTGGTGAATCTTCGCTGCACTCCCTCCATGGCAAGAACATCCTTCCTCAGATAAGGTGACCAAAATTGCACACAATACTCAAGGTGTGGTCTCACCAAGGCCCTGTACAACTGCAGCAAGACATCCTTGTTCCTGTACTCAACACCTCTCGCTATGAAGACCAACATACCATTTGCCTTCTTAACTGCCTGCTGCACCTGCATGCTTACCTTCAGCGACTGGTGCACAACGACACCCAGGTCTCGTTGCACTTCCACTTCTCCCAATCTATTGCCATTCAGATAATAATCTGCCTTCCTGTTTTTGCCACCAAAGTGGATAACCTCACATTTATCCACATTATACTGCATCTTCCCAATCACCCAACCTGTCCAAATTATACTGGAGTTTCTCAGCATCCTCCTCACAGCACACACGCCCACCCAGCTATGTGTCATCTGCAAACTTGGAGATATTACATCTAGTTCCATTGTCTAGATCATTAATATATATTGTGAATAGCTGGGATCCTAGCACTGATCCCTGCGGTACCCCACTAGTCACAGCCTGCCACTCGGAAAAAGACCCGTTTATTCCAACTCTTTGCTTCCTGTCTGCCAGTTCTCTATCTAAGTCAGTACCTTGCCCCCAATCCCATATGCCTTAAATTTACACGCTAATCTCTTACGCGGGACCTTATCGAAAGCCTTCTGAAAGTCCAAATACACCACATCCACTGGTTTTCCCTTATCTATTCTACCAGTTACATCCTCAAAAAATTCCAGTAGATTAGTCAAGCACGATTTACCTTTTGTAAATCCATGTTGACTTTGTCCGATCCTGTCACTGTTTTCCAAGTGCTCTGCTATTACATCTTTTATAATGGACTCTAGCATTTTCCCCACTACTAATGTCAGGCTTACCGGTCTATAATTCCCCGTTTTCTCTCTACCACCTTTTTTGAATAGTGGGGTAACATTAGCTACCCTCCAATCCATGGGAACTGTTCCAAAGTCTATAGAATTTTGGAAGATGACCAGCAATGCATCTACTATTTCTAGGACCACTTCCTTAAGTACCCTAGGATGTAGATTATCAGGCTCTGGGGATTTATCGGCCTTCAATCCCATCAATTTCCCTACAAACACGGATTTCTTTCAGTTCCTCCCTCTCATTAGACCCTATATTCCCCGACATCTCTGGGAGGTTATTTGTGTCCTCCTTTGTGAAGACAGAACCAAAGTATGTATTTAATTGGTCTGCCATTTCTTTGTTCCCCATTATAAATTCCCCTGATTCTGACTGCAAAGGACCTATGCTTGACTTCACCAGTCTTTTTCTCTTCACATATCTATAAAAGCTTTTACAGTCAGTTTTTATGTTCCCTGCAAGCAATGGTCCCAGCAGACTGGAAAACTGCTAATGTAACACCCTTATTTAAAAAGGGCAGTGGACAGAAGGCGGGAAACGATAGACCGGTTAGCCTAACATCTGTGGTAGGTAAAATTTTGGAGTCCATTATTAAGGAGACAGTAACAGGACATTTGGATAATCATAATTTAATAGGACAAAGTCAGCATGGTTTTATGAAGGGGAAGTCATGTTTGACAAATTTGCTGGAGTTCTTTGAGGAAGTAACATATAGGGTGGATAAAGGGGAACCAATGGACGTAGTGTATTAAGACTTCCAAAAGACATTTGACAAGGTGCCACACAAAAGACTATTGCTTAAGATAAAAAAATCACGGGATTGGGGGTAATATTCTGGCATGGATAGAGGATTGGCTATCTAACAGAAGGCAGAGTTGGAATAAATGGTTCATTCTCAGACTGGCAATCAGTAACTAGTGGTGTTCCGCAGGGGTCAGTGCTGGGTCCCCAACTCTTTACAATCTATATTAATGATTTGGAGGAGGGGACCGAGTGTAACATATCAAAGTTTGCAGATGATACTAAGATGGGAGGGAAAGTAGTGAGTGAGGAGGACATAAAAAACCTGCAAGGGGACATCGACAGGCTAAGTAAGTGGGCAGAGATTTGGCAGATGGAATACAATACTGGAAAGTGTGAGGTTATGCACTTTGGCAGGAAAAATCGTAGAGCAAGTTATTATCTTAATGGCAAGAAACTGGAAAGTACTGAAGTACAAAGGGATCTGGGGGTCCTGGTGCACGAAACTCAAAAGGTTAGTATGCAGGTGCAGCAAGTGATTAAGAAGGCCAATGGAATGTTGGCTTTCATTGCTAGGGGGATAGAATATAAAAATAGGGAGGTATTGCTTCAGTTGTACAAGGTATTGGTGAGACCGCACCTGGAATACTGCGTACAGTTTTGGTGTCCATACTTCAGAAAGGACATACTTGCTCTCGAGTCAGTACAAAGAAGGTTCACTTGGTTAATCCTGGGGATGAGGGGATGGACATAATGAGGAGAGGTTGAGTAGATTGGGACTCTACTCATTGGAGTTCAGAAGAATGAGAGGCGATCTTATTGAAACATATAAGATTGTGAAGGGGTTGGATCGGGTGGATGCGGGGAGGATGTTCCCGATGATGGGTGAAACTAGAACTAGGGGGCATAGTCTTAGAATAAGGGGCTGCTCTTTCAAAACTGAGATGAGGAGGAACTACTTCACTCAGAGGGTGGTAGGTCCATGGAATATGCTGCCCCAAAAAGCTGTAGAAGTTACATCATTACATAAATTTAAAACAGAAATAGACAGTTTCCTAGAAGTAAAGGGAATTAAGGGTTACGGGGAGTGGGCAGGAATTTGGACATGAGTCTAGGTCCGGATCGGTCATGGCCCTGTGGGTAGTGGAGCGGACCTAGGGGCCGTGTAGCCTGATCCTGCTCCTATTTCGTGTGTCTAATTCTGTTAGATTCAGGAGATGGTTCTGTGATAGTGGATTGGCGGTTAGGATCAGATCAACCATGATCTTATTGAATGGCGGAGCAAGCTCGAGGGGCCGATTGGCCTACTCCTGCTCCTATTTCTTATGTTCTTACTCTCATATTCTATTTCCCCCCTCTTAATTAATCCCTTTGTCCTCCTTTGCTGAATCCTAAACTGCTCCCAATCCTCAGGTTTACTGCTTTTTCTGGCCAATTTATATGTCCTCTCCTTGGATCTTATGCTATCCCTAATTTCCCTCGTTAGCCACGGTTGAGTCACCTTTTTTGTTTTATTTTTATGCCAAACAGGGATGAACAAATTCTGTAGTTCATCCATGCAATCTTTGAATGTTTGCCATTCCTTAGATAAAGAGACCAAAACTGTACACAGTACTCCAGGTGTGGTTTCACCAAGGCCCTGTTTAATTGTAGCAAGACTTCCTTACTCTTATACTCCAACCCCCTTGCAATAAAGGCCAACATGCCATTTGCCTTCCTTATTGCTTGCTGTACCTGCATGCTAGCTTTCTGTGTTTCTTGCACAAGGATACCCAGACCTCTCTGAACACCAACATTTAAAGTTTCTCACCATTCAAAAAATATTCTGTTTTTCTATTCTTCCTACCAAAGTGAATAACCCCACATTTCCCTACATTATACTCCATCTGCCACCTTACTGCCCACTCACTTAGTCTATCTATATCCCTTTGCAGACTGTGTGTTCTCCTCACAGCTTACTGTTCCAACAGCAAACTTGGATACATTACACTCGGTCCCTTCCTCTATGTGATTAATATAGATTGTAAATAGCCGAGGCCCCAACACTGATCCTTGCGGCATCCCACTAGTTACAGCCTGCCAACCCGAAAAAGATGCGTTTATCCCTACTCTCTGTTTTCTGTCTGCTAGCCAATCCTCTATCCATGCTACTGTAGGAATAGGCGTATTCCTAACAAATAACGGAGCTTGACGCGGAAGAACAAACAGGATTTTAATGTTGAATTAGATGAAGTACAGCAAACAACGTAGAACGAGCAACGCGATGACGTCATCTCATTTGCGTCGTGATGTCATCGCATTGCTCGCGTTTGCCCGCGCTTGGGGCGGTCACGTGAATTGCGTGATGACGTTATCACGTTTACCCGGCACTGGAGCTGGCCGTTGCGGCCGAAGTCACGGGAGCGGGAGGCTGAGATGGGCCGGCGATTGCTGCGGGAGCGGGAGGCCGAGCTGGGCCGGCGATTGCCGCGGGAGGCAGACGATTGCCGCGGGAGCGGGAGGCCGAGCTGGGCCGACGATTGCCGCGGGAGCGGGAGGCCGAGCCGAGCCGGCTCGCGTTTATACATACACATCGTTAAGTTAAAGGGAATTATGTATAATAAGTAAGGGACACTCAGTGGTACCGCTACACTACTATATTACCCCCAACCCCATGAGCCCTAATCTTGTATAATAACCTTTTATGTGGCACCTTATCGAATGCCTTTTGGAAATCTAAGTATACCACAGCCACTGGTTCCCCTTTACCCACCCTGCTAGTTACATCCTCAAAAAACTGTAATAAATTTGTCAAACACGATTTCCCTTTCATAAAACCATGTTGACTATGCCTAGTCATTTTATGATTTTCTAAGTGATTTGATACCACTTCCTTAATAATAGATTCCAGCATTTTCCCCGATGACTGATGTCAGGCTAACTGGCCTGCAGTTCCCCGTTTTTTCTCTCCCTCCTTTCTTGAATAGCGGTGTTACATTTGCGACCTTCCAATCCGCTGGGACTACTCCAGAATCTAGGGAATTTTGGAAGATCAAAACCAATGCATCCACTATATCTACAGCCACCTCTTTTAGAACCCTAGGATGTCGGCCGTCGGGTCCAGGGGATTTGTCGGCTTTTAGTCCCATTAGTTTCTCTAGTACTTTTACTCTACTTATATTAATTACGTTAAGTTCCTCACCCTCATTAGACCCTTGGTTCCCCACCATTTTTGGTATGCTTTGTGTGTTTTCTACTGTGAAGACAGATACAAAATATTTGTTTAAGATTTCTGCCATTTCCTTATTCCCCATAATAATTTCTCCTGTCTCAGCCTCTAAGAGGCCAACATTTACTTTTGCTACGCTTTTCCTTTTTACATACTTGTAGAAACTCTTACAATCTGCTTTTATATTTCTTGCTAGTTTTCTCTCATATTGCATTTTTTCCCTTATCATCAATTTTTTGGTCAACCTTTGCTGGTTTCTGATACTCTCCCAATCCTCAAGCTTACTACTATTCTTTGTAACATTGGAAGCTTCTTCTTTCAATCTAATGCTATCCTTAACTTCTTTAGTTAGCCATGGTTGGATCACTTTTCCCGTGGAGTTTTTGTTTCTCAATGGAATGTATTTTTGTTGAGAATTATAAACTATTTCTTTAAATGCTAGCCACTGCTTATCTACCACCATACTTTTTAATCTATTTTTCCAATCTACCTTAGCCAACTCGCCCCTCATACCTATGTAATTGGCTTTATTTAAGTTTAAGTCTCTAGTTTCGGACTTAGGCAAGTCACTCTCAAACTTAACATGAAATTCTATCATATTATGATCACTCTGCCTCAGAGGATCCTTTACTATGAGATTGCTAATTAACCCTGTCTCATTACACAATACAAGATCTAAAATAGCCTGTTCCCTGGTTGGCTCCATGATATATTGTTCTAGGAAACTGTCCCAAATTCATTCCACGAACTCATCCTCCAGACTACCTTTGCCAATTTGATTTGTCCAGTCTATATGAAGATTAAAGTCCCCCAAAATTATTGCATTACCTTTGTTGCAAGCTCCTACTATTTCTTGATTAATATTCTGTCCAACGGTATAGCTACTGTTAGGGGACCTATATACTACTCCTACCAGTGTTTTCTGCATCTTGTTATTCCTCATCTCCAACCATACTGATTCTACTTCCTGATATTCCGATCAGAGATCCTTTCTCGCTAATGTCCTTATGTCATCCTTTATTATCAGGGCTACTCCCCCTCCTTTTCCATTCTGCCTTTCTTTTTAAAACATCAAGTACCTGGGAATATTTAGTTCCCAACCTTGGCCACCATGCAACCATGTCTCTGTAATGGCTATTAGGTCAAACCCATTTATCTCTATTTGTGCCACTAGTTCATCGATCTTTTTACCAATGCTTCATGCATTCAGATGAAGAGCCTTAATTTAATTTTTTTACCATTATTCCCTGCTTTGACCTTATTCTCTGCTGCACTGCTACCGTTAAACTCTGTCCCTTCCTGTCACACTCTATCACACATTCCACACCACACACATGCTCCACAAGTTTCACCCCTTCATACTAGATGTCTGCTGGAGGGGCTGTGGCCAGACTGACACCCTCCCTTACATATTCTAGCCATGTGCCCAGATCCAGCCATTCTTGACAGCAGTTGAAGATCTCCAGGAACCTGACTAGTCGCACAATGCCAGAAGGTCCAGCTCAGTGCTTGCTGGGCCTGCCCACTGGAGAGAAAGGCTCTCCTGCCCTGCAACGAGTAGGCTAGGAGGACTCTCATTACTAGCTGCTAAAAAAAGTTATCCCACTCCCTTCATGGCAAAGTGCAGTCCCACATACAACAATCGTGTGGCTGAACCACATGTGGGGTATTTCCAGTCAGAATGAGTAATGTTTGGTCTCAGTCTGGAACTGGGAAAATTCCAGCCAGTCTGGAGTCCATTCTTGGGAGACCCACTCAATGCAAACTACCTCCTTAGTGTAGTAACCTACTCACTGGCCACAAAGGCACCAACTCCAACCAAAATGACCACCAGTACACAGATCCCTCCAAACTATTTCCAATCCTAATTAGCCCCAGAACTCAGTCAAGCAAGTTGTCTAGGCCCTCTCAACCTACACTAATACAGCGATATATCCCTACACTGACACCGTTTACTGACTTCATTGGCTAAAACTCTAGTGCTGTACTGAGCTGCAGTCAGAGATGCCATCTTTCGAATGAGATGTTAAACCAAGTTCCTGTCTGCCCCCTTAGGTGGATGTAAAAGATCCCAAGGCATTAATTTGAAGAGAAGCAGGAGAGTTCTCACCAGTGTCCAGGCCAACATTTATCTCAACCAACATCATTAATCCGGTTGTTATCACATTACGGTCTGTGGGACCTTGCTATGTGCAAATTGGCTGTCCGTTTCCTACATTACAACTATAATTCAAAAATACTTAATTAGCTGTAATGTGCCATGGGACGTCATGAAGGGCGCTATGTAAATGCAAGCTCTTTTTTTAAATTGCTATGTGAATAGGCCCTCAAATTGTAAAATGGCTCATAAAAACTGTAAAATAATATGTAAAACACTTTATAAAAAGCAAATGTATATTCCTGAATACCCAATAAAAGCAGCTTCAATAACAAAAACATACATTTATATAGTGCCTTATATGTAGAAAAAAATGTCCTATGGCACTTCAAGGAAAGAAAAATGGATGCAAGGCTAAAGAGGGATGACCCACATACACTTACAGGACAATTGGAAACACTTCAATTTTGAATAAGTTTCCTATCTAACAGAACATGTGCTGGGTTGTTAGATCAGGCTGAAAAATTGATCGCACTGTACCCTCTAAATCATACCCATTTAGCATTAGCTTACAATTTCACATTTTACAGCAATAAAGCAAATACTTCTTCTGTTCAGCCAAATTTACCAAGCTTTTTACATTTTTGTTAACCACCAACTCTACTTGAAAACATATCAGAAGCAATGAGAACTTCAGAACACAAGACAAAAAAAGACGGATTTATGAGCAACATTAATTGATAGTTCTAATGAACGGTGTATGCCCAAACCCCCTCAACCTAGCTTTTTAAAAAAAAAATCATTCATGGGATGTGGGCAATGCTGGCAAGGCCAACATTTATTGCCCATCCCTAATTGCCCTCGAGAAGGTGGTGGTGGCTGCCTTGAACCGCTGCAGTCCGCATGGTGAAGGTACTTTCTCAGTGCCGTTAGGGAGGGAGTTCCAGGATTTTGACCCAGCGACTATGAAGGAACAACAATATATTTCCAAGTCAGGCTGGTGTGTGGCTTGGAGGGGAACTTGCAGGTGATGGTATTCCCATGCGCCTGCTGCCTTTGTCCTTCCAGGTGGTAGAGGTCATGGGTTTGGGAAGTGCTGCCGAAGAAGCCTTGGCGAGTTGCTGCAGTGCATCTTGTGGATGGTACACACTGCAGCCACGGTACACCGGTGGTGCAGGGAGAGAATGTTCAAGGTGGTGGATGGGGTGCCAGTCAAGTGGGCTGCTTTGCCCTGGATAGTGTCGAGCTTCTTGAGTGTTGTTGGAGCTGCACTCATCCATGCAAGTGGAGAGTATTCCATCACACTTCTTGTGCCTTGTAGATGGTGGAAAGGCTTTGGGGAGTCAGGGAGGTAAAACACTCGCTGCAGAATTCCCAGCCTCTGACCTGCTCTTGTAGCCACAGTAACTATGTGACTGGTCCAGTTAAGTTTCTGATCAATGTTGACCTCCCAGAATGTTGATGGTGGGGGATTTAGCAATGGTAATGCTGTTGAATGTCAAGGGGAGGTGGTTAGACTCTCTCTTGTTGGAGATGGTCATTGCCTGACACTTGTGTGGCATGAATGTTACTTGCCACTTATTAGTCTAAGCCTGAATGTCATCCATGTCTTGCTGCATGTGGGCACGGACTGCTTCATTGTCTGAGGAGATGCAAATGGAACTGAACACTGCAGTCATCAGCGAACATTCCAACTTCTGACTTTACGATCGAGGGAAGGTCATTGATGAAGCAGTTGAAGATGATTGGGCCGAGGACACTGCCTTGAGGAACTCCTGCAATGATGTCCTGGGGCTGAGATGATTGTCCTCCAACAACGACAACCATCTTCCTTTGTGCTAGGTATAACTCCAGCCAGTGGAGAGTTTACCTAGATTCCCACTGACTTCAATTTTACTAACATAGAAGATAGGAGCAGGAGTAGGCCATTCAGCCCTTCGAGCCTGCTCTGCCATTCAATGAGATCATGGCTGATCATCCAAATTCAGTACCCTGTCCCTGCCTTCTCCCCATATCCCTTGATCCCTTTAGCCTTAAGAAATATATCCAACTCTTTCTTGAATATATTTAATGAACTGGCCTCCACCACCCTCTGTGGCAGAGAATTCCACAGGTTCACCACTCTCGGTGAAGAAATTCCTCCTCATTTCAGTCCTAAATGGCTTACCCCTTATCCTTAGACTATGACCCCTGGTTCTGGACTCCCCGGCCATCAGAAACATCCTTTCTCCATCTAGTCTGTCCAGACCGGACAGAATTTTATAGGTGTCAATGAGATCCCCTCTCAATCTTCTAAACTCCAGTGAGTATAAGCCCAATTGACACAATCTCTCCTCGTACATCATTCCTGTCATCCCAGGTATCAGCCTGGTGAATCTTCGCTGCACTCCTTCCATGGCAAGAACATCCTTCCTCAGGTAAGGTGACCAAAACTGCACACAATACTCAAGGTGCGGTCTCACCAAGGCCCTGTACAACTGCAGCAAGACATCCTTGTTCTTGTGCTCGAAACCTCTTGCTACGAAGGCCAACATACCATTTGCCTTCTTAACCGCCTGCTGCACCTGCATGCTTACCTTCAGTGACTGGTGCACAAGAACACCCAGGTCTCTCTGCACTTCCCCTTCTCCCAATCTATTGCCATTCAAATAATAATCTGCCTTCCTGTTTTTGCCACCAAAGTGGATAACCTCACATTTATCCACATTATAGTGCATTTGCCATGTTTCTGCCCAATCACCCAACCTGTACAAATCGTACTGGAGTTTCATGACATCCTCCTCACAGCATAACCTCCCACCCAGCTTTGTGTCATCTGCAAATTTGGAGATATTACATCCAATTCCCTCGTCCAGATCATTAATATATACTGTGAACAGCTGGGGTCCTAGGACCGATCCTTGCGGTACCCCACTAGTCACTGCCTGCCACTCGGAAAACGACCCGTTTATTCCAACTCTTTGCTTTCTGTCCGCCAACCAGTTCTCTATCCACGTCAATACCTTGCCCCCAATCCCATGTGCCTTAATTTTGCACGCTAATCTCTTATGCGGGATCTTATCGAAAGCCTTTTGAAAATCCAAATACACCACACCCACTGGTTCTCCCTTATCTATTTTACCAGTTACATCCTCAAAAAATTCCAGTGGATTAGTCAAGCATGATTTACCTTTTGTAAATCCATGTTGACTTTGCCCGATCCTATCACTGCTTTCCAAGTGCTCTGCTATTACATCTTTTATAATGGGCTCTAGCATTTTCCCCACTACCGATGTCAGGCTTACCGGTCTATAATTCCCCGCTTTTTCTCTGCCACCTTTTTTGAATAGTGGGGTAACATTAGCTACCCTCCAATCCATGGGTACTTTTCCAGAGTCTATTGAGTTCTGGAAGATGACCAGCAATGCATCTACTATTTCTAGGGCCACTGCCTTAAGTACCCTGGGATGTAGATTATCAGGCCCTGGGGATTTATCGGCCTTCAGTCCCATCAATTTTCCTAACACCATTTCCCTACAAATACTGATTTCTTTCAGTTCCACCCTTTCATCAGACCTTATGTTGCGCGGTATTTCTGGAAGGTTATTTGTGTCCTCCTTTGTGAAGACAGAACCAAAATATGTATTTAGTTGGTCTGCCATTTCTTTGCTCCCCATTATAAATTCCCCCGATTCTGACTGCAAGGGACCTACGCTTGACTTCACCAATCTTTTTCTCTTTACATATCTATAAAAGCTTTTACAGTCAGTTTTTATGTTCCCTGAAAGCTTACTCTCATATTCTATTTTCCCTTTCTTAATTAATCCCTTTGTCCTCCTTTGTTGAATCCTAAACTGCTCCCAATCCTCAGGATTATTGCTTTTTCTGGCCAATTTGTATGTCCTCTCCTTGGATCTTATGCTATCCCTAATTTCCCTTGTTAGCCACGGTTGAGTCACCTTTTTTGTTTTATTTTTATGCCAAACTGGGATGAACAACTTCTGTAGTTCATCCATTCGGTCTTTGAATGTTTGCCACTGCCTATCCACCGTCAACCCTTTGAGTGCCATTCCCCAATCAATCCTACCCAACTCGCTCCTCAGACCATCGTAGTTTCCTTTATTTAAATTGAGGACCCTAGTTTCTGAGTCAACTACTTCATTCTCCATCTTAATGAAGAATTCGATCATATTATGATCGCTCCGACCCAAGGGGCCTCGTACAACAAGATTGCTAATTAATCCTTTCTCGTTACATAATACCCAGTCTAAGATGACCTGATCTCTGGTTGGTTCCTTGACATATTGGTCCAGGAAACCATCCCGTAAACACTCCAGGAATTCCTCCTCCACAGTATTGTTACTAATTTGGTTAGCCCAATCTATATGTAGATTAAAGTCACCCATGATGACTGCTGTGCCCTTATTGCAAGCTTCTTTAATTTCCCTTTTAATGCCATCCCCAACCTCCGCCTTACTGTTTGGAGGTCTATATACCACTCCCACTAATGTTTTTTTCCCCCTTAGTATTTCTCAATTCTACCCATACAGATTCCACCTCATCAGAGCTAATATCCTTCATTACAATTGTGTTAATCCCTTCTTTAACCAGTAATGCTACCCCTCCTCCCTTTCCTTTTTGCCTATCTTTCCTGAATATCGAATACCCCTGGGTGTTGAGTTCCCAGACTTGGCCATCCTTGAGCCACGTTTCCGTAATCCCAACCAAATCATATTTGTTTACCTCTATTTGCGCAGCCAATTCATCGACCTTATTACAAATGCTCCTCGCATTAAGACACAAAGCGTTCAGGCTTGTTTTTTTAACGCTCTTAGATCTATTAGAATTATTATTTACTGTGGCCACGTTTGATTTAAACCGTTGATTTCTCTGACTGCCACCTTTGTTTTTCTCCTTCCTATCTTATGCTTTTATCCTCGTTTCCCTTTCCTCTGTCTCCCTGCTCAGGTTCCCAACCCCCTTCCATTTTAGTTCAAACCCTCCCCCACAGCACTAGCAAACACTCCCCCTAGGACATCGGTTCCAGACCTGCCCAGGTGCAGACCGTCCGGTTTGAACTGGTCCCACCTCCCCCAGAACCGGTTCCAATGTCCCAGGAACTTGAATCCCTCCCCCTGGCACCATTCCTCTAGCCACGTATTCATCTGAAGTATCCTTCTATTTCTACTCTGACTAGCATGTGGCACTGGTAGCAATCCTGAGATTCCTACCTTTGAGGTCCTGTTTTTTAATTTACCTCCTAACTCCCTATATTCCGCTTTTAGGACCTCATCCCGCTTTTTACCTATATCATTGGTGCCTATATGCACCACGACAACTGGCTGTTCACCCTCCCCTTCCAAGATGTTCTGCAGCCGCTCGGCGACATCCTTGACCCTTGCACCAGGGAGGCAACACACCATCCTGGAGTCTCGTTTGCGGCCGCAGAAACGCCTATCTATTCCCCTTACAATTGAATCCCCTATTACTATAGCTCTACCACTCTTTTTCCTCCCATTCTGTGCAGCAGAGCCACCCCTGGTGCCAGGAAGTTGGCTGCTGCTGCCTTCCTCCGATAAGCCATCCCCCCCAACAGTACTCAAAGTGGTATATCTGTTGGAGGGGGGGGTGGTCACAGGGGACCCCTGCACTACCTGCCTGCACCTAGTAATCTGCCTGTTGGTCACCCGTTCCCTTTCTTCCTATCCAACCTCTACCTGTGGTGTGTCCAACTCCGTAAACGTGCTATTCACGATGTTCCGAGCATCGTGAACGCTCCAGTATGCATCCAATTGCAGCTCCAGTGCCGCAATGCGGTCTGTCAGTAGCTGCAGCTGGGTGCACTTCCTGCACATGTACTTGTCAGGGACACAGGAAGTGTCCCTGAGTTCCCACATCTCGCAGGAGGAGCAGATCACGGGGCCGGGCTGTCCTGCCATGACTTACCCTTTAATTAATTGAGTTTAAATTAAATCAATCAATCCCACTAATTACACTACAGTTAAATAGTTTACCAACAGTCCCCACTACATCAGAGAGACCTTAGAAACTATAAAACAGAGTTAAAGTTTAAAGAGAGAAATACTCACCACCAATCACTTACCTGCTTCCTGCTGACGTCACACTTGGATTACTTTTTACCTCTCTCCCGGAACCTGGATTGGTCGGGCCTCTGATGCTCCCTCGCAGGTCCGCTGTCTCTCCGGTCTCGGCGCTCTGGGCCTCGCTGCCTCGGGCTGCTCCTTTTATCCTCCGCCGCCTCTGGTGCTCCCTCGCAGGTCCGCTGCCTCTCCGGTCTCGGGGCTCTGGGCCTCGCTGCCTCGGGCTGCTCCTTTTATCCTCCGCCGCCTCTGGTGATCCCTCGCAGGTCCGCTGCCTCTCCGGTCTTGGGGCTTCTTGATGCCACACTCGGTCAAATGCTGCCTTGATGTCAAGGGCAGTCACTCTCACCTCACCTCTGGCATTCAGCTCTTTTGTCCATATTTGGACCAAGGCTGTAATGAGGCCTGGAGCCACCCAAACTGAGCATCGGGGAGCAGGTTATTGGTGAGTAAGTGCCGCTTGATAGAGTCCATTATAAAAGATGTAATAGCAGAGCACTTGGAAAACAGTGACAGGATCAGACAAAGTCAACATGGATTTACAAAAGGTAAATCGTGCTTGACTAATCTACTGGAATTTTTTGAGGATGTAACTGGTAAAATAGATAAGGGAGAACCAGTGGATGTGGTGTGTTTGGACTTTCAGAAGGCTTTCGATAAGGTCCCGCATAAGAGATTAGCGGTTAAAGTTAAGGCACATGGGATTGGGGGCAAGGTATTGACTTGGATAGAGAACTGGTTGGCAGACAGAAAGCAAAGAGTTGGAATAAACGGGTCTTTTTCCGAGTGGCAGGCAGTGACGAGTGGGGCACTGCAGGGATTGGTCCTTGGACCCCAGCTATTCACAATATATATTAATGATCTGGACAAGGCAACTAGATGTAATATCTCCAAATTTGCAGACGACACAAAGCTGGGTGGGCGTGTGTGCTGTGAGGAGGATGCCAAGAAACTCCAGGATGATTTGGACATGTTGGGTGATTGGGCAGAAGCAATATAACGTGCATAAATGTGAGGTTATCCACTTTGGTAGCAAAAACAGGAAGGCAGATTATCTGAATGCCAATAGATTGGGAGAAGGGGAAGTGCAACGAGACCTGGGTATCCTTGTGCACCAGTCGCTGAAGGTAAGCATGCAGGTGCAGCAGGCGGTTAAGAAGGCAAATGGTATGCTGGCCTTCGTAGCGAGAGGGTTTGAGTACAGGAACAAGATTCTTGCTGCAGTTGTACAGGGCCTTGGTGAGACCACACCTTGAGTATTGTGTGCAGTTTTGGTCGCCTTATCTGAGGAAGGATGTTCTTGCCATGGAAGGAGTTCAGCGAAGATTCACCAGGCTGATACTTGGGATGGCAGGAATGACATACGAGGAGCGATTGGGTCGATTGGGTTTATACTCGCTGGGAGTTTAGAAGAATGAGAGGGGATCTCATTGAAACTTATAAAATTCTGACAGGACTGGACAGACTAGATGCAGGAAGGATGTTTCCGATGGTCAGGGAGTCCAGAACCAGGGGTCACAGTCTAAGGATAAGGGGTAAGCCATTTAGGACAGAAATGAGGAGGAATTTCTTCACCCAGAGAGTGGTGAACTTGTGGAATTCTCTACCACAGAAGGCAGTAGAGGCCAATTCATTAAATATATTCAAGAAGGAGTTGGATATATTTCTTGAGGCTAAAGGGATCAAGGGATATGGGGAGAAAGCAGGGGCAGGGTACTGAATTTGGATGATCGGCCATGATCGCATTGCATGGCAGAGCAGGCTCGAGGGGCCGAATGGCCTACTCCTATCTATGTTTCTATGATAGCACTGTCGACGACAGCTTCCATCACTTTGCTGATGATTGGCAATAGACTGATGGGGCGGTAATTGGCTGTCCTATAACCTAGCTATTCTCTTATGCTATGTATTTCCGGTATTTTATTTGCTTACTTCTGATGTCCAGTTTTTTTTCCATTATTAACCATCCAATGGATTAGTGTCAAGTCATTTCGGACATCTCACACACCAAATCCTGCAACTTGTCATAGAGTCAGTTATACAGCACAGAAAGAGGCCCTTCGGCCCATCGTGTATGCGCCGGCCATGAAGCCATATATGGTCATTGCATCATCTGCCCTCAAATTGCAGTATAGACAGATACCCAACCTTTTAACTTATACAAAGAATTACTGCCATTAGAACTGAAACATTAGCAAGATTTACACATTTGTTTTAATATCTGTAAGCATTTGTCTGGTAGTCCAGTAGGTAAATGCCATGCTACTGTGGTATATGGAACCACATTTAACCCCTTGTTTACACTAGTTTTGACAATTCTAGCCAAGTGAAATGAAGCCATTGAAAAAGAGAATATAAGCAGCTAAATTCATTTTTGTGTTTATAAAATGGGTATATAGTCTACATTCTGTTCATATCTACTATCAATTCTGTATAATTTCATCGCTCCTAGCATAATCACAGAGCATCTTTTGTGGAATGGCTAACATGATTAAAAAGTGTTCATTGCTTCCAAAAATGACTCATTTGTGAAGTCAGTTTAAATCTTAGTGGTCCAACTAATGCTCCATGATGTGCATACATTTTGTAATACATCAAATATAAATCACTTTTTAAAAATAATACTACAGGACAAACCGCAAGTGGTGACAAAGCAGGAATGGACTTGATGTTTAAAAATAAAACCTGCAGAGTCAGCTTCTGCCAAAATACAATAAAGCAAGGTAAATATTGGCTCGGAGGAAAATATGAGGAAGAAGATATAAAACAAGGAAATGTAAATTGAATTTAAAGGCCACACACTTGCAAGGGTTTGAGTGATCACTAGTATTATGTAAACAAAACTGTAAATCTGCAGTAATCACAAAACAGCTAATACCATAATGTGCCCATCACATAACCATGTTTACAATAGCAAAATACTGTGGATGCTGGAAATCTGAAATAACAGAAAATGCTGGAAACTCTCAGCAGGTCAGGCAGCATCGAGGAGAGAGAAAGAGAGTTAGCGGCCCGTAATTTCCGATAGGAGGCTTCCTGTGTGCGGAGGCCTCCTATCGGTAAAAAAAAAATCTACGCTCTTACCCGAGGGCTCCCGGGGTCCAGACACTTCCAAAGCTGGGCCTCTCCACAGTTGAAATGTGCAGGGCCCACGTATCCCAGGGGCGCATGCAGTTCGCAAGCGCCCCTGGGGTCACGTTGGCCAGGCTAACCAATAGGAGAAGGGAATCTCCCTTCATACTTTTGGCAGATAGACCTGTCAAATATATGAATGGAGATCACCCCAAAAACTCATCAACATATTAAATACATTTTTAAAAAACCATCCCGTTTTTAAAATGAGTTAAAATTACATTAAATAAAATATTTTAAACAAATGTAATTAAAAAAAAAGTTTTTTTATGGGGCCAAGAATAAACTTACCCTTTTTAAAAGTACTTTTAATATTAAACGAGTGAAAATTAAAAAAAAAAAACTTTTTTTAAACTCTTATGCTGGTAAAAGCAGGCCTTGCGCCTGCTTTTACCAGGCAAAAGATTTTTTAAATGGTTTTCAGCGGGCGTAGGTTCTGCAGAAAGCATTCGTGACAGATCGGAAATGCTGGTTTTCAGCGCATGCGCTTCGCATGCCTGAAACCGGCATTTCCGATGTCCCTATGGGTGTGTACACAGCGCGTACCCACCCGTAGGGATTGGAAAATACGGGCCAGTGTTTTGAGTCAGGGATCCTTCGTCAGAGGGTCCCTGACTGAAATGTTGACTCTTTTTCTCTCTCCTCGATGCTACCTGACCTGCTGAGTGTTTCCATCATTTTCTGCTGATTTCATACAACCACGTTTAATTGTGCACGGTCACTGCCACTATCCTAATAAAACTAAATAAAATTATCCAGAACAGATTTTTATATATATATATATATATATATATATATATATATATATATATATATATATAAGTACCCTGGCGGTATTACAAGGCAGTAATCTCAGAGTTCTAAAACTGTTTGGCTCTTGCAATTTGTGGCATCATGCGATTAGATGACTGCCTTGTAATTATTTATAGATGGTCTTAATCCTGTCTCATCGAGGAAGCTATTTTTAAACATCAAATGATAAAAATGTAGTTCACTGATTATAGATTTAAGATTAGATTTGTTCACTAGAGCTATGCTTACAATTCTAAAGGGTTGCCTTATAGTAATCTGGGATGTTATGATTAAGGTTATCCACCAGGTGGTGCTGTAGCCAATGCTGCTGCTAAGGTCAGAGGTTTGTTTCCTGTCAAGGTCAGCAAAGGTGCAATGCCTGGATGCAAGCCTGCCTGGTTGTTTCGCAGTCGTTTAATAAAGTACTCTTATTAATCCGAATACCTCGCCTCTTCGAGTCCTTGTCTCACTGCATGGATTTATCACATTTGGTGACGAGGAAACTAAAGGATCCTGAATAAAGAAGAAAAGTCTGCCAGGACGTTTAAACAACAAAATTATGAGCTACGGTTAGCTACCAGCTGGAAGTGAGCATGGCTGCCATGGTAGAAACGGTTTCCGCTTTTGATAGTCAAGCACAAACCTGGGAGGAATACTGTGAAGTGTTGGGTTATTTTTTCGAAGCAAATGAAATAAATGATGCCAGAAAAAGGAAAGCCATTCTGCTTAGTTCAGTGGGAAGCCAAACCTACAGTTTGATGAAGAATCTGCTCAGTCCTGAAAAGCCTGGAGACAAATCATTTGTTGAATTAGTGGCCTTGCTAAAAGAACATTTCAACCCTAAGCCTAGTGAGATTGTACAGCGGTTCAAGTTTAATTCAAGGAACAGGAAAGAGGAAGAGAGTGTAATGGACTATGTAGCAGTGTTGCGTAAATTAGCACAAGATTGCAATTATGGGAACAACCTGAAGGAAATGCTGAGAGATAGGCTAGTTGGCGGAATAATGGACGACCGAATGCAGCGCAGTTTATTATCTGAGACTGGGCTTACTTATGAAAAAGCATTGGAACTTGCTCAAGCCATAGAAACAGCGAACCGAGATGTAAAAGAAATACAGGGTTCAGACAGGGCTAATGCTACGCAAGTTGCAGGTCAGGTTGTTGCGGGCATGTTATAGATGCAAGGCCGATCACCTGGCGAGTGAATGCCGGTTTCTGGAGGAAGAGTGCTACAAGTGTGGGAAACAAGGACACATAAAACGAGCTTGCAGGGCGAAATCACCTGTGGAGGAATCCAAACCAAAAGGGGGAGGACAGCAAAACCAAGGGAGAGAAGTGAAAAAACATGGAGCACACCACATCAGCGGGGAAGCTGAGGAAGAAGAGGACATGTTCATAATGTATAGCATGTTAGAGAACATTCCAAAAGTGGCTATCACATTGCAACTGACAGTAAATGACTCCAAGGTGAACTTTGAAGTGGATACAGGGTGCGGCGTGACCATAATGAACAAGGCAGAGTACTCAAAATTGTGGAACCGTGCAAAAGTTCCAGAGTTAAAGCCTTGCTCCCTGCATCTTAAAACATAGAGGTTAACGAGTAGCGACATTAGGTACAGCTAATGTAACTGTGCAACACAGGGACACAGTGGAACAGCTACCTGTAGTTATAGTATCGGGTACCGGACCAAACCTGTTAGGTCGGGGCTGGATAAAAGAATTTAAATTAGACTGGGGAGCAGTACATCAAATAGATGCAGGCAAACTGTTGACTTTGCAAGAAGTGTTGAGTGAACATGAGAATGTGTTCAAGGAGGAACTTGGCACATTTAATGGCCCCCCAGCTAAGATTTATGTAGACAAGGAGGCACCGCCAAGGTTTTTTAAACAACGACCTGTGCCTTATGCCATGAAGCCAAAGGTAGAGGCTGAGCTTGACCGTCTATTGATAGAGAGAACATACTGGAGCCAGTGAAATGTTCGGAATGGGCAGCTCCCATAGTACCTGTTTTAAAACCGGACAATTCGGTAAGACTCTGTGGAGACTATAAATTGACAGTCAATCGGGCGTCCAAACTAGAGCAGTATCCGATTCCCAAAACAGAGGATCTCTTTGCAAACCTGGCTGGAAGAAAGAAATTCACAAAGTTGGATACAAGTCATGCCTACTTGCAGATTACATTGGATGACGAATCAAAGAAGTATGTCACCATCCTGCCACGGCACTTGTGGCTACAGAGCAAGTAAGAACATGGACAGGTAAAGATCCAGTCCTGTCTAGAGTTCGAGAATATGTGGTGAGGGGATGGCCACAGCATCCGGAAGGGGCTGATTTCACACCCTACAGTGTCAGGAAAACAGAGCTGAGTGTGCAGGATGGTTGTGTGTTGTGGGGAGCATGAGTGATTATTCCACGGCCAGCACGACAGTCTATCCTAGAGCAACTACATCAGTGTCATCCTGGGGTCTCGCGTATGAAAGCCTTGGCTAGGAGTTACTTGTGGTGGCCAAAGCTAGATGAGGAGATAGAAAATCTAGTCAAGACATACAGCACTCGTCAGGAACACCGGAAGGCACCAGCAGCGGCTCCTCTCCACCCCTGGGAGTGGCTGGATAAACCATGGAGAAAATTGCACTTAGATTATGCGGGTCCATTCATGGGGAAGATGTTCCTCATAATCATTGATGCACATTCCAAATGGATGGATGTTTATCCTGTAAATTCTGCTTCCGCCACTACTACTATAGACTGCCTGTGTCGGAGCTTCAGTAATCAAGGGCTACCGGAGATCGTGGTGAGTGACAATGCCACTTGTTTTGTGAGTACAGAGACAAAAGAGTTCGAGAGAAAAAATGGCATAGTGCAGGTGACCTCGGCTCCATATCATCCGTCCTCGAATGGACTTGCGGAGATAGCCATACAAACATTTAAGGAGATGGTGAAAAAAAGTGCAGAAGGGAGTTTAGCAGCCAAAGTGTCACGGGTTCTGTTCAGCTACAGAATAACACCTCAATCCACCACAGGACTCTCTCCTGCTGAGATGTTATTAGGTCGTAGACTACGCTCTACTCTTGACCTTGTCCACCCAGGCCTAAAAAGAAAAATGGAAAACAGACAAAACAAACAAAAAGAGAACCATGACAATTGAACAAAGAGCCGAAGTTTTGGAGAAGGAGATGCAGTCCTTACCAGGAATTTCAGTTATGGACCAAAGTGGATTCCTGGCTTCATCAACTCAATGACAGGTCCAGTATCATACAAGGTCATGTTGGGAGATGGTAGGGTAGTACACAAACATGTAGATCAGATACTTCCCAGACAAGGGGAAATTGAAATGAAGGTTCCAGATGCAATGACTGAAGACAGGGTTGCCCCCAGTTATCCAAGTGCATCTGTGGTGCCACCACCAGGGACAGAGACAATTCCACAGGAACCTATTCGTCAAGAGGAAACCATCGTTGCAGAGTCAGGTACTCGGAGCACTGCTCAGGAGCAGCTGGTGGCTTCACCACAAACAATCAGGGACTTTACTGTTAGACGTTCACAAAGGTCTTGCAAGTCACCAGAGAGATTGATACTGAACTGTTAGATTCGTCAAGTATTGAACATGATGAATGGAGACTCCTTATGTGACCCTCAGGAATGGTTGTTTGTTAAGAAATTCATACTGAAATCTTATGGGGGGAGGGATATAGTAATCTGGGATGTTATGATTAAGGTTATCCATCAGGTGGTGCTGTAGCCAATGCTGCTGCTAAGGTCGGAGGTTTGCTTCCTGTCAAGGTCAGCAAAGGTGCAATGTCTGGATGCAAGCCTGCCTGGTTGTTTTGCAGTCGTTTAATAAAGTACTCTCATTAATCCTAATACCTCGCCTCTTCGAGTCCTTTTCTCACTACATGGATTTATCACAGCCTTTAAAATGTAATGGAAATAAGAACATTTATCTGTACTAGAGACTCTTAAAATAATTTGGCACCATATAATTTGGTCCAATTAGTGGCATAATTTTAAGCGAACACAAGCAATGCCGATTTTATTTGCAGCTGTTAACACTTTTTTAAAAAGTGGTATGATTTAAATTCTTCTAGTTAGCTGTGATATTTCACATGTACCTCCCATCAGTAAAAAGAATCAGTGTGCCTTAGCAAGTTACTTATAAACTTAACTGGACCAGCCACATAAATACTGAGCAGGTCAAAGGCTGATTATTCTGCAGCGAGTGTCTCACCTCCTGACTCCCCAAAGCTTTTCTACCATCTAGAAGGCACAAGTCAGGAGTGTGATGGAATACTCTCCACTTGCCTGGATGAGTGCAACTCCAACAGCACTCAAGAAACTCAACAACATCCAGGACAAAGCAGCCCGCTTGATTGGCACCCCATCCATCACCTTAAACATGAACTCCCTCCACCGTGCACCGTGGCTGCAGTGTGTACCATCTACAAGATGCACTGCAGCAACTCGCCAAGGCTTCTTCGACAGCACCTCCCAAACCCGCAACCTCCACCACCTAGAAGGACAAGGGCAGCAGGCGCATGGGAACACCATCACCTCAAAGTTACACATCATCCTGACTTGGAAATAGATCGTCGTTCCTTCATTGTCGCTGGGTCAATATCCTGGAACTCCCTACCCAACAGCATTGTGGGAGTACCTTCACCATACAGACAGCAGCGGTTCAAGACGGCGGCTCACCATCACCTTCTCAAGGGCAATTAGTGATGGGCAATAAATGCTGGCCTTGCCAACAACACCCACATCTCATGAACAAATAAAAAAAAGTGCTAGATTACTGACCTCAGAACTGAACAAGATAAGTGCACTTGTGGCTTCCTGATCATGGTATAATGCAAAATAGGCTAAAACAAAGCAATTAAGAGCAATTTTGAAGAAAAAAAAGCCTAACAAAATCAGAGATAAAAAAATCCCATTGATTGATCAATTGTGTATCTCTGGCTTCAACTCTTCAGTTCAGTTCAGAATTGGGACAATTTTTGCCCCAGAAAACAACCTAGTTGTTGCGCACTATTGCATTGTAAAATCTATTTTACAATTATCCCAGGCTAAATAATTGCTCTAAGATGTGGTACATCTTGCATCGCAAATTTGAAATTAGTAAAAATCTATTTTCTAATATAATATTACAGTACAAATTTTTTAATCTTTGTATATTAGAACCGTTCAAAGATTTGCAGATAATCACAATGGTTTACATGAATATAGTGTCCTGCTTGGCTAATAGCAAACTTTTGCCACTCGAATACTATCCTTTGCCAATATTAAATTTAACCTGCATCAAGATGCCAACATTACAAATTTTGGGTCTGCACTCAATAGTCTTTTGGTTAAGCATCACTGATCTCTTCTGTATTCCTTGCAATCAGAAGTTTAGCATTCGCAGCCTTCATTCATTCATTTTACAGACTAGTAAAATACCTGAACAAAGGAGAAGTTGAAAAAAATGTTATATACAGTCTTTCCCTGTTACTACAATCTTTTTCAAATACAAGTGGGGAAAGTAAAAAGGCATACAAACCTCGTATCCAGAACAGATGCTTTGAGAAATAACTGTGCCAAGTGTTTACTGCATACGGAATATAAAGATCACACTCATACAGTCACTCAAACGTTATCTTAACGTAAACATTAATTTTAGATGAGTAGTTTTACAAATTGCTAGTTTGCTTTAATTTCAAAATATAAACCAAATCCAAGCAGAATTAAAGAGAAAAGACTTTGCAATTTGAATATCAGGAGATGGCAACAGATGAATTAAAAACATACATGACAAAGTCATGGTATGTGCAGCACCACCACCTGACAATAGGAGGTACAGAATCAGGCACATTTAACAAAAAATTTTAGATTAAGAATTATTTTAAAACAACTTGATCAGTAGATTGTATTTGCTGCTAATCCATTTCCATCAGAAGCATTGTTTCTAGTCTCAAGTTGAATTAAATGGATCTGAAAAAACTTTGATGAATCTGCAGTTTTGCCTCATGTTCTGTTCAGACAAATGTCCCGTAAACTTGAACCTGTAGAAAACTCCATATACACATGTACTGTAGACGCATTCTGAAATTTTCAAAATACGCACAGTAATCCTCTACCATCCCAAAATGGAAGATAACCTTGAGGTGTCAGGAGAATTGAAACAATATTTTAACATATATTGAACTGCCCCCTTGGCTTCAAAGGACAATGTTTTTGAAGCTCACAGAGCCTGAGGGAGGAAGAACGAGACTGGGCAATGTTGGAATGATTAATACATGTTTAAATTCTTAATACTTTAAAAAAAAAACTGATATTGAGCAATACATCTGATATTTTTAAGTGAGTTATGTGAAAAAGGCCATAAATTAGATGAATAAAATGCTGCTAAATGAACACCCTGTAATACCAGATCCAGTTGGTTCAGATGTGTACATTTTTCTCATTGTAGTACCGGTGTAGAAGTAGCAACTTCAATCATAACTTCTCAAAGTAATGGATTTACAGATGATTAAATTACAGAGGTTTAGGGTACACGGTTTTTAATGGCTGACAGACATTTACAAAAATGTTTCTCCCCTCCCAAAAATCAACTTTTCTTCCTTCTCCTGGAGCTAGCTCATACTTGGGGGGGGGGGGGGGGGTCCCAGACACTCTCGGTACCTCCAAAACCTTATTTAAAATTACCATTCTTCACGTGAACCTATAGTGAGTACTGTTAGACTGTATTTCACCACGTACACTGGGTGCTGATCAGGAGCATGGACCCGGGCCCAATGTAGCACTCTTATCACTGCTCTAACTTAGAACAGCTAACTCAGCTCTTAAAAACTTATGGGAAAATAGTCAGTTGGTTAGCGCCTCCAGGGGGCACTAATGAGGTGCTTGGAACTTAGTGCCCGAACACGGCAATTTTAGCACTCTCGTGAATTGACCAGTCATTTTGCAGCGACACTAAACACTTTTTTCTTATTTGTTTACGGGATGTGGGAGTCACTGGCAAGGCTAGCATTTATTGCCCATCCCTAATTGCCCTTGTGAAAAGGGTGGTGAGCCTCCTTCTTGAACCGCTGCAGTCCGTGTGGTGAAGGTACTCCCACAGTGCTGTTAGGGAGGGAGTTCCAGGATTTTGACCCAGCGACGATGAAGGAATGGCGATATACTTCTAAGTTAGGATGGTGTGCGACTTGGAGGGGATCTTGGAGGTGGTGGTGTTCCCATGCGCCTGCTGCCCTTGTCCTTCAAGGTGGAAGAGGTTGCGGGTTTGGGAGGTGCTGCCGAAGAAGCCTTGGCAAGTTTCTGCAGTGCATCTTGTAAATGGTACACACTACAGCCACAGTACGCCGGTGGTGGAGGGTGTACTGTATGTACCTTTAAGAGCCCCTGTGTACTGTAATACCGGTAGTGACCACTCGGGTATATAAGCCTGTATAGCGTCTTGTACCTTTTAGTTCACCTCCAGACTTTGTTCAGTAAACACCTATTAAACCAACTCCTGCATTCCGTGTCTCCATTAACACATGGATACAACAGTGGCGACGAATTGGAAACGGATTTACCTGCAATTCGGCAGCACCTCAAGGAGATCGATTCCTCAGACAAAGATCGAAGAGAGAAAAAAAAAAAAAAGAAAAAAAAAAAAAAAAAAAAGTGGTTTCACCAGCTAGCCGGGCTGGTGGCAGGTACTGCACTAATCCTTCCTGGGCGGTGGGCTGGGGCTCGATCGGGTGGCTCTGCAGCGGGGCCGAGCAGCGAGTCGGAAGGCGGAGGCAAACAGAGACGGAGGGTGGAGCACTCGGGAGACGGTCAGCGCTGCAAAGCAGGTCGGCATTCGGACCAAGCAGAGGGAGGGAAAAGTCCCAGAGAGTCCGGCGGGAACGAGTCTCCAACTATTAAAAATATCTGTGTAAATAAAAACCGCGGAGAACAGCGTTGTCAGCAGCGGCAGCGGCGGGAAAGCGCGGGAGGCACCATTTTTTCTCGGCAGGGAAGAAAGGAAAGCGCGGGAGGCGCCATTTTTGATTTTCAGGATGCCTAAGACTGGCAATATTACTGCTTTCGATAGTGATAGAGGATTGGACCACATATGTGGAAAGAGTGAAGGTATATTGCACAGCGAATGAAGTAGAGGATGAGAAAAAGGCATCGGTACTTCTAAATCTGATGGGCGCAAGGACATACGGGCTGTTACGAAACTTAATCACTCCAGCCAAACCGATGGACAAGAATTTTAAGGAGATTGTTGATACCCTACAGGAGCACTTAAACCCAACACCGCTGCTGATAGCAGAACGATTCAAATTCTTCAGGAGGAATCAGCACAAGAATGAAAGTAACGCTGATTACCTCACCGAATTAAGAAAGCTGTCAAAGCACTGCCAATTCGGGGCAGGACTAGCAGATTCTCTACGAGACAAATTCGTCTGCAGTCTCCTAAGTGAAGGAACACAGAAAAGGCTACTTTCTGAGAAAGATTTGACACTGGACAAGGCTTTCAGTGTGGCTGTATCATACGAAGCAGCAGCAAGAGGAGCTGCAGAGATACAGCAAAAGCCACAGGACTTCAGCACCCATGAAATGACACGGGGTTGAGAGAGATGTTATCGCTGCGGCAGATCCACCCATGACCAGAGGGACTGCTGGTTCAAGGACAAAGCATGCAGGCAATGCGGAAAGATGGGACACATTGCACGTGTATGCCGATCTGGAAACAAAAAATCCACTGACACAAAAAAAATCAATAAGGAAAAGTACAGAAAGGTACAAATGATGACGGACAGTAGCTCCGAAGACCAGAAGAGCGATAGCGACTCCGGAAACAAGAGACTAAGCTGTCTCAAATTACATAATGTAATTGCCAAAGAAGATTACCAGACCATTTGGGTTACCCTCACGATAGCAGGGTCCCCAGTTAAAATGGAGCTAGATACAGGATCAGCTCTGACAGTCATAAATCGACGGGATTATGAGCGGCTATTTCTGCATATACCTTTGAAAGACACATCCATTATCTTGAAGACATATACGGGGCAGAAAGTATACCCCAGAGGGAAAATAAAGGTGCCTATTGTATACAACGGCAAGGAAATACAGAAGTTGTATTTATACGTTCTGCAAGATGGTGGTCCACCGTTGTTGGGACGTGAATGGATCAGGAAGATACGTTTAGACTGGCACTCCATCCAGGCACTGACAGTGGCCAGTAAGAAAAAAAATGATGACGACGTCATACCTGAACGATTAAAAGACATCTTGGCCAACGCCAAAGAAGTGTTTCAACAGGAACTAGGAACCTTGAAAGGCGTCACCGCCTCAATAAAAGTGGAAGATGCGGCAATTCCCAAGTTTAAGGCAAGGCCGGTGCCATACGCAATTCATCCAGCAGTCGAGGCAGAGCTGGAGAATTTGGAAAAAGCAGGTGTGTTATCCAAGGTAGATTGGAGCGAGTGGGCAACACCCATCGCCCCGGTCATGAAGAAAACGTTGAATAATGATAAATCTGAAGAACAGAGAAAAATTTGCATCTGTGGGGACTTCAAAGTGACTGTAAACCCGGTCCTTCACACGATACAGTATCCTCTTCCAAGGATAGAAGATATTTTCGCCTCACTATCCGGAGGGAAACGTTTCACCAAAATTGACTTGGCACAGGCATTTCTACAGATGGAGGTTGAGGAGGCCTCTAAAAAGTATCTCACGATAAACACACACAAAGGCCTGTACCAGTACAATTGACTGGTTTTCGGAGTAGCATCAGCTCCAACTATCTGGCAAAGAGCTATGGAGCAAGTCCTGCAAGGGATTCCGGGGACTCAGTGCTACCTAGACGACATCCTTGTAACAGGAGAAAACGACAACGAGCACCTTGCCAATTTGGAGCAGGTGCTCACTAGGCTGAAAGAACGGGGCCTACGAGCAAATCGCCCCAAGTGCTAATTTTTCCAGAAACAAATATCATATTGTGGCCATATAATTAACGAAGAAGGGTTGCATAAGTCACCTGAAAAAATTGAAGCAGTCATAAAAGCCCCAGCACCTGAAAATGTCTCACAATTAAGGTCATTCCTGGGATTGATAAATTACTATCATAAATTTTTACCAAACTTGTCAACTGTTCTGCACCCTCTCAACGCACTGCTACAAACGGGAGTAATTTGGAAATGGAGCGAAGACTGTAAACGTGCCTTCCATAAATGCAAAGGCTTGATCACGTCCAAGGAAGTGTTGGCTCATTACAACCCATCACTGCCAATCAGACTGGCGTGCGATGCATCCCCTTACGGCGTAGGAGCGGTATTATCGCATAGATTCCCTGATGGCTCGGCGCGGCCAATAGCTTTTGCGTCACGCTCATTGAACTCAGCTGAGCGTAACTATGCCCAGATTGACAGGGAAGCACTCAGCCTGGTGTGGGGAGTGAAGAAATTCAACCATTACCTACACGGACAAAAATTTACCTTGTTGACTGACCATCAATCCCTCGTCTCCATATTCAAACCTAAAAAGGGCGTTCCCATTATGACAGTGCAAAGGCTAGAGGTGGTCCCTTTTCCTAGGGGCACACCAATATGACATAGAATACAAAGGATCAAAACAGCATGGGAATGCTGACAGTTTATCGCGCCTACCGTTGCCAACGGTAGAAGAGGCACCTACAGTGGACCCAGTGGGGATGTTCCACTCAACCATAGTAGAATGTCTACCAGTAACAAATTCTACCATTGAAAAGGAAACGAGAAATGACCCGACTCTCTCACGAGTCTACGATTTAACGGTGAAGGGATGGCCAGCACATGGCGAACCACTGTTGCCAGCATTCTCGCAAAGAAGAGAACAGCTGTCAGTGTGCCGAGGAACCTTGATGTGTGGATCCAGAGTGGTGATTCCACCCAAACTCCAGGATAAAGGGCTAAAGGAGCTTCACGAGGGGCATCTGGGTGGAGTGAAAATGAAGAACCTAGTCAGAGCGTTTGTGTGGTGGCCAGGTATCGATGGAGACATCGAAGAAATGACCAAGCGCTGTCTAGGATGCCAGAAGGTCCAAAATGCCCCACCACAAGCCCCTCTACATCCATGGGAGTGGCCCTCATCTCCATGGCAAAGGGTACACATCGACTTTGCTGGTCCATTTATGGACTCAATGTTCTTAATCGCGGTTGATGCACATTCCAAGTGGCCGGAGGTAATAAAGATGTCCTCCACCACCACGGAAAAAACCATCACTGTATTAAGGACCATATTTGCCAGGAATGGGCTGCCTGAACAGATCTGTTCTGATAATGGACCGCAATTTGTGTCCGAAGAATTCAGGAAGTTCTTAAAAAACAATGGGGTTAAGCACTACACATCCGCCCCATACCATCCCGCCACCAATGGATTAGCTGAAAGGCTTGTCCAGACCTTCAAGAAGGCCATAAAGGCCATGAGTAATGAAGACATAAATCTACAACATAAGGTAGATAACTTCTTGTTTGCATACAGGAATGCAACACATGTGGTTACAAACCAAATTCCCGCCATGATGTTTTTCAACTAAGATGCCGGCTGGATTTGATCAAGCCAAACATCAGAAGGGACGTAGAGAACCGGCAATTTCAAGGCATGAATGAAAGACCAACTAGAACCTTCCAGGTAGGTCAACAAGTTTTGGCCCGGGACTACCGTACCGAGAAATGGCAGCCTGGAACTATTTGCACACGACTAGGACCGCTGATGTATACCGTGGACGTTGGAGAAAGCATAATAAGGCGCCATGCTGACCAGATCATAGAGTCATCCGAAAAGGGACAACCTACACCACAACTCTATACGCCTAATGATGAAGCAGAGGTACCCATAGTATCTACCTCCGATCCGGTGATACTGGAACCAGATGAACCCGACACTGGCATTCAAGCCGAATCGACTTGCCAAAAGAACCTACTACACCACCGAAAACTACTACACCACCGAGGCGTTATCCGGACCGAGTCAGGAAGCCTCCAGAGAGACTGACTTATAATTGATTAACTGCAGCAAATGTGTAGATTATTGTTCTTGTAAACATGTTAATTAATGATTACTTAAAATGTTATGTACTAATTATCTAAAAAGGGGAGGAATTGTAGTGTATGTACCTTTAAGAGCCCCTGTGTACTGTAATACCGGTAGTGACCACTCGGGTATATAAGCCTGTATAGCATCTTGTATCTTTTAGTTCACCTCCAGACTTTGTTCAGTAAACACCTGTTAAACCAACTCCTGCATTCCGTGTCTCCATTAACACACGGATACAACAGAGGGAGTGAATGTTTAAGGTGCTGGGGGGTGCCAATCAAGTGGGCTGCTTTGGCCTGGATGGTGTCGAGCTTCTTGAGTGTTGTTGGAACTGCACTCATCCAGGCAAGTGGAGAGTATTCCATCACACTCCTTACTTGTGCCTTGTAGATGGTGAAAAGCCTTTGGGGAGTCAGGAGGCGAGACACTCGCCGCAGAATACCTAACATAGAAACTAGGAGCAGGAGTAGGCCATTCGGCCCTTCGAGCCTGCTCCGCCATTCAACGAGATCATGGCTGATCATCCAAACCCTAGCACCCAGTCCCTACACCGACAGCCATCCCACCCAAGCCCTATCCCCGTAACCCCACATATTTAATCCCCCCTAACACTAAGGGCCAATTTTTATCATGGCCAATCAACCTAACCCGCACATCTTTGGACCGTGGGAGGAAACCAGAGCACCTGGAGGAAACCCACGCAAACACAGGGAGAATGTGCAAACTCCACACAGTCACCCGAGGCCGGATTTGAACCCGGGTCCCTGGCACTGTGAGGCAACAGTGCTAACCACTATGCCACCGTGCTGCTCTTGTTGCCACAGTATTTATGTGGCCGGTCCAGTTATGTTTCTGGTCAATGGTGACCCCCCCAGGATGTTGATGGTGTGGGATTCGGCGATGGTAATGCTGTTGAATGTCAAGGGGCGGTGGTTCGACTTTCGCTTGTTTGAGATCGTCATTGCCTGGCACTTGTGTGCCACGAATGTTACCTGCCACTCATCAGCCCAGGTCTTGTTGCATGCAGGTATGGACTGCTTCATTATCTGAGGAATTGTGAATGGCACTGAACACTGCAGTCATCAGCGAACATCCCCATTTCTGACCTTATGTTGGAGGGAAGGTCATTGATGAAGCAGCTGAAGATAGTTGGGCCTAGGACACTGCCCTCAGGAACTCCTGCAGTGGTGCCCTGGGGCTGTGATGAGTGACCGTCAATCATCACAACCATCTTCCTTTGTGCTAGGTATGACTCCAGCCAGTGGAGAATTTTCCCCCCCCCGATTCCCATTGATTTCAGTTTTACTAGGATTCCTTCATGCCACACTCGGTCAAATGCTGCCTTGATGTCAAGGGCAGTCTCTCTCACCTCACCTCTGGAATTCAGCTCCTTGGTCCATGTTTGGACCAAGGCTGTAATGAGGTGGGGAGCCGAGTGGTCTTGGCGGAACCCAAACTGGGCATCAGTGAATAGGTTATTGGTGAGTAAGTGCCGCTTGATAGCACTGTCGATGACACCTTCCATCACTTTGCTGATGATTGAAAGTAGACTGATGGGCAGTAATTGACCAGATTAGATTTGTCCTGCTTTTTGTGGACAGGACATACCTGGGCAGTTTTCCACATTGTCGGATAGATGCCAGTGTTGCAGCTGTACTGGAACAGCTTGGCTAGGGACGTGGCTAGTTCTGGAGCACAGGTCTGCAGCACGATAGCCAGGATGTTGTCGGGGCTCATAGCCTTTGCTGTATCCAGTGCGCTCAGCCGTTTCTTGGTATCACGTGGAGTGAATCGAATTGGCTGAAGACTGGCTTCTGTGATGATGAGGACCTCAGGAGTAGGTCGATATGGATCATCCACTTGGCACTTCTGGCTGAAGATGGTTGCAAACGCTTCAACCTTGTCTTTTGCACTCACGTGCTGGGCCCCACCATCATTGGGGATGGGGATATTCATGGAGCCTCCTCCTCCCGTTAGTTGTATAATGCTCCACCATCATTCACAACTGGATGTGGCAGGACTGCAGAGCTTTGATCTGATCAGTTGATTGCAGGATCGCTTAGCCCTGTCTATAGCATGCTGCTTCTGCTTTTTAGCATGAATGTAGTCCTGTGTTGCAGCTTCCCCAGGTTGGCACCTCATTTTTAGGTACGCCTGGTGCTGCTCCGGGCATGCTCTTCTACACTCCTTATTGAACCAGGGTTGGTCCCCTGGCTTGATGGTAATGGTAGAGTGAGGAATATGCTGGGCCATTAGGTTACAGATTCTGGTGGAATACAATTCTGCTGCTGATGGCCTACAGCGCCACATGGATACCCAGTTTTGAGCTGCTAGATCTGTTCTGAATCTATCCCATTTGGCACAAGTCCCCAGATGTTGGTGAGGGAGATTTTGCAGGGTCGACTGCGCTAGGTGTGCCGTTGCCATGGTCGATGGTTCATTCTTATTATTGTTTTTTGTAGCGGTTTGTTACAGCCAAGTGGCTTGCTAGGCCATTTCAGAGGGCTGTTAAGAGTCAACCACATTGCTGTGGGTCTGGAGTCACATATAGGCCAGACCAGGTAAGGGTGGCAGATTTCCTTCCCTAAAAGACACTAGTGAACCAGATGGGTTTTTACAACAATCCCATAGTTCAATTACTGATGCTAGCTTTTTATTCCAGATTTATTTAATTAACTGAATTTAAATTCCCCGGCGGTGGGATTTGAACTCGCGTCTCTGGATCATTAGTCCAGGCCTCTGGATTACTAGTCCAGTGACATTACCACTATGCTACAGTTCCCGCTACCATCTCCTGCGCCCACAGATCGTGACTTCAGTCGAGCGTGCAAAGCCCCGGTAGTGCCCCGGACCGGATATTGAGTCGCGCCTGCTGCTAGGAACAACAGGTAGACGGGAACGTTTTCAAGTTGGGAAGGTGATGGGGCACCACTATTTAAAAGGCAGACGCATCCTGCCTTTTCTTGTCAGAAAACTTTTTGTTATATGCAGGTTGAGAGGGAGAGACACGTCTGGAGAGCTTTAACGCTGTCCCAAGGAGTTTTGTCCCTCAGCACCACTTTTGAGGTTCCTAAACGCAGAGCTCTTTCCCTGGACCTATCTATTAGTGCTTCCAACACAATTGCTTTAGATTAATTGCAAAATACTGCGGATGCTGGAAATCTGAAATAACAACAGAAAATGCTGGAAATACTCAGCAGGCCAGGCAGCATCCGTGGAGAGAGAAACAGAGTTAACGTTTCAGGTCTGGGACCCTTCATCAGAACTGGAAAAAGCTGGAGATGTAACAGATATTAAGCAGGTGCAGAGACGGGCGGGGTTAGGAGGGGAGGAAGAAATAGAAAGAACATCCTGTACATTTGCAACATTTTCATCTTTCCTGCCTCTTACAAAAGTACAGGATGTTCTTTCTATTTCTTCCTCCCCTCCTAACCCCACCACCCCCCTGCCCGTCTCTGCACCTGCTTAATATCTGTTACATTTCCAGCTTTTTCCAGTTCTGATGAAGGGTCCCAGACCTGAAACGTTAACTCTGTTTCTCTCTCCACGGATGCTGCCTGGCCTGCTGAGTATTTCCAGCATTTTCTGTTGTTATTTCACAATTGCTTTAGATGTCTCTCCAGGCTGCAATGTGCAGGGTGTGGCTGGCCAGCAAGATGGCCCCTCCCCTTTAAGAACTGGACGGCACCAGTCTGTCTGGCTTCCATGGTAACTGACATCGCCTGAGCTTCGGTAGCATTCTGAGGTAGCGCCTCGCTCCCTGATGTTGTGTCTTAAGAGGTGTGTAGCACCTGATTAACTGCTCAAAATTACCTCCAGGGGCAGTCGGAGGCGATAATTAGCGCCGGATGCTAAAATTTGCACCCGGCCGATATTAGCGCCCCAAAATGGGCGATATCCAATTTTTCCTCTTAGGGTCTGCACTAGGTATTCTTTCTGGTTCTTCAATAAGCAGACCCTGTAATGATCAGTAACCTGTCATTCTGGAATGGTGGTGCTGTATGTATATAAGAGTGGGCTACCCACGATGCACTAGGCTACCCACAATGCAGCAATCAAGATGGAGGCCTCTACAGATACTGTACCTAGTCCACATGTGCTCAATAAAGTGTCTAGCAAAAGCTAGCTGTTCTTAATAAAAACGACTAGTTATTAATGAACATAACATGGTACCAGGATTGGTAAGATCTGCTGAATATTGTGCAACGCGACATGGAGAATTTGAAGCCACCAGGGCGTTTGAAACTCACAGGAAATGTTGACTACAATTGGCAGACTTTTAAACAACAATTCAAACTCTACATTGCTGCCATCGGGTACGGTACGAAGCCAGATGCAAGGAAAATAGCGTTGCTGCTCACGGTTGCAGGCCCACAGGCGATAGAGGTATTTAATCCAGAGGAGAACAGAGAAAAATTAGACAATGTGCTAAAGAAGTTTGATACACATTGTTCTCCCAAAAAGAATGAAACCTATGAGAGGTACATCTTCCGTTCTCGGACACAGCAGCAAAATGAGACTTTTGATAGCTTTTTGACTGATCTGAAACTGAAAGCACAGACATGTAATTTCTCTGAGCTGAAAGCATCCATGATTCGTGACCAGATTGTGTTTGGTATTCATGGTAAAAAAGTCAGGGAACGTCTGTTGAGCGAAACCGAACTAACATTGGAAATTGCTGTGAAAATATGCCAAGCTACCGAGCTGGCTCAAAAGCATGCCAAGACTTTCAGTGAAATCAATGATGATGCGATTGCAGTAAGTGCTGCTGTCGGTGCTGTGTCCTACAAGGGGAAGAAACATGGGCAGAACAGAAGTGAAAAGCAATCAGAGGAAGGAATTTTTAATTGTAAACACTGTGGTTACAAACACCAGTTAAAACAATGTCCAGTGTTTGGAAAAATGTGCACAAAATGTCATGGAAAGAATCACTTTGCCAAACAATGCTTTTCAAAAGTAAAAACTAAGAAAGGGCAACGAGTTAATGTAATTGAGGACACTGATTTAAGTGAGACATTTTTTGTAGGAATGGCGTCATGTGACAATATCAAAAAGGATACAGAAAATGTGCAGCCCTCAGGAATTAACAATGCTGAACATAAAGTTAATGCAGTAAAAGAGGACAAATGGATGATCTCACTGCAGGTAAATGGAGCATTAGTTACCTTGAAACTAGACACTGGGGCAAAAGCAAACTTAATCAGTATGAGTGACATTAACAATATGAAAGAAAAGCCCAAAATACAGAAAAAGTCAGTACTACTGAAGGACTATAATGGACAGAAAATAGATAGCTTAGGTGTATGCAGACTTAAAGTGACAGTCAAAGACAAAGTGCATCATCTCATGTTTTCTGTTGTGGCTGAAGGACTTGATTCACTACTGGGTGACAAAGCTTGTGAGGACTTAGAACTGGTCAAGAGAGTCTACCGTATAAACTGTGCCATAAGCAGACCAGATGACTCGGTGGATTCTGTAGTAAATAATTTCCAGGATGTGTTCAAAGGATTTGGAGTTCTACCATTCACTTACAAGATCCAGCTGAAGGAGGATGCTCAGCCAGTGGTACATGCTCCACGAAGAGTTCCAGCACCCCTGCGTGACCGGCTCAAGAATGAACTGGACAGGATGACCACACTAGGAGTCATCAGGAAAGTCGAAAAGCCAACAGACTGGGTTAACTCCATGGTATGTGTAAAGAAAAAGAACAATGATCTAAGAATATGCATGGATCCAAAGGACTTAAATGTAAACATAAAACGTGAACACTACCAGATTCCCAAGCGAGAAGAAATCACCAGTGAAATGTCAGGTGCCAGATACTTTACAAAGCTCGATGCCTCAAGGATTTTGGCAACTAAAACTGGATGGAGAGAGCACCAAATACTGTACCTTCAACACACCATTTGGCAGGTATTGTTTCCTCAGAATGCCTTTCGGGATAATATCTGCATCTGAAATCTTTCATAGAGCGATGGAACACATAATTGAAGGTCTGGAAGGAGTTCGGGTCTATGTTGATGACATCATCGTCTGGGGCTCCACACTGAAAGAACACAATGAGAGACTGACTAAAGTGCTACAGAGCATACGCCAGAATGGACTGAAGCTCAACAAAGCCAAGTGTCAGTTTGGCGTCCAGGAAGTCACTTTCCTAGGAGATAATCTATCTGGTAAAGGAAGAGAGCCAGATATGGAAAAAGTAAACGCCATACTCAAAATGCCCCGACCCACTGACAAAAAAGGAGTGCTACGCATCATGGGGATGGTAAACTTCATTGGAAAGTTCATTCCTAACTTGTCAGCCAAGACAGCCTGTCTGCGAGACCTGCTACGTAAAACAAATGAGTTCGCATGGACAGAAAGACATGAACAAGAGTGGATGAACCTCAAAACAGTGCTGACAACCACACCTGTACTCACCTTCTTTGACCCAACAAAAAGAATGAAAGTGTCAACAGATGCATCAAAAGATGGCCTAGGTGCGGTCTTGCTACAAGCAGAGGGTGAAGATTGGAAGCCTGTTGCCTATGCCTCCAGGTCTATGACTGATACGGAGTGTCGATACGCCCAGATTGAAAAGGAATGTCTAGGCTTGGTAGTTGGACTAGAAAAGTTTCATGGCTACATATATGGACTTCCCACCTTCACAGTTGAAACAGACAACAGCCCATTGGTTGCCATCATAAAAAAGAACCTGAATGAGATGTCTCCAAGGATTCAACGACTCATGATGAAGCTGCAAAGATATGACTTTGAACTGATCTACACACCAGGCAAATACATAGTGTTAGCAGATGCACTATCCCGAGCACCCACAATGAGTCATGTGAGCACTACTGAAGAAGACGTGGAGTATTCCAGTGAGTATGGTCACTGCTGCGCTGCCCGTGTCAGACACAAAATCAAAGCAAATAGCAGAAGAAACAGTAAAAGATACAGTATTACAAACAGTAATAGTGAGCATTCATCATGGTTGTCCAAAAGGTTCCTGTCCAAAATATTTTCACATAAGGTCAGAATTGAGTGTCGCAAGTGGACTATTACTAAAACAGAACAGAATAGTCATTCCACAGGCTCTACGTCAAGGCATGCTCAAAAGGATTCATGAGGGACACCTCGGAATTGAAAAATGCAAAAGGAGGGCAAGAGACACTGTTTATTGGCCTGGCATAAATAAGGACATTGAGAACATGATCGGCAAATGTGAGACATGTTAGAAACACCAAAACAAACAAGCAAAGGAACCAATGATAGTTGCTGACATAACAACAGCACCATGGCAAAAGGTTGGTATGGACCTTTTTCATTTAAAATGGTAAAGACTATCTAATAGTGATTGAGTACTATTTTAACTATCCTGAGATGGCGCTGCTCTCAAGCACCACAGCAAGCAGTGTCATAATGCATGTGAAATCCATCTTCGCCAGACATGGAATTCCCAGGATTGCCATTAGCGACAATGGTCCGTGCTTCAACTGTAAGGAGTGGCAACAGTTTGCAGCACATTATGACTTTCAACACATCACATCCAGTCCTTTGTATGCTCAGTCGAATGGTAAGGCAGAGAAAGGTGTAGTGTATGTACCTTGAAGGAGGAACTATATTCTGCAGCCCCTGTATACTGCAGTACCAGTAGTGACCACCCCTGTATATAAGCCTGTGTAGTAACTTTGTATAGTAGTTCCAGTTTTGTCTCCATTCAGTAAACACCTGTTATAACTAACTTCTGCAGTCCGTGTCTCAATTACACATGGACATTACATTGGCGACGAACAGATCCGAACTGACCTACAGTTCTGCACCACCTCACGGGGATCCATCCCTGAAGCGAAGTTACTGGAGGTCGAAGCCAGAAGGAAGAAATCCAAAAAGAAAAAAAAATCAGACAGAGGAAACGGGCGTCGACCGTGGGCAACCGCCCTCTGATTCATCGAATTCGAAGATTTGCAGGAGAGGCTGTTGAAACCTGGGCTTGGTTCTCCAGTCTATGGTGTTCCAGCTAATTGGGCTGGTGGCAGGTAGTACACTGATCCTTCCTGAGCTGCGGCGGGCTAGAGCTCGATCGGGTGGCTTTTCAACGGGGCCGAGCAGTGTTGTCGGGAAGAGAGAGAGGGTGGAGCACACAGGGCGCAGCCGGTGCTACGAAGCCGGGCAGCGTACAGACCCGAGAAGAGGGAGGAAAGTGTCCCATAGGGTCTGTTCTGACGACGGGAACAGTAATTAAAATAAAGGAATTGGAAATTAGAAGCGCAGAAAGCCGCAAGGAGCTGCAGTTTGCCACAGGGACCGCGGAGAGCAGCAGCGCGGGGGGAAGCGCGCGAAGACCATAGGGCGTCGCCATCAAGGCATAAAAATGCCGGCAGCAGTGGAAAAGGCAGAAAGCGCGGGAGGCGCCATCTTAATCCAGCGGGGAAGAAGGCAAAGCGCGGGAGGCGCCATTTTGTTCAATCGGGGAAGGCGGCGGCAAAGCGTGGGAGGCGCTGTCTTAGATCTCCAAGATGCCGAAGACTGGCAATATCACTGCCTTCGATAATGCAATAGAAGACTGGACCACGTATGTGGAAAGAGTCAAAGTATATTGCAAGGCAAATGAAGTAGCCGATGAGAAAAAGGCATCGGTACTACTAAACTTAATGGGTGCAAGAACGTACGGCCTATTGCGGAACCTGATCACTCCAGTCAAACCGATGGAGAAGAGTTTTAACAAAATTGTTGATATCCTACAGGAACACCTAAATCCTACACTGCTGCTGATAGCAGAAAGATTTAAATTCCACAAGAGAAATCAGCATAAAGATGAGAGCAATGCTGATTACATTACGGAACTACGCAAGCTATCAAAGCACTGCCAGTTCAGAGCAGGACTGGCAGAAACCCTATGGGACAAATTTTCTGTGGACTCCTGAGTGAAGGAACCCAGAAGAGGTTACTCTCAGAGAAAGAGCTGACGCTAGATAAGGCTTTCAGCGTGGCAGATCGTATGAAGCAGCAGCAAGGGGAGCTGCGTAAATACAGCAAAAGCCACAGGAATACGGCACCCATGAAATGACACGGGGATTTGAAAAATGTTATCGCTGCGGCAGAACAACCCATGATCAGAAGGACTGCTGGTCCAAGGACAAAACATGCAGGCAATGCGGAAAGATGGGACACATTGCACGAGTTTGCAGGTCTGGGAAGAAGACTAACGACAACAAAAAGGCTACTAAGGAAAAGGACAGGAAAGTACAAAAGATGACGGACAGTAGTTCCGAAGACCAGAAGAGCGATAGTGAATCCGGGAACAAGAGACTAAGCTATCGCAAACTACACAACGTAATCGCAAAAGAGGATCACCGAACCATTTGGGTCACCCTCACGATAGCAGGGTCCCAAGTCAAAATGGAATTGGATACAGGATCAGCCCTGACCGTCATGAATCGACGAGACTACGAGCAGCTATTCTCACACATACCCTTGAAAGACACATCCATTGTCTTGAAGACATATACGGGGCAGAAAGTATACCCCAGAGGGAAAATAAGGGTGCCTGTCGAATACAATGGCAAGGAAATACAGAAATTGTATCTGTACATACTGCAAGATGGTGGACCACCGTTATTGGGACGTGAATGGATCAGAAAGATAAGTTTAGACTGGCACTCCATTCAGGCACTGACTGTGGCTGGTAAAAAGGATGACGACGTCACACCTGCACGATTGTCAAAAATCTTAGCTAACGCTAAACAGGTATTTCAACAAAGACTGGGCACTCTTAAAGGCGTAACCGCCTCGATAAAAATAGAAGAGAATGCAATTCCCAAGTTTTTCAAAGCAAGACCGGTACCGTATGCAATTCGCCCAGCCGTCGAGGCAGAGCTGGAGAATCTGGAGAATGCAGGCGTGTTATCTAAGGTAGACTGGAGCGAGTGGGCGACACCCATCGTTCCTGTCATGAAGAAAACGTTAAACAATAAGTCTGAGGAGCCAAGGAAGGTTCGCATCTGTGGGGACTTCAAGGTGACGGTGAACCCAATCCTTCACAGTACAGTATCCTCTCCCGAGGATAGAAGATATTTTCGCCTCACTATCGGGAGGGAAACGTTTTACAAAAATTGACCTAGCCCAAGCATATTTGCAGATGGAGGTTGAAGAATCCTCTGGGAAATATCTCACGATAAACACTCACACTCACAAAGGTCTTTACCAGTATAATCGACTGGTATTCGGAGTAGCATCAGCTCTGGCTATATGGCAAAGAGCGATGGAACAAGTCCTGCAAGGGATTCCGGGGACTCAGTGTTACTTGGACGACATCCTAGTGACAGGTGAAAATGACAGTGAACACCTTGCCAACCTAGAGCAGGTGCTCACTAGACTAATGAGAACATGGGCTACAAGCCAATCGCCCCAAGTGCGAGTTTTTTAAGAAACAGATATCGTATTGTGGCCACGTGATTGATGAAGAGGGGTTACATAAGTCCCCTGACAAAATTGAAGCGGTAGTTAAGCCTTCAGCGCCTGAAAATGTATCGCAACTGAGGTCATTCCTCGGATTGGTGAATTACTACCATAAGTTTTTGCCGAATTTGTCCACAATTCTGCACCCACTGAACGCCCTGCTACAAACTGGAGTAGCATGGAAATGGAGCAATGAATGTAAGCAGGCCTTTCAGAAGTGTAAAGGCCTGATCACTTCAAGAGAAGTATTGGCTCACTACAACCCATCACTACCGATAAGACTGGCGTGCGATGCATCTCCCTACGGCGTTGGAGCGGTACGGTCAGATAAATCCCTTGATGGTTCAGAGAGGCCGATAGCTTTTGCGTCACGCTCGTTAACTGCAGCCGAGCGTAACTACGCCCAGATTGACAGAGAGGCCCTCAGCCTGGTGTGGGGGGTGAAGAAGTTCAATCACTACCTGCACGGACAGAAATTTACTCTACTAACTGATCATCAACCTCTTGTCTCCATTTTCAACCCTAAGAAGGGCGTCCCGATAATGACAGCACAACGGCTACAGAGGTGGTCCCTTTTCCTAGGAGCACACCAATATGACATCGAGTACAAAGGAACTAAACAGCATGGGAATGCTGATGGATTGTCACGCCTACCGTTGCCGACGGTGGAAGAAGCACCTGCAGTGGATCCTGTGGAGATATTCCACTCTACCATAGTCGAATGTCTACCTGTGACGAATGCAAACATAGAAAAGGAAACACGAAATGACCCGACACTCTCCAGGGTCTATGATTTAACGGTGAAGGGATGGCCAGCACATGGCGAACCACTGTTGCCAGCATTCTCACCAAGAGAACAGCTGTCAGTGTGCCAAGGAACCTTGATGTGTGGATCCAGAGTAGTAATTCCACCCAAATTGAAGGATAGAGTGCTCAATGAGCTTCATGAGGGTCATCTGGGAGGGATAAAAATGAAGAACTTAGCCAGAGCGTTTGTGTGGTGCCCGGGAATCGATAGAGAAATCGAAGAGATGACCAAGAGCTGTACAGGATGCCAGAAGGTCCAAAACGCCCCACCACAAGCCCCTCTACATCCATGGGAGTGACCCTCATCTCCATGGCAAAGGGTACACATTGATTTTGCTGGTCCATTTATGGACTCGATGTTTTTAATTGCGGTGGATGCACATTCAAAGTGGCCAGAGGTAATAAAAATGTCCTCAACCACCACAGAAAAAACTATCACAGTCTTACGAACCATATTCACCAGAAATGGGCTGCCTGAACAGATTTGCTCCGACAATGGACCACAGTTTGTGTCTGAAGAGTTCCGGAGGTTCTTAAAGAACAATGGTGTTAAACATTACACATCTGCCCCATATCATCCAGCCACCAATGGATTGGCTGAGGGGTTCATTCAAACATTCAAGAAGGCGATCAAGGCAATGTGTAATGAAGACATACCCCTACAACACAAGGTGGATAACTTCTTGTTTGCCTACCGGAATGCGACACATGCGGTTACCAACCAAACTCCAGACATGATGTTCTTCAATCGAAGACTAAGATGCCGCTTGGATTTGGTTAAGCCAAACATCAGAAGAGATGTGGAGAACAGGCAGTTTCAGAATATGAATGAAAGGCCAACCAGGAGTTTCAAGATAGGTCAACCAGTTTTGGCCCGGGACTACCGCACACAGAGAAATGGCAGCCAGGAATGATCTGCACACGGCAAGGACCTCTAATGTTGCACTGTTGCCTCACAGCGCCAGGGACCCGGGTTCGAATCCAGCCTCGGGCGACTGTCTGTGTGGAGTTTGCACATTCTCCCCGTGTTTGCGTGGGTTTCCTCCGGGTGCTCCGGTTTCCTCCCACAGTCCAAAGATGTGCGGGTTAGGTTGATTGGCTATGATAAATTGACCCTTATAGTGTTAGGGGGATTAAATACGTGGGGTTACGGGGATAGGGTGGGATATGTGTTGGTGTAGGGGTTACGGGGATCTGGTGGGATATGTGTCGGTGCAGGCTCGATGGGCTGAAATGGCCTCTATCTGCACTGTGGGGTTTCTGTGTGATTCTGTGTGTGATACCGTGGACGTTGGAGAGAGCATTGTAAGACGCCATGCTGACCAGATTCTAGAGTCACTGGAAAACGTCAAATCTACACCACGATCCTATACACCTGGTGATGAAACTGAAGTACCAATTGCATCTACCTCAGAATCGGTGATATCGGAAGCAGACGAACCAAACAACAACGTTGATCCCGAATCAACTTTGCCAGAAGAACCTGATACCCCAAAGAGGCGTTATCCGGACAGAATCAGGAAGCCTCCTCAAAGACTGAATTTATAATTGATTAACTTCAGCTAATGTATATAGCAACTGTAATTGTAAATATGTTATTTAATTATTAATCGAATGTTATGTACTGTTTAGCTAAAAGGGGAGGAATTGTAGTGTATGTACCTTGAAGAAGGAACTATATTCTGCAGCCCCTGTATACTGCAGTACCAGTAGTGACCACCCCTGTATATAAGCCTGTGTAGTAACTTTGTATAGTAGTTCCAGTTTCGTCTCCATTCAGTAAACACCGGTTATAACCAACTTCAGCAGTCCGTGTCTCAATTACACACGGACATTACAAAAGGTGTTCAAGTTCTCAAGCAGCTACTGAAGAAAGCGACAGAAAGCAAGTCTGATCCTTATCTCGCCCTGCTGAACTACCGAGCCTCACCTTTAGACTCTGGTTCTTTACCTGCTGAACTCCTAATGGGTCGCAAGTTGCGTACCACACTACCCTGCTGTGCAAAAGAAAAGCAGAGTAAGGAACTGAGACAGAGACTTCAACTGTTAAAGCTGAAACAGAAATCATACTATGACAAGTCATCCAAAACTCTGAAACCATTGACAAGGGATGATGTTGTCAGGATTGAGGATCCAGATGCATGGAACAGGAAAGCTACAGTTCTTGAGGAAGTAGGACCAAGGTCATACACTGTTAGAACTGAGGAAGGACAGATTCTCAGGAGGAACCGCCGTTCCCTCCAAAAAACCCGAGACTATCGAAGAGCAAATCAATGACAATGCCGCAACTGAATCTTGTCACTCACCACCAGAACAATCTAACACAAATACACATACAGGCTCTCATGAAAACACATCAGACTTACCTGTGCTGAGAAGATCCACATGTGAAGTAAAAAAGCCTGATAGACTTAATCTTTGAGTACAAAGAAAACTACATTGAAAATGTATTGACTGTTGAAGATGTTTATGTTGTTATTGATTGATATTGATTTTGTTTAACCTCAAAGAAAGGGGGATGTAATGATCAGTAACCGGTCATTCTGGAATGGTACACTAGGTGGTGCTGTATGTATATAAGAATGGGCTACCCACGATGCACTAGGCTACCCACAAGGCAACAGTCAAGATGGAGGCCTCTACAGATACTGTACCTAGTCCACATGTGCTCAATAAAGTGTCTAGCAAAAGCTAGCTGTTCTTAATAAAAACGACTAATTATTAATGAACACAACAGACCCCACGTTCCTTATGATCAGGAGTTTACCTAAATCTAGTCATACCAGGAGAGACAGAGAGAGAGAGAGAGAGAGAAAGAGAAAAAAAGACTTGCATTTATATAATGCTTTCACAACCTCAGGACATCACAAAGCGTTTTACAGACAACAAAGTACTTTTTGAAGTATAGTCACTGTTGTAGGCAACATGGCAGACAATTTACACACAGTAAGCTCTCAAACAGCAATTTGTTAATGACTAGATAATCTGTTTGTGATGTTGACTGAGGGATAAATACACAAGCAGTAGTCCTAGTTCCATATCCCTTGACCCCCTTTTTTTCAATCACCTACCAAAGCTGATCAGAAAAAAATTGACATGGGCTCTGCTTCAATCACCAACTCTAGTAGTGTATTCCACAGCCTCACAACCCTCTGCGTAAAAAGAATTCTCCTGCTCTCCGTCCTAAATCTTTTACATTTAAACTTATACCTATGCCCCCCTCATTCTAGATCATGGAACCACTGGTAAGAGTCCGATTCTATCTACCCAGTCCCATTCCTTCATAATTTTAAACACCTCTCATCAAATAACCTTGCAATCTCTTTCTGTTCTAATAAAAACAGCTCCTATTCCCCTCCCCCCCCCGCCCACCCAAAGTCATTTTTTGTATTTGTATTTCCTCATAACAGGCAGGATCCTAGTGACTCTCTTTATTGCTCAACATCCTTCCTGTAGTGGAGCCCAAAACTGCATAGTACTCCAACTGTTTTATTATATAGATTCACCATCATCCAAATTTCTCAGCCAGCAACCCCCCCCCCCCCCCACCACCACCAAGAGTATTTAATTATCTTTTTGGCCAAAATGTACCACTTCACACTTACTGGCATTAAATTCTACCAACCACTTTTTTTTGTCCATCCCACCATTTTATCAATATCTGCCTGCAACTTCCTTTGGTCCTCAGAATAATTTACTGTACCTTCTACACCTCCTATTTTAGTATCCTCTGCAAATTTAGACACCACTACCTCTCGTCCTATATTCAGGTCATTGATGTACACGGTGAACTAAAACAGAACCCACTTCAAACCACTTGGAGAAACTACCATTAACTCCTACCCCCTTTTCCTCCCAACAAAATAGTTTTAAAATTCAATGCGCTACCTCCCCGTATTTCCATACCGCTCAACGTTCTCCAATAGTGTCCTGTGTGGTACCTTCTCAAGGCTTTCTTAAAGGCCATGCACACCTCAGCCACTGCATTCTTTGTTAACTCCTCAAAGAACTATCAGATTTGTCAAGCACAATCTTCCTTTCTGAAATTTCATTTTAAATACTTCAGAATGTTCCCTACCACAAATGTTAAACTAACTGACCTGTAATCACCCATCTTAGCTCTGTCTCTGTTCTTGAAAATAAGGACTACATTGGCCACTCTTCAGTCCTGTGACACGCAACTGAACTCGAATATAATTTCTAGGGCCTCTGCTATTTCTTCCCCCATTTCCCTCCGAAAGCTTGCATGTATCCAGTCGGGCCCCAGCACTCTGTGCTCCTTTAGCTTAACTAATTTATCTAGTCGCCCTAAGGCCATTAAGAGTTAACCATGCAGTGTGGGACTAGAGCCATATGCTGGATGAGCAAATAAGGATGGTAGGCTCTGTTCTTTGATAGGCATTCATGAACCAGTTGGATTTTTAATTAAGCTTTTGTGGTTATTATTCTGGTGCTAACCTACAAATTACCAGATTTAATAAATTAAATTACACAACTCATCATGGTGGGATTTGAACTTTAAATCTCACAATTCAGTACCATACCACTGGGCTAGCCCTACCCTTTAAATCAGACCTACTTGTTTCTAATTTTTTTCTTTATCTCTATCCACCATTGTGTTAAATCAGAGATGCTGAAAGCCAGTGTACTCAATTGTTACATAGTTTCAACTGTACAGTCCAAGTATTCAGCAGGTAGTTGACATGACTTTCTATGGTTAAGAGACATACATTTATATAGCGCCTTTCATGACCTCAGGATGTCCCAAAGCGCTTTACAGCCAAGTAAGTAATTTTTGAAGTGTAGTCACTGTTGTAATGTAGGAAACACAGCAGCCAATTTGTGTACAGCACAATCCTACAAACAGCAATGTGATAATGACCAGATAATCTGTTTTAGTGATGTTGGTTGAGGGATGAATATTAGCCAGGACACCAGTGAGAACTCTCCTGCTCTTCTTCGAAATAGTGTCATGGGATCTTTTACGTCCATTTGAAAGGACAGACAAAGCCTCGGTTTAACGTCTCATTCAAAAGACGATACCTCATCAGTACAACATTCCCATAGGACTGCACTGGAATGTCCACCTAGATTTTGTGCTCAAGTCTCTGGAGTTGGACTTGAACCCAAAACCTTCCGACTCAGGCGAGAGTGCTACTAACTGAGCCTCAGCGCTACAGCAAGTACCAACAGCTGTTCTGTGCAGGAGTATGGCAGTTTCTTTCTTCCAACTGCCAGCAACATGCACAAAAAAGGTTAGTACACCTTTTCGGATTCCACATAAACAAGAATGACTATTTCCCCATTATGTAACCAAAGGTACCAAATTATAAACACACCACTAAGTCAGTTACATGGCTGGTAACAATTTGTTCCCCTCCATGTTCGAAAATGCTGACTCATGTTGAGACATTTCCACAGGCAATGGCTGCCCCCTACTACCTTTCCCAAGCAGTCATGCATCATGTGTGAGCCTACACAAATGAGCACTGAGCAGACAGTAAATCACCTTGGGCGGGTGGGGGGGTAAAGAGTGAAAGAGAAAGAGGGGAGAGAGTTGAAAAGATGAGGATCATTTAGTGCACAAAGAAAACTGTACAATTAAAATCTTATGATCTATTAATTTTACATAGTGGGCTATCAGTTTCAAGTAATGTTTTATATATATGCTATTATTATGAAGCATTAACAATGTTCAGCTGGTTAGAACTCTTACATTTGAACACTAGTGGTCACTGGCCACACAGATAGGAAAAATTGTGCTAAGGTACCAATGGGCAGTGGAAACCAGATTTGCCCAATGCATGCTTCAGCAATCCTAGTTCTACAAGTTTGGTTTAACTCTGCACACAAGGGACAGAGTTGCAAGCAACAATACTGTCTAACATAGAGTTATGCAGGCTGGAGAAGTGGTTTCATGAAGCTTTGTCACTGATATTCTGTATACATATTGAGGAGCAACAGCAATTTGTGTTCCTGGCAAAAGCATCACTAACTCTTGCACGACTCTAGTTGAAATCTTGTAATGTACTGACAGAACAGGTCTCACTGCTGAACAGGTATGGTATGAATTAGACTTTCTAAACTCCACTGGTCTACAAGGATTAGAATTACACTGAATGCAGCAAATACTTGTTACGCACACCCCTTCATAAAATATCACCATCAGTGCAAAATTCTGCATATTCATGAATCTTTATTACTAAAACATAAAAGATGTCAGCTACCTAATGACAGAATCTACCTCAGTAGGAATAAAGTTAAGAATACTCGACATGTTTTACTTTATTGTAGAGAAATTAGGACCTTTAACCTACACTGAACTTAGTTTTCCAATATGATTGCAATGTAGTTCCTCAGCCCAATTTTTTCCACCTTAGTAAATCAATAACTCGCAATCTCTACAATCTTATGCTCTCCATTCAATACTTCTTCAGGTGGTTCATCACCACTGTTTCTGCAGAATGCCCACCGGTAATTTGACTACAATTGAATGTCAAGCCGACTGGCCTGTAATTCCCCAGAGTTACCTTTTTGCCTCTTTTTATATAGATTAGCATCATGTGTTCTTTTCGCCAATCCTCCACATAGTCCCCATTTCCTAGGATTCCCCAAGGATGCCCACTAGAATGTGTCTAATTTTAATAGCTACTTCCATTTCCACAGGGGAAAGGAAGCAATCAGCCTGGACCCATCAAATGCTTTTCAGTTACATCTTTCTTTCTTAGAATCTTATAGAAATTCTATTCTAACAGTTGGAAGACTATCGGAGGTTTACTCTGTCAACACAGACAGAAATAACTTATTTAGAGTACTTGCCATTCCTTGATGTAATGTCCAGTTCTGAACCCTACAGGGTCCCTGACTGTTTACTACAAATATATTTATAAAAAGTGTATCCCATTGAGTATTATATTCACAGAAATCCAGATCTCATTATTTATTTTGGCTCTTCAGACCAGTTTCTTAGCCTCTGTAACCTCATTCTTATCCCATCCTGGCCTGGACTAATGATCCGGAGATGCGAGTTCAAATCCCACCACGGCAGCTGGGGAATTTAAATAAATCTGGAATAGAAAGCTAGTGTCAGTAATGCTGACCATGAAACTATCGGATTGTCGTAAAAACCCAATCCGGTTCACTAATGTCCTTTAAGGAAGAAAATCTGCCGTCCTTACCTGGTCTGGCCTATGTGTGACTCCAGACCCATAGCAATGTGGTTGACTCTTAACTGCCCTCTGAAATGGCAGCTCACCACCACCTTCGAGGGCAATTAGGGATGGGCAGTAAATGCTGGCCTTGCCAGCAATGCCCACATCCCAGGAACGAATAAAAAAACTCAGGTCTATGCGTTGCTTTATACTTTCATCCTTAGCCCCTGCAGTGGCCTTATTATAAATCCTTATTGGCCAAATTGGTCTCCTTTTTCTTTCTACTGCGCTTCTTACCAAGTATTATACAGTTATTTTGTATTGACAAAACTGTCTTCCTAAAATGTGCTCTACTTTTTTTTTCTGCATGCCTCTCTTCCAATTTATCCCCCTCAACTTTATAAGCTAACATATTTAAAGGAAAACGTTCCCTATTAGCTACGTGGCCGCGAAGCTCTCTGCCAGTCCCGCATAGCTTGGGACTAACTTTTTCAATGTAAAGTTTCACACGTGCACAAAACTGCAAATGGGCCGCGTAACCCCAAAAAATAAGAGGGAACATTGTTAAAGAACATAAAATATTGTCTCGGATTTTGAGGTCAGCGGCAAACAAACGGTGCTTGCCGTTCATTATGCTTATAGCTGCCAACACACATTTTGTGGACTTTTGAGCAGCAACTTACGGTTGTCGGGAGTCTACAGGGCATCTGGGTCCAGTGTGAATAGGGCAAGCAACCGTGGGCCTCCTCAACCAATCAGATTGAAGAATCTATACTGAGGCACACAGTCTCAACCAGGAAGTGCAAGTCTGAATATTTAATTCAATGTAAAATCATGTACAGAAATTAGAGAGGGAAAGAAAGATGGGATTAAGAGCTAGAGATAAGAGACCAAAAGAAAAAAAAGTTAAAAATTAATTTTAGTTTTCAATTAAAAAAAATCTCCAACAATAATTAGAATCTGAAGGAATGCAACTCCACACTTGTAAAAGTACATTTTCAGTGGCAGAGAGGTTGTTTGGTAGTAATTAAGACTTGCCATGCCATTAAAAATTCACTTACACTTGAATGAACAAGCCCCAACTTTTTCTGACGTGTTTAGTGTGTATCTAGTAGGTAAGTACCACAACGTCACGCCTTTCATGTGTTTGAAAGCCAAATCTCTCGGCGAAATACTGGTGTAGCAAAGCTTATGGAGGGGCATGGCAAATCGAAAAGCCACTTCCTGATTTCCGTGTGCGGACGCCGGAAGTTACTGTCCGATTTACTCCTTAGTAACGGTAAATGCCGATAGCCTCACCGTTATTCCTACTGCAAAATCTGGGCCATTATGAACATGCCAATCCAATTTTATTGTTTTACTGTTTTGTAGTTACAATTTTCCAGTTTGGAAAAAATTGACAGTTGTGCATATGTTATAGGTATTGGCCCGTATTTTCCGATGCCTATGGGTGTATACACACCCGTGGGGACATCGGAAATGCCGGTTTCAGGCATGCGGAGCGCATGCACTGAAAACCGGCATTTCCGATCTGTCAAGAATCCTCTTGACAGATCGGACGCCTGCCCTGGAGAAGGGCCTCTGCGTGTGGAGAGTTCCGCTTTCTGCAGAACCTCCGCCTGCAGAAAACCCTTAGAAATCTTACACCTGGTAAAAGTGTAAGGCCTGCTTTTACCAGCATAAGAGTTTAAAAAAGTTAAAAAAATTCACTCATTTATAATTTTAAAATACTTTTAAAAAAAAGTTTATTTTTAGCTCCGTAAAAAACTTTATTTTTTAAAACTCATTTTAAAAAGGTGATTTAAAAAAAATTATTTAATGTTTTAGTGTCTTTTTTCAGTGATCCCTATTCATACTTTGGACAGGTCTATCTGTCAAAAGTATGAAGGCATGCGGAGCGCATGCACTGAAAACCGGCATTTCCGATCTGTCAAGAATCCTCTTGACAGATCGGACGCCTGCCCTGGAGAAGTCCCTTCGTTCATTGGCTCACCTGGCCCACGTGATCTCAGGGACACTTGCGAACCGCATGCGCCCCGAGATACGTGGGCCCTGCGCATTTCGACTGGATAGGCCCAGGATCGGAAACGTCCGGACCTCGTGAGCCCTCAGATAAGTGCGTAGACCTTTTTCCTGATAGGAGGCATCCGCACGCAGGAAGCCTCCCATCGGAAATTACGGGCCATTATATATATTGATCTACAAAGCATTCATAGTCAAATTGGTCATCATTTTAGTGACATTATAAGGCATTATAGTGTAATCTGGTCAAATCAGTAGATTTATTTTAAAAGCAGCTACCAATGTATCGTAAAGTTTTATTGTATAAAACAAATTAATTCAGAAAGTGATCAAAGGTAAACATGGCATTAGTTCACAAAGTGAACTAATGTCATGTGCAAGAGAGGCAGGATAAAGGACTGCTTTTGTAGTTTCCAAACAGCAAGTTTCCAATCTTGCTCATGCCTCAGGAAGGAGCCCATGCACTTGCCTATAGTGATAATAGGAGGAAACTGCAGTATCAGAGGTTAAAATAAATCTCGGGCTAAGCATAGTTTATAATGCTATTACCTCAAATACATTTTTAAATTTAAAATTCCAACTCTATTTTTAACTTGTACTTTTTTTAATTAAAAAAAATCAGCAAAGTATTGGATGTGCCATTCCTTTAAAGCCCAGGGTCAAGCTGAAAATGTCCCATGTGTTAATTTTATTAGCATTAATGAAACAGACTCCCAGTGAAGGTACAACAGAAAATGCTGGAAAAACTCAGCAGGCCAGGCAACATCCGTGGAGAGAAATTCACCCGAAATGTCGACTCTAATTTCTCTCCACGGATGTTGCCTGGCCTGCTGCGTTTTTCCAGCATTTTCTGTTGTTATTTCGGATTTCCAGCATCTGCAGTATTTTGCTCTCCTCCCAGTGAAGGTAGTTGATTTGCATTCAATTTGCATCTTAAGGAACTAGATTGACAGCTGTGGGGAAAGTGTTTTGAGAATTAAAGCAATTAATAGTATTGTTGGATTTTTTTGCCTTCTGCAGGTAGAAGAACTTATCATTCCAGATTGAAGAGGGATCATAGGTTACCGTGGCAAATCTTTAACTGAGGTCTGGATGAAGATGGCTTAATGGGCTGAATTGTCATTTCTTGCTCTGGATAATGTTATCAGTTAAATCATCCCACTGATGATAGAAGAGTGACATAATTTTAGCAATAAAATGGATACAAGTATTATATTTATACTCAAATTTTTTTAAATAAATGTTGGTTACCTCTCAAAGCTGTCTTTGGGAGAGTAATGCAAGGCTCATTTGATAAATTTGAAAGTTGTAGAAAATAAATTTCTAAATGTAAATTTAAAGTGCATGATACCAAAAAAATTGTTTGGCTTGTACTTGATAAAGTATTTCACAAGTTGTTGCCAATTACCTCATTTTACTTCCCTCGCCCCCATTGAATTAAAAAAGTTGAAATTGAACACAAGCTTATGCCGACAACTCAGTGAATTTCCTATTTAAGAGCAAAAGGAAGTGAATGGATGCAGGAAAAATCACTAGTCCACTTATGCACTTAATGGCTAGTTATAGGTATTGGCAGAGGAACAGGATCAGAAAAGTGAATGTGTAACATGGGAACCATGTAAGATGAGAAGGCAGCACTAGTGAGAAAAGTGGCACAATGGTGTAATGCATTGCTGCGTGTTTATGTCAGAGTGGTAGAATGCAGGTTCCTTGCCGAGATCCTCTGCATGCTAAGTTCCTAACTGCAGCCATGCTGAGTGGAAGTTAGGCACTTCTCCAGAGGCAGCATGAATGTAATTTCAATTTCAAGACATTCTCATGCATCAACCAGTTTCTGAAGAACTGTGGAGACCTGGGAGTAGGTTACCCATATGGCCAGTGAAATAATAAGGGGAAGCAAAAAATAAAAATCTTAAAGTCTTTTAAAAAAATGTAAACTTGTTCTGCTTAAAGTACTATACATTACAATTTTATCCATGAGTATTTCTAAACTCCATTTTTTAGGCTACCAGACCTCAAAATAATCCTGTAGACATGCATCTTGTGACTGAGTAAATGTTTGGCCTCACAGGAGAAACAAATCTCTTCATTACTAGATGTAATCCATAATCCCCCTGAACAACATGGTGCTATTGGGCAGGAATTACAACTCGTCATCAGACATAAGCCAACACTAAAATCCCGAACCATTTCCTCTCCTGGCACCAGTCTATCTGATATTTTAATCAGATCGGAGATTTAGCAATGGCCATTTCTGCTAAACAGCCACTGCTGTTAATTGTTTAGGCTGTTTAATTTTATTTGATAAACTGGGTTTAACTTTAAGAAGCTTTCAAATAATGTGCATGCATGAGTTATTTTCATGAACACTGGAAGCTCTACTTTACAAATCACATTAAACTGCTGTAAATGTTCAGTGAGTTGGATGGGGAGGGGATGAGGAGAACAGTTTGGGTAATTTTATTGGTCATTTACTATTATACAGATTTAAATTAATTAAAAAAATGAACAAAACAGATGAAGTGTGTCCTGGGCTCATAGCATACATAATTGGTGCAGTACTTTATTTGTTCCAAGTCTTTTGCAGGTTTGGATTTTTTTTAAAAAGAGCCAAGTAATTTGTTTTAAAAAGACAGCTTATTCATAAATTGCAATACTATCTACTGATATATTAAAAGTTTTGCACATAGGGCACACTTCCTGTCCATTTCATACATTGCTTCCTTTGTCATGATTTTAGTCCAGTGCTACTTCTGTCATACTTACCCATCACACCTGGATATTACTTTAAACCTATAATATTAGATTGTTATGTATAATTATTATTAAACTTACCTTTCAGTCTCCCAACACTAGGAAGCACTGTTCCTCTGCCAAGCTCCGTCTCCCAGGTTCATTCCTCTACGTGACACCGCTGGTAAGTTTTATTTAAATTTTATTCCTTGGATCAAGTAAATATTCCAGGTAAAGTTACTCGATTTAATTTAATTTACCCTGTCTGCATACCCCACTCTCCTTCACCTTACCAAGCCTTGGGCTATGGACTGCGGGTTCTTCTCTGCCATCCCTCTCAGCCTTGTGATACCTATCCATTGCCAATGTTTTTCTTGACACTTTCTGAAGTCCCGAATGTTCCCAGAGTTTACTTTGCAGGTCTGCTTGCAAGCCGAAGATAGTTAACCATGAACATCTGTGAGATGGGCTTTTACAGTAATCTTGCTGTTTGGACTACTGACCAAATTAGCTTGAATGCTATAGTACTTGCAACAAAGTCTAGACTGGTCGATTCACACTAAACCCAGTATGTTTGATAGCTGTTTTCAGACTGCTGTACCAATAATAGCATCTGACAGTTAGGTAATGTTTCAAAATTTGGGGGTCAGGTGCTTTCCCCTGTATTGGGGATTTTTTTCAAACTGAGTTTGTTCTTGAAAAAACACACCAAATCTCTATGAACAAAGGTTCCTTAGCAGTCATAAGGACTCTTATCTATCTGGTCTGGATAGGACTGACGCAAATTGATCTAAGCTTACCCATATTGTCCTTAAAGAAGTCGACATAGACCAGGAAGGAAGAAGAAAACCTAAAAAAGGTCATGGATAGATCTACCAAGATGCAAGGCACATAAGAATTATAAAAAGAAATAGATATTGGGATGGGGAGCAGGGGAAGAGTACATACATACAAGGGAAGTCACAAGTCCCTTCTCTGTAATGTTCTTATGGAACTGGGAACAGCATTTGATGTAAACAGTGCAAATTTCTTAAAAGGGATAGTGTTACTGTTTCATCCCTCTTCCACCTCGCCCCTCCCCCACATGTTCAACTGGATGAGAAGAATTTCAGACCATTACAGTCTTGTATAAACCAGTTCCCACTTGGAAGCAGGAACATAAGTGCATTGATGGATTCAGACAACAGTAATTAGGGCAATGCAATCAATACAAATGTATTTTTGAAGAAGATTTTTAGGAATTTTTTTGTTCATTGAATGAAAGGTTATTTTCCACCATTTACACAGAGTGTGAGCATAAAATATTCCCAGGTCAAGTATAATATGGCTTAGCTGTAGTGTAAAAGTTCCTCTATGTCCAACGACATACCTAACTTTAACCTCAAGGAAGCACCACTGATCATACACATTCCAATTTTCAAGGCAGCATCTCTGAACAGTCAAGTAGTGCTAAGTTTTGTGAAATTTTAGGTTATGGAGTCATGGCCCTTAAGAGCTTTCCATAGGGAATGGTTGAGGCAGAGACCAATGCATATTTTAAAAAGGAACATTCGCTAAATATTATTCACTAAATATTTGAAGAGGAAGATACAAAGATAATATGCAGGACTCAGCATATTAACCGGATCAGCTTGATATCCAGTTCCATCGGTGTTCAAAAGCATAGATATCCTATTATAATTTCTTCATTCTAATTACCCCCTCGCTAAGAGTGTATCATGCTACAGTAATTGAACAAATCTTTCACATTTTATGTACTTCAAATAAAACCTGAATAACTGTTGCAGTAGGTATTAAGTGTCAGCCTTGGTTCAGTGGTAGCACCTCTCATCTCAGAGTCAGAATGTTGTGGGTCCACGCCCTACCCCAGAGACTGCAGCACATAATCAAGGCTGGCACTTCAGTGCAGTACTGAGGGAGTGCTGCACTGCTGGAGGTGCTGTCTTTCGGATGAAATGTTAAACTGAGACTCCAACTGCCCTCTGAAGTGGATGTAAACGATCCCACAACACTATTTAAAGATGATCAGGGGAGTTCTCCAGTGTCATGGTCAACATTTATCCCTCAACCAACCCTAAAAAAAGAGATTATCTGGTCACTTATTGCATTGCTGCTTGTGGGACATTATGGTGTGCAAATTGCTGCTGTGCCTCCTGATTTACAACAGTGATTACAACCAATGAAGTACTTTTGAAGTGTAAAGAGCATTGGGACATATTGAGGCCATGAAAAGCACAATAAGTTATTTCCTTTCTTTGTTTCATTAATAGGCACATCTAGACATAGAAATCAATGGTTTTAGTCAAGAAAGAAAATCAGGCCTTCCTGTAGAAATTAAGGTGCCACTACTTCTTCTGCAAAGTAGCAGAAATCTTGTAGGTAGAGGTACTTAATCTCAGTTATCATCTGGTCTTTATTTCCCCACTATACAGAACTATGCACTGTACAAACATAAAACTGTTTAGAAATATGCTCTAGTGTACAGAATTGCTCAAATGCTGTTCTACAACCCATTGCATGGAAACAATGGTTTCTTGATATGAACCAAGTTTTAGGAACTATTTGAAGAGATTTAAATGGTAAGATGCCATGCAGTAGTAATTTTACAAGATTTCAATGAGGACTTTTTATTATTATTGCTCCAAGTCAATAAAGGCAACATTAAATTGGATGCTTTATCTATATCTAAAAATTTGATCAACAGATATATTTACTATGAAACACAAAGCTAACACATTTGCAACATAAACACCGCACAAGATTTCCTGCGTACTTTTTATGTCAAAAACATTTAACACCAAACCATACTGTAATAACTACACTTCCTCCTCATTCAAATCTTGTGGCAAAATAGCACTTTGAAGAAAAAGCTACCTATGAGATTTTTGCAGTTTGCAATAAGCCTCCCTCTATAGAACAAGTAATGGCACTTTAGTTTCAATCCATTTTCTCTCTTAAAAAAATTGAGCCACATTCCTAAAGCATTTTTTAAAAAAGTTAGCTTCTTTATTAAGGACACAAGTTTTGCACCACTCTCAACAGTCCTTCCAATTTGACCAGTTTACTATGGGCTTACTATGTTTAAATTTACACACTTAGCAAGTCAGACATCAATGACACAGGTTGTGCAGCAACAGGTAAAAGAAATTTGTTCAATATTCCAGTGCAGTGCTGAGGGAGTGCTGCACTGTCAGAGGCGCCGTCTTTCGGATGAGACGTTAAACCAAGGCCCCATCTGCTCTCTCAGGTGGACATAAAAGATCCCATGGCAGTATTTCGAAGAAGAGCAGAGGCATTATCCCTGGTGTCCTGGTCAATATTTATCCCTCAATCAACATCACAAACAGATTATCTGGTCATTATCACATTGCTGTTTGCAAATTGGCTGCCGCGTTTCCTACATGACAACAGTGACTACACTTCAAAAAAGTACTTCATTGGCTTTAAAGTGCTTTGGGACGTCCAGTGGTTGTGAAGGGCGCTATATAAATGCAAGTCTTTCTTTTTATTTCATCTATAATACAAAATTTACAGCATTCTAAACTTTGTTCTGAACTGCAATATCAGGAATCAGGAAATGTAATCAATCTGCAACTAGCAGGGTTTCTTGTAGACATGCAAGGGCCATAGTTTACAACCAGCATTACTCGGTGTTTGTTTAACAAAATATACACTCTGTTGTAGGGTATCAACATTTTGAAAACTTGAACAGTGCATTAGTTAACATGATTACCAAGATGATTACACCCCATGTTACGTTGCTGCAAAGCAGTTTTGGATTCAAAGTGACACAAGTCACAGTATAATTATAGCCAAATCAATGTTTCGTGTGAAATCCCCTCCAAAAAGGTAGCCCAAGACAACTTAGGCTTTGCACTGGTTGTAATGTAGAGCTGAAATGAAGTGCAAAGTATATTTATTTAGATTTTAACTTGAACATTTTTAATGTGCTCACGATGTCCACTGGGCCACCTGTTAATCATTTAATGTTAGAAAGAGCCAACTGTCTCAACTCTTTCACCATTTGAATTTTCACTGACCCAGTGAGGAGGTGGAGTGAGATAGCATACTTGGTACTGTCCACTTGCATAGTTCTAAATGCAGGTTCTAGCAGCTGCAGTACAGCAGGAAAGTAAAACATAAAACATTACTTACAAATATCTCCAATATTCCTCTAGAGGCCATTCATTCTCAACAGTCTCTGTAGGAAGCTACAAACTGGAATACAAATCCCAACCAGGACCATGCTATTTTTCCAATTAGTGAAAAAGGGAAAAGTCAGAAAAGTAAGATGACAGAAAATGCACCACTTCCCAGTAATCTAAATTATGAAAATGCTGAAATTATGGAGCAAGACCTTAATGCAATACAGAAGGCACAAAATACATAAACTATTCCCCAACAACATTGATGGTCTTAAAGATCATAATTTGTATACAGTGAAATTTAAATTTTAACTATAATCCAATTGTCACAGGATTACAAAACACACAATTTAAATTACACACACAGTTTTTCTAGACTAATCAGTACAAACCTGAATCTAATATTCAAAGAGATCTCTACTGAGAAGGAAAGGACTTGCATTTGCATAATGCCATTCACGATCTCAGGATACCCCAAAGCCAATGATGTGCAATCACTACTTTAATGTAGGAAAACACGGCAGCCTATTAGTAATTCTCCGCCCCACTTCCACTCTGTCTTCGGCCTCTTGCACTGCTCTAATGACACTAAACAGAAGCTCGGGGAACAGCACCTCATCTTTCGATTAGGCATTTTACAACCTTCTGGACTCAACACCGAGCTGGACTCAACACCGAGTTCAACTATTTCAATCATAACCACTGCTCCCATTCTTTTGGACAGCAGCTGTTGGTAAGGATTCTGCTATTGCCACTTACACCTCCTCTGGACCCAGCTTTTGTTTCTTCACTTGCCCCATTACCACCCACTTTTGCCTTGCACCATCATCCCTTTTGTCATTTAATCACTCCTGCCTTCCATCCCATCACAGACCTTCCCTGTGATTTCATTCCTCCCCTCCCACTTTCCCTGCCTCTGTACTTGCTTAAAACCTGTTACATCTCTAACTTTTTCCAGTTCTCATGAAAGGTCATCAACTTGAAACGTTAACTTTGTTTCTTTCGCCATAGATGCTGTCTGACCTGCTGAGTGCCAGCATTTTCTGTTTTTATTTCAGATTTCCAGCATCCATAGTATTTTGCTTGTGTGACAGTATATACACGCTGTCTATGGTGAACATTATATACAATCTAGATCATTAAATATCAATGCTGCAAAACAACTAAAACAAACTTATTTGGCCACTCAATTGAGGAGCAAATGACGGTTACAAGCCACATATATACATTTTCAATTATCTCAGACTTCCTCCTTAACATTTGGCAACATTTCCACAATCCTCTCACTTTTTTACGTGCATATGTAACATTCTATTTGCACAGATTGTATATAAGTAAATTGGTGAGTGAAGAAGAAAAGCATAGAAATCTTATTAATTGTCTGACAGATAGGAATTTCTTAAACTGAGGCAAGGAATCGTATGAAGAACTTAGTTATAGCACCTGAGCACATATGCAAGATTTCCCAAAGTGCTTCACAACCAATTAATTCTGTTGAAGAGTGGTCAGCTTTATGTAGGCAAACAGGACAGCCAATTTGTGCACAACCAGGTGCCAGAAACAATAAATAAACAAATGACCAGTTAATCTGTTGGTGGTGTTGGCTGCAGGGAGAATTTTAGCCAGGACACAAAGAACTCCCTATGCATCTTAAAATAGTGCCGTAGAATCTTTTATACACCAAAACAGATCATAAGAGATTTGAAAATCTAAATGGAGACCTTATCAAAAAATAATTGTTCCAATGATTGATGTATTGTTTTAAAAACCTTCCTGCAAGGTCTCTTCTAGCAAACTATCATCAATAAGGGAACAGATTTACAGGTATATATATATATATATATATATATATATTTTTTTTTTTTTTAAAGCTTCTGGAATGCAAGTGGTAAACAGAGTACTTCCCACAATCATTAAGCCACAGCATTAGTCACGACAGATGGCAACAGTTTTATGAGAAGCCATGAGGAGACAACACCTAACTGCTGCTGCCAGTTTTCCACTCACTCTGTAAAATGTAAAATAGCCCCTATTACAGCTCAGCTTGAAACTAATTTTGCTAACACTTCCATGACAACAGTACACATTAATATCAAAATACCTCTATTATTACCTCTCGCTGTAACAACATGCTGCACTATTTAGCTTTAAACTCTGGAGACAAAGAATTTAATAATAAATGGAAAAAGTAGCTGGGCAGTTTTATAAATAATTATTAAGTGTAAGTTATTTAATTTGGCCAACTCATGCAAAAAGCTACCTTTACTTTACAAACATGATTAGTTCCCAACAGTAACAGAATGCATTACTTGTATTTTACCAGAACTTTAAACCCAATTAAAAGGAAACTGCCAGGGCTTGTGCTTTCTAGCATCAACTTGGAAATCACATTATTAACAGAGTAAAATGAACCAACTGTTAGAGGATGCAAACTGCTTCAAACCAATCATTTCTGAAGCACCCATATCTATGGAAAAGTATGACAACTCAAACAGATGGGGTTATCTGTATTGTTAATGCAACACGTCCTGTAGAACAAACTTATAGTTTTTATTGGTTAACCCAAAGGCAGCTGTCTTTGTGCTACAAAAGAAGCTTTCATTCCACATGGAACTAGAGAAAACACATGCCATATCTGCACTGACTAGTTGTTATTCGCTCATATTACTCAAGAAGTATTCCAGCTATGCAAGTGTCCAAATAGCATCTGAAAGGTCCTTGACTAAATAATGGTATTTATGTGCCTTCTTTATAACAGCTGTAGTAATCAGCTTAGTTGTCACAAATCATTTCTGCAGTACATCTTGAGGAATATTTATTGTTTTAAACCACCCGTTATCATTGGCTTTATTCCATTTCCATTAAATAATTTTATTGTTTCCCCCCCCCCCCCAAGAATCAATATGCAGGAGAAGAATACATTCAGTGCAATGAAAAACAGAGGAATACAAAGGCCAGTGAAACAAAAAAAAAAATCCTTTGCAGTCTCTAAGAACTACAGAAAGCCATCACGAGTAACATGGACCTCCACCAGAATAAAATAAATATGACAGATTAAATTGTCCCCAAAATTCAGCAGGAGTATACTAGTGTCAATAAGGAATATGTTGCAAAAGCAATCTAGATGGGTTAATTCTTGAAATGCAGAGATGATTAGTATCAGGAGTGTATCTCGCTCCTTTCACCAGATACAGATCACTTTGTGGCATCCTAGAATTTCTGTTGCCTTTTGAAAAATTAATTATGTAATCTCAGCTACGTGCCAATTTGGCCTCATGGATATCTTATAGTAGTAAAGAATCATTTTCAGGTTCTTAGATAAAAGAGGTTAGAACAGAGTTAAGGAAGACATCTGATAAATATATATTACAGAATGAAGCTATGAGAATTCTAACAAGCACAGAAGAAAAGTAAAAAGCAATATTTGGAAGGCTGAGTATGAAAGAAGACTGGCCTCAACAAAAGGGCAAGAGCAAGGGCTTTTATAACTATAGCTACATTATATTAAAAATCTCATGTCTGCACAAACTACAACTACAAAATTTACTTTACATTTCCACATATTTTGGTTACACGTGTCAACTTTTCCCATAGTACGTTCCCATGTCTACATTTCAATCAACTTTCCTGTGTTAGGGGGCTCCTATCACTATGCAATTACAAACTTCAGCCACTAGTTAGCACTATTATTTTTTCCTCACAAATTGTTCAATATTTTTCTGAAAAAAATTGTCAATTAACTGAAATTTCTGATTTCCAAAATAAGGCTTTAATCAAATTAAAAATATATATGACTTTTACTTTTAAAGTGGTCACTGCTGCTATTTGACAAACACAGCAGCTAATTTGTGCACAGCAAGGTCCCACAATGAGATAAATGAGCAATTGATCTAGTTTTGGTGACGTAAGTCGAGTGTAAATATTGGCTAGGACCAATGTTCGTCTAAGCCGTGGGGCCATGTAGTAATGGGAAAGGTCCAGCGTGGGCCACTCACCGGCTTCTCCATTGTAAATACCATGCATGTGCAGAAATTTAAAAAGGACCGCGCACTGAAAGAAACAGGCCGTGCAGAACAAAGTGCAGTTTACAGAGAACATTGGGGCTAGGACACCAACAGATTCTCTGCTCTTCTTTGAATAGTGCCATAAGGTCTTGTAGATCAACTGAACAAGCAGATGGCGCCTTGGTTTAACATTTCATCCAAAATACAGCATCTCTTGACAATTCTTAGTGCTGCACTGAAGTGTCAAACTACAGGATTTGTGCACAAATCCTGGAGCGTGGCTTGAACCCATGACCTTTGACTCAGGAGACAGTGCAAAGAACTGAACCAAGCTGAGAGAGATGCACAGCTATAGAGCGAGCGAGACCGTGAGCTTAGTTTTGGATTGCTCCAGCAAAGAGTTGGTATAGACATGATGGGCTGAATGGCCTCCTGTGCTATAAATTTCTATTGTTCCATTAAAATGGGATTAGAATAGACAGCTTCAGTTGAAGAGCCAGTACTAGCACAGATCTGCTGGGCCAAATACCCTACTTCTGTGCTGTAATTTATATGATTCCACTACTTTAACTACAAATCCTCTCACCCAAAGGTAATCTTTAAAGGGTCAAGAAGGTTCCCTTCTCCCTATGGCACCACATACCATCCTTATTGCATATCCCGATATAAGTCAAGCATCCCTCACTGCAAATTTTTAGGATAAGGAAAAAGCAGCATGTAATTTGGGCTGGTTCCAAGACTAAAGGAGCATGAACACATTTGAATTGTTGCACATTAATTCCCAAGTCAATTGCCCACACTTGCCTCATAATTTCTATCTCCAGCAGCTTGTGGCTCCATTTAATAAACCTATGCTCTTGGTGAATGGATGGGAGGCCCCAACACTGAGAGGAGCTTCTCCAGCTGCCTTTTTCCTTTCTTTCCAGAATTTGCCAGGGCCTCCCATCCATTCACCAAGTGGGTACGTTTGTTAAATGGAGGTATAAGCTAATGGAAACTCTGGTTTCTTAACACTACTGAACTTTATCCTTTTCATAGAGGCCTGCTAAACAATCTATTTATCTCACAAGGATCAATTAATGCTCAGCAGGCAGAATACTGACAGGAAGCATGAATGGGTAATGGAAAAGAGCCTGGATTTAAGACTTCAGTTTACCCCTCAGACAGCACCTTAAACTGATCCATTTTCAAGAAGCACTGCTTCAACTATTTTTTTTTTTTTTTTTTTAAACAAACAGCATTTATTCTTAGTCAAATGTATACTGACATGTACCGCAAAATATTAAGTGTTGAATGAGTCCAAACTCATTTATTTAAATTCTATTTCTCCAGTTACACACCTCAAGTGGCCCATGGCATTACAGACTAACTACAGAGTGTTTGCTTAAACACTCAATTAATTGGAACATACCTAGCACTGAACACTGTGGCACCCACAGGTACCTGGACCCTCATCTATTTAGGGTAATTTACACTATGGCCTGGGTTTTCTGCTTCGGAGATTGCCAGCCAACAATTACTACCCAGTCAGTTTAATGGAGGGAACATGATGGGCTGACAAGTGTAGCAACAGAAAACCCCAGCCACCAGTGCAAAGTGGTGTCTGTTCTCCATTGGTGTACTGCAAATTCAGAGTTAATGTTCGATTTGATTCTGGAGCAAGATAGACAAAAACTCCTCCAGAGAATTTTACCCTATTCACTGTAGTGTCAGGTTGGGTGCAGACTCTGGATTTAGGCTGCATTTACATTACAACTGTAGCTTCAATGTGAAGTGAAACCACTATAGTTGTAATCCAAACATACCCCAACAGTTTCCATAAATTTAATTTTACTTGTTCTCCATTCTAACAAATCTTCTCATTCCAACAAATTCTTATGCACATAATGTTGACAACTTTTCTGAGCTAAATAGAAATACAAGTTTACATACACATTCTGTAATCCCACTAAAACATTGAAATATGTGCAGAATAGTATACACAGTCCATATGCCCAGTCCCATAAACTAATATCTCTCAATCTCACACACCCTCAAGTATTTATAATGTTCTTTTAAGTTTTGCAGATGATCTGTTTCTATTGGCTCCCTGGGCAGTCCATTCCACACATTCATCACCTTTTGTGTAAAGCAGTTAAATCTAAACTGTGTGCACATTCCCTCTTCTGCCTGAGCCCAATTGGGCTCGATTTTAACTCCCAGCAGAAATGCAGCAAAGTCAGCAAAATGACTGGTAAGTGGCTGCCCAGCCATAAAAATTGGGCTGCAAGAGGCTGCCACTAAGGATTCAGGAGAACAGTCCCCGGCACATGGCAAGTGCTCCAGGAGGGGAATCCTGTCGGGGTGGGGCTAGGGAAGCTCAGGGCAGAGAAGGCTCAAGGTTTTCTGGAGGGGCCCAGAGGAGCCCCACTATTTTGGTCCTGGTTGCTGCTCCTGGCAGGTTTGGCCTGGCAGGGAAGCCACCACTGCTCTACCACTCAGGCCACAAGTTAAAATAGCAGATCATGCCCTGATGACATGGCTTGGGGTGGATATCTTTGCTGCATGCAATTTTAAATTGCAGTCAGCCAGATTGGGGCAGGGAAGAAGTGGGTTTTAACTGACCCCCTGCCTGGTTTCTATCAGATTGGGGGGGGGGGGGGCGGGGGGAGTTAAAATTGTCCCCATGTCGCTAGTTCGAGAGTTTGAACATATCAGGATTCAGTTTATCTATTTCTTCAAGAATCTTGAATATCTCCCTGAGCCTTCTCGTCAGAGTAAATGATTCCAGCCTCTTCCACCACTCCTCACAGCTTAGATCTTTCAGCTAGATACCAATTTAGTTGCCCTTTACTGCGATGCCACCAATGCCTGGTTATCCTTGCTGTATTATGGCAACCAGAATTGTATACAGTTATACAGGTATGGCTGAAGCCGTGCTTTGTACAGGCTCATCATTACCTCCTGAGCTCCATCTCTCGAGTTATAGATCCAAGATCTGGCTTGCTTTCCTTACTGCTGTCACACACTGTGCTGTTGGTATAAAGGAACTAGCCATCAATGCCCCTTATCCCTTTCCGTTGTTGTGTCCTATAGCCAACAACCATCCAGTTTATATCCCTACTGTTTATTTTCCTTGGGCTTATACTCACTGGAGTTTAGAAGATTGAGAGGGGATCTCATCGAAACCTATAAAATTCTGTCAGGTCTGGACAGACTAGATGCAGGAAGGATGTTTCTGATGGCCGGGGAGTCCAGAACCAGGGGTCATAGTCTAAGGATAAGGGGTAAGCCATTTAGGACTGAAATGAGGAGGAATTTCTTCACCCAGAGAGTGGTGAACCTGTGGAATTCTCTGCCACAGAGGGCGGTGGAGGCCAGTTCATTAAATATATTCAAGAAAGAGTTGGATATATTTCTTGAGGCTAAAGGGATCAAGGGATATGGGGAGAAGGCAGGGACAGGGTACTGAAATTGGATGATCAGCCATTGAATGGCGGAGCAGGCTCGAAGGGCCGAATGGCCTACTCCTGCTCCTATCTTCTATGTTTCTATGTTTCCTAGTCTCATTACTTTCCTTTACCCATATTAAATTCCATCTGCTAATCATCAATCCACCTTCCCAACCTATCCAGGTCATTTGCATTTGGTTTATTTATTTGTACCCCTCCCTAATTGTCAGTTGCAAACTTTAGCAGCTTATTTTCTCCCCAGCTCCATACAGTATAAACAGCAATGGCCCCAGCACTGATTCCTGTGGCACCTGCTTGTTGATGCAGCTCCATTCACAACTATTCTTTCTTCAATTTGTCCTATGAGGAGAGATTGAGTAGACTAGGCCTATATTCTCTAGAGTTTAGAAGAATGAGAGGTGATCTCATTGAAACATATAAAATTCTTACAGGGCTTGACAGGGTACATGCAGGGAGAATGTTTCACCTGGCTGGGGAGTCTAGAACCAGGGGTCACAGTCTCAGAATAAGGGGTCGGCCATTTACGACTGAGATATGGAGAAATTTCTTCACTCAGAGGGTGGGGAGTCTTTGGAATTCTCTACCCCAGAGAGCTGTGAAGGCTCAGTTGTTGAGTATATTCAAGACAGAGATCGATAGATTTTTGAATATTAAGGGAATCAAGGGATATGGGGATAGTGCAGGAAAATGGAGAGGAGGTAGAAGATCACCCATGATCTTATTGAATGACGGAGCAGGCTCGAAGGGCCAAATGGCCTACTCCTGCTCCTATTTTTTATGTTCTTATGTTCAATTTAGCCAGTTTTAAATTCACCACAGAAGCTTGCCCCTATTCTCCACCTTCATACCTAATCACCTCCATGGCATGGTATCATCTGAAATCTAAATACATCACATCCATGGAATTTCTGTTGCCAACAAGACACAGCAAATAAAAAAACCATCATTTCAGTTCAAACCACAAGAGAAGCTACTGGTTGTTGCTGGAACAGCTGATTTTTGCAAAAAATCTTGGCAAACACACAATCACTTCCGCCCCCAAATTCCAGATTATACACGTTAAACACCACAAATTCAAGAGCTCATCTTGCAATTGAGGAATCTGTTAAACTAAACAAGCTCTGCTCTTGCAGTTCATGTCTTTTTTTTAATGTCATCTCAACCTCTCAATGTATTATTGCCACGTGGCAAATTGTCAGCTATGCAATGTATTAAAAGTACTGTACCATACAAGTACAAATCTTACAACAGACACGCACATTTATGGTACATTCATACTACAATGTCTAGTGTCACCGTGAAGCGGTTTCTGCTTTACAGCATCATTAAAGTTGAGGCATAACACTAGATTAGGTTCAGAACCCAACTCCTGGGGGAAGGCAGTCTCATACCAGCTGGGGTTGACAATGCATGGCATACTCCACTGTAGTGCAAAATCCAATTTTAAAAGTCCTCAGAATCTCATAGAAACATACATAGAAGATAGGAGCAGGAGTAGGCCATTTGGCCCCTCAAGCCCGCTCCACCATTTAATGAGATCATGGCCGATCATCCAAATTCAGTACCCTGCCCCTGCTTTCTCCCCATATCCATTGATCCCTTTGGCCTCAAGAAATATATCCAGCTCCTTCTTGAATATCTTTAATGAATTGGCCTCAACTGCCCTGTGTGGCAGAGAATTCCACAGGTTCATCACTCTCTGGGTGAAGAAATTCCTCCTCATCTCAGTCCTAAATGGCTTACCCCTTATCCTTAGACTGTGACCCCCTGGTTCTGGACTCCCATACCATCGGGAACATCCTTCCTGCATCTAGTCTGTCTAGTCCTGTTAGAATTTTATAAGTTTCAATGAAATCCCCTCTCATTCTTCTAAACTCTCGCGAATATAAGCCTAATCGACCCAATCTCTCCTCATACACCATTCCTGCCATCCCAGGTATCAGTCTGGTGAATCTTCGCTGAACTCTCTCCATGGCAAGAACATCCTTCCTCAGATAAGGCGACCAAAACTGCACACAATACCCAAGATGTGGTCTCACCAAGGCCCTGTACAACTGCAGCAAGACATCCTTGTTCCTGTACTCAAATCCTCTCGCTATGAAGGCCAACATACCACTTGCCGCCTTAACCGCCTGCTGCACGTGCATGCTTACCTTCAGTGACTGGTGCACAGGACATCCAGGTCTCATTGCACTTCCCCTTCTCCCAATCTATTGCCGTTCAGATAATAATCTGTCTTCCTGTTTCTGCCACTCAGAAAAAGACCTGTTTATTCCAACTCTTTGCTTCCTGTCTGCCAACCAGTTCTCTATCCAAGACAGTACCTTACCCCCAATCCCATGTGCTTTAACTTTGCACACTAATCTCTTATGCGGGACCTTATCGAAGGCCTTCTGAAAGCCAAATACACCACATCCACTGGTTCTCCCTTATCTATTCTACCAGTTACATCCTCAAAAAATTCCAGTAGATTAGTCAAGCACGATTTACCTTTTGTAAATCCATGTTGACTTTGTCTGATCCTGTCACTGTTTTCCAGGTGCTCTGCTATTATATCTTTTATAATGGACTCTAGCATTTTCCCCACTACCGATGTCAGGCTCACCGGTCTATAATTCCCCATTTTCTCTCTACCACCCTTTTTAAATAGTGGGGTTACATTAGCTATCCTCCAATCCATGGGAACTGTTCCAGAGTCTATCGAATTTTGGATGACGACCAGCAATGCATCCACTATTTCTAGGGTCACTTCCTTAAGTACCCTAGGATGTAGATTATCAGGCCCTGGGGATTTATCGGCCTTCAATGCCATCAATTTCCCTACAAATACTGATTTCATTCAATTCCTCCCTCTCATTAGACCCTATGTTCCCCGACATCTCTGGGAGATTATTTGTGTCCTCCTTTGTGAAGACAGAGCCAAAGTATGTATTTAATTGGTCAGCCATTTCTTTGTTCCCCATTATAAATTCCCCTGATTCTGACTGCAAGGGACCTACGCTTGACTTCACCAATCTCATTAAACTTCTAACACTTTTTAAAAACTTATCTGAAGCCACGCTGTAAAAGCATTAAAAATGTTATGGTGGGGAGGCGAGCCTTGTGCAGGCCTATAAGTATGCATTGTGCAGACCTCCCTCCTGGGTGGGAGATTTCTAATTGGAGCCAAGCAATGTAAATGAGGCACTGCCCGGCTGGAGCTGATGAGACATAGGAAATTCGGGTAGGAAATAGCAAACAGACCTTCCACTCAGCATCTGCAAATAATACTTGTTCCCTTACACTTGCAAAGTTTAATTACTTTACATAAGCTCATCATATACACCATTTTAAAATTATTTAAAAACAGTAGACTTCATTCTGGAAGAGTGACCCCAACACAAAAGTATTTTCCACATAAATGTGAATGTTTAATAAAAATATTTTTAATTTATTAAAGTCACATTGATTTATGCTTAGAAAAAAAAATCACTTAAAACCAACCCCCCCCAACCCCCCCGCCTCCACTCAATTACTTACATTAGTGCTCTAACCAAGTAGGTGAACAGACACCTGCTTCCAGACCTCTGCCTATATCTACACCATTTAAATTGGCCAGCAGGACATATCCTACAGCAATCCAGGTGCATTTTTCCTGTATTTTTCCCTCCTCATAGTAGAGACTGAACTCTGCAGGAGGAATTGAGTACAAACCAATGACTTGCCACTTGCAACGCAAGAAAAAGTAAGTTACTCTGCATGTCAAACGTTTACACAAATTATTCACATTTAAATTATCTCAAGATGAGATATGATACAATATGGAGAAACCATTATATATAGGATATATATCCCACTTGTGGTAATGACCTGATAACTCAGTTATGCCTCTTGTGTGTACACTCTTGTTTTATTGATATATAAATTATACCTTTGGCTTCTCATTAGAAGAAAAACTTGCATTTATACAATACCACACTGCATCCTCATGATGTGTAAAAGCACTTCACATCCAATTAATTGTTTCTGAAATGTAGTCACTTTTGTTTTATAGATAAAAGTGTGGACAATTGCACACCGCAAGATCATACAAGCATCAAATGAAATGAATGACCAGTTAATCAGTTTTTAATGGTGTTGGTTGAGGGAGGAATGTTGAGCAATACATCAGAACTCACTTGTCATCTTCTAATAGGGGTTATGAAATCTTTTACTTCCACTTGAACAAGGAGACAGAGCTGTCATTAAACTTCTCAACCAAGGACAGCACCTCTGACAATGCAGCACTCCTTTGGTACTGCACTAAAGTAACATCTTAGATTACACGTTCAAGTCTTGGAGTGGGCTTGAACCTACAACCTTGTGACACACAGGCTTGACATAGTGCCTTTTGCAGCAAACATACAGTTCTCTCCCCATCCATAATGCTGTCAAACATAAGGGAGTCAAACTCTGGAATTCTCATGATAATACCAGACCCAGATTTTCCTGGATCTCGAGATCTGCCATCAAATTATGCTAAATGCATGGAATAATGCCATACATGTGTGTTTGTGTTAAGACACTATTTTACATCATGATGCAAGCACAAGATACACATTTCTGGCTTTCTGTTGATTCATTTACACTGACTGCTTTTTTGTATTGGTTTTATGCACACTCAAAATTAAACAGAAGTGTCAATGCTCATTTTTACATGCAGGATATTTAAACCAGATACTTAGAGAGAAAATATGTTTTATTTCTTGATTGTGCTATTTTTTAAAATTCTAACTAAAATATTTTGTGTGTGCATCATGAACAATGATTCCCAAGTCTTTCCTGAATCTCCTACAAACAGGCCCCCAATTATCAAAATGAGGGAGAGCAACTTAGAGAGTCAGGCATCAGCTTGAGCCCTGGGCTCTCAGGGCCAAACCATGCAAGGTATGTACCCTTTCCCCATCAAGGTTCAGTTCTCTGCCAATTTACTCAATACCGTACTTCGAATCAAATGCAAATGTACAGTAATCTTATTCCTGGAACTGATAATAAGATGCTAAGATAGATTCAACTATTGTCTGCCTACAATTCCGAGAGCATTTTATTCTTTGGTCAAAGTACAACGCATGTGTCAATTCAAAAAGGATTAACAACAATTTGCATTTACATAATGCCTTTAATGCAGTAAAACATCCCAAGGCGCTTCACAGGAGCGTTAACAAACAAAGTTCTACACAGAGCCACATGAGGAGGTATTAGGGCAGATGACCAAAAGCTTGGTCAAAGAGGTAGGTTTTAAGGAGCGTCTTATTGGAGGAGAGAGAGGTAGAGAGGTTTAGGGAGGAAATTCCAGAGCTTAGGGCCTTGGCAGCTGAAGGTAGGGCTGTCAATGGTGGAGCGATTAAAATCGGGGATGCTCAAGAGACCTGAATTGGAGGAGCAGAGAGCTCTCAGGGGGGGGGGGGGGGGGTTGTAGGGCTGGAGGAGATTATAGAGATAGGAGTGGTAAAGCCAAACAGGGATTTGAATACAAAGGTTTTTTTTATTTTTTTTATAAAAGAGGCGTTACTTACCCTGGGGCCAATGTAGGCCAGCGAGCACAGGGGTGATGGGTGAATGGGGCTTGGCGAGAGTTAGGACATGGGCAGCAGAATCTTGGATGACCTCACATTTACGGAGGCTGGCCAAGAGTGCATTGGAATAGTCAAGTCCGGAGGTGGCAAAGGCATGGATGAGGGTTTCAGCAGCAGATGAGCTGAGGTAGGAGCAGAGTCAGGCAATGTTACAGATCTGGGAATAGGCGGTCTTAATGATGGCGTGGCTATGTGGTCAGAAGCTTATCTTAGGGTCAAATATGACACCAAGGTTGCAAACAGTCTGATTCAGCCTTAGACAGTTGCCAGGGAGAGATGGAGTCAGTGGCTATGGAATGGAGTTTGTGGTGGGGACCAAGACAATGGCTTCGGTCTTCCTAATATTTAGTTGGAGGAAATTTCTGCTCATCTGTCAGACAAGTAGTCTGACAATTTAGAGACAGTGGTGAGGTCGAAAGAGCTGGTGGTGAACAATGTTCCCTTTAAACTGGGTGGGCGTGCAGCACTCTGAAGGTCCCGTGCAGTTGGCTTTTAAATGGAAAAACGGTGCATGCGCAGTATTTTGAATGTGCCGCGCAGCCCCCAAAAAATTACAGGGAACATTGATGGGGAGGTAGAGCTGGGTGTCATTAGCATACAATGGCTTTGGTCTTCCAGCTTTTAGTTGGAGGAAATTTGTGGTTGGACAAGCAGTCTGACAATTCAGAGACAGTGGAGGGGTCGATAGAGGTGGTGGTAAGGTAGAGATGGGTGTTGTCAGCATACATGTGGAAACAGACGCTGCGTTTTTGGATGATGTCACCGAGGGGCAGCATGTAGATGAGAAATAGGAGAGAGCCAAGGATAGATCCTTGGGGGACACCAGAGGTAATGGTACGGGAGCAGGAAGAGAAACCATTGCAGGTGATTCTCTGGTTACAACTGGATAGACAAGAATGGAACCAGACAAATGTAGTCCCTCCCAGCTGGACGGCAGTGAAGAGGCATTGGAGGAGGAGTGTTGTCAACCGTGTCAAAGGTTGCAGACATGTTGAGAAGGACGAAGAAGGATAGTTTACCTTTGTCACAATCATATAGGATGTCATTTGTGACTTTGATAAGTGTTGTTTCGGTGCAGTGGTGGGGGTGGAAACCTGATTGGAGGGATTCAAACAAGGAGTTCTGGGAAAGATGGGCTCGAATTTTGGAGGCGACAACACGTTCAAGTATTTGAGAGGAAAGGGAGGTTGGAAATGGGGTAGTAGTTTGCAAGGATGGAGGGGGTCAAGTGTTGGTTTTTAGAGGAGAGGTTTTTTTTTTTTTTTTAAAAAGGGCAATTCTACTAGATTTTTGACCCCATTACATAAAATAGCTTATTGACCGTCTTTTTTTTAAATTACATTCTTCCCTTGAGATCCCTTTAGATGTATTACAACTGTCTTTGACAAGATTAACACTTTGAAATCTGGGTGATTTTGGATGTTTGAAGTAGTTGATTGAGCAAGAAGAAAGTTGTTTGTGCTTTGCATTCCTGGTTTCCTTTTAACATAAGACAGCTGACCAGGCTGGAATATTCTTTCAAACAATGAGCACACTTTAATTCAATTTAAGGTAGTACCATAATTATACTGGTGTTTAAACTGAAAAATTTAAAAATACAGCACGTCTGGCAAATGGCCCTGCAGATTGTTCTCAATTGCCAAAAATCCAATCTATATGCCATTTCAATATACTCCAACAGTAACCTTTTTTTCAAAAAGTTTATAGGTTAGGTCATACCTAGGGTATTTCAATACCTTTACATTATTAAGTAAAATATTGGGGAAAAATAGCATTTTCAATAGGGAAATTTAATGGCATGAAGATCTTTTCTTTCAGTCCCAATGATCAATAGCAGTGCTGTGGCAGGGCACACTGGTGCATAGTGCCATGGACTGGGAAGATTACACATGTCTGTGTTGCTTACATGACATGTTGCTGATCTTTTACACGGCCTCAAATTGGTGCAGTACTAAAGGAGTGCTGCACTGTCATAGGTGCTGCATTTCTATTAAACAGAAGCCCAATCTGCCCTCTCGGGTGGATACAAAAGATCCCATGCCACTGTTCAAAAAGCAAGAGCATTCTCCTGGCCAAAAATTATCTCTCGACCAACACCACCAAAATAACAGATTAACTGGTAATTTATATCATTGCTGTTTGTGAGACTTTGCTGTGAGCACATTGATGGCTGTATTTCCCTACATTACATTGAAGTACTTTTGTAGAGTAGTCATTGATTGTGAAGTGCTTTGGATGCTCTGAGGTTGTAAAAGGTACTATATAAATGCAAGTTCTTTTCTTTCTTTCCATTCATTTCCTTCTGAAATATTGATAAATATTCTCCTCCAAACTGTTTGTTTTAATTATTCCCTGATTTGTTTGAATTTAGTTCTTAAAATTATAAACTTGGCTCTGGGTCTTACCAACTAAAACATAGCAAAAATAAAACAGGAGAAACAGAAACCTATGTTGTAATTAATAAGAGTTAGCTGGTCTCAGCCAAGTCTTCAGGAATACTATAATTGGTCTCAACACTGCTTGGCTGGGAGCGGAAGGCAGGAATCCACCAGGATCCCTGCCCCTGATCACCACCCAAAGCTGGAAGTGCACGTGTATAGATTCAAAGTAAGAACAGGATCAGTTTGGCTGCAATACTATCAACAGTCAAATCGACTGACAACACTCACTAGGCTCACAAAAAGAACTGCATATTTAAACAAGGTACCAGAAGATGACCAGCATGATGGAACCATTCCTCAGCTAGGAGTCAACACCTTCCAGGTAAACAAAGAAGGGAGAGAAAAATGATAGTTGGGGAGGGGAAGAGTGGGTGTCTGAGAGAAATATATTCATTGGGTTTGGATGGCTTCACTCAAACTCTTCATGGAACTGTCTCAACCTAATCCATAAATGGGGTCACAGACTTGCAGCAAACATTCAGACACTGATTATTAATTAATGTAAATACTGAAGAATGCCACTTTTAGCTTAACTTGTGCTTAATCCATTTTAAACAGTACATGGAGGCTTGATTAACCATATTATTCATTTTAATGCAAATTGTTTGTTTGTGGTTTTCATACCACAGTTAATTTTGAATGGTGATTTTTTACAGGAGCAGAAATGTCAATCTTGCTAATCACATTTCTCAACAGGCCAAATCGGTTTCCTATTTTGAGATGCGAAAGACGGTTTCTTCCTCTGACCGTTTCTGTTCTACAATAGACACATGTCCATTATGAAAAATGTTTAGATTTCTCTTTTTTTTTGCCGGGAAGCGGAGAGAGATAAAAGAACTCATGGGTTTTTGTCACCCAATATTGCCCAGCATAATTTATAAATCCAGGATCGAATGCAGTATTTTCGACCTATGTGAATGTGCGTGCATTTAAAATCTATAATAAATAAAAACGTTTTACATGCTTGAATTGTTTGTAAAGATTCACGTACTTTAAAAGTCATTAAAAAAACACCCACCAATCTGTTGCCATCTGTAACATTTTCACCGGGATCACTTACTGAATTCGACGTACCTACAAGGTTAAGATAGCTGGCTGGAGCACAATTAGATACAAACTACACCCGAATTTGTCATAGGAGAGAACACGCACGAGATGTGCCTCCTTGTCCCTTCTGATGGGCCAGAAGGGACTGTTCAGTAAAGAGAATCCCGCTTTGTAAAGGCGCTGCTCGTAAAGTTCACGGCCAGAGTGCAGCCTAAGGCAGACACAGGAAGAAGTTCAAGATCGCAGCTATCGTGCCCCTTTTGTGGTGACACGTACAGAATTCTATTTTTGAACCATGACAACCAAGTTTCCAGCCTTCAATTCCACAAATGAAAATGTCCAGGATCGTCTGCACCCAACCCGGAGTGTTAATTTCACACAGTCCGTAATAAACTTTACAGTCGGAGTCGGTTAAATGTCTCAGAAAACTCAAATGTCACAAGAAAATGAAAACTCACCGACTCACTTGGGCTTGTCCTTCTGTCTTTCCCCCGGCTTCAATTATGAGAGAGAGAGAACTTTTGCATTCAATACTTTGTAAAGGCAGCTCGTAAGGAAGAAAACAGCTATTCCGCCCACGAAACAAATGTCGCTGCCGCCGCCGCTCCCAGAAACAACTCCTCCCCGAGCGTCACCTCCCAGCTGAGAGGTGCCCCGCCCCGGTCTGTGATTGCCAGCCGCCCCAGCCAGCCGGGACAGTGCGACGAAGGGTTGGGGAGCGGCTCCCAATCAGCAACAACCCAGCGCCGGGCAGGGCTCCCCCTCAACACCTCAGATACAAAGCAGACCGCGCCTCCTGGTGACAATGTTTCAAGACTGTAGGAACAATTTGCAATGTTCCTCTCGCCGACTGTTAATTATTGTTTTATGGGGAATTATTACCAGCTACGGGGCACTTTAAATAACGAACTAGCTCGCTGCCTCTCTGTAGACACAACCTGCATGTTGAAAATCTCTTCCAGAAGGAGAGTATCTAATTCTGTTTTTTCAGCTGCCAAGTAGTGCAGTAAAAAGTGTTTGTCATATCTTGTATATTTCACTTCAAGGCAAGTTTCAGAGGTATGGCTTGTGCTGGAAATAAACGGAGATGGGAACAAAGGTGCCTTGCTAGCAATTTATTTATCATGAAATTCTGTCGGAGGGGGTGAGATTTCCTCGAAGTGGTAAGTAACTGCAGGGGGCGCTATAGTAGATATTGCAATCTAAAGGTTGCTATTTTATAGTGAAAAAAGTATATCACCCTGTGATTGTTCAATCTGCTTTGTGGGTTCCCTTAAATCACTCAATTTTTCTTTCTGATTTTTTGTTTCACTTTTTTTTCTTAGTAACCATCAAACTTTTAGAAGAGATGGGCAAAATGGAAAAGGAAGAGGGGGTAGTCCTGATAAAGGATGGGATAAAGACAGTAGAGAGAAAGGATCTTGGCTCTGAAAATCAAGAGGTAGAATCAGTTTGAGTGGAGCTAAAACAGCAAGGGGCAGAAAACATTGGTAGGAGTTGTTTATAGGCCCCCAAACAGTAGCTGTAATGTAGGGCAGAGTAAAATCAGGAAATTAGAGGCGCATGTAACAAGGGTAATACAGTAATCATGGGGGACTTTAATCTACATATAGGGGGGAATTTTGCCGGTGCTCAGGGGGCGGGTTTGGAGGCGGGACATCTGGTAAAATTGCTAAGATTGACCGGGTCCCGAACCTGCTGTCAACCCGCCTCCAAACAATCTTCCCGGGTGTCGGGTTCCCGATTTGCGCATGGACCCGACACCCAGTGGCAGGAAGAGGATTATAGGCACTTAACTGCTTGTTAACAGGTAGTTAACGAGCAGTTCAGAGGCTTTTTGCAATTTTGACAAGTCTACTGCGGGCTTCCCGACGTCCGGACACCATGCCAGGGTAAGTGTGGCGTGCTGTGGGTCTACTGTAATGTTACTTAATTGATGACAGCTGCAGAAGTGGTGCGAAGGATCCAATGGTACACTGGTGAGTTTCAGAGGTAAGAAAATGTTGGGGGAAATCATTTTTAATGTCTTTAGACTTTTCTGTAGGTAATAAGTTTTGAAGTGTTTGTGTAGTCCCACCTCATTGGGAGAACCTCTCTCACCAGTGACAGGTCGCTTCTGTAATCTCACCTGCAGCTGCCATCTGTTCTAGCCTAAGGAGGGAGTCACTGGAGAGCCTGGGTTCAAGGGCTCACCTTTGTACAGTGATTGTCAGTGTTTGCAGCACCTCAATGCTGTCAAACAAATCACCTGTCAAAAAAAATTGAGTGTGGCCCCTTTAAGAAAACTGGCAGGTGGCACGTCATCAACTGACGTCATCTGACACTGGCTTTCTCCTAATTGGCCGGCAAGCCTGCAGGGTGGGCTTAACAAGGCCAATTGACGCAAAATAGCGTCTCTGTGTTGGACGTCGTTGGGAGCGGGATCATAACCCGGAAGGAAGCTGTCCTGTCCCTAGGCCACAGCAAAAGGTAAAATCCAGCCCACAGACTGGGCAAACCAAATTTGCAGTAATAGTGTGAAGGACGGATTCATGGAATATATGCAAGATAGTTTTCTAGATCAGTATGTTGAGGAACCAACTGTGGAACAGGCTATTTTAGATCTAGTATTGTGCAATGAGAAAGGGTTAATTAATAACCTTGTAGTAAAGGGACCTTTAGGGAAGAGTGACCATATAGAATTTTATATTGAATTTGAAAGTGATTTAGTTAAATTCAAATCTAGGGTCTTAAATCTAAACAAAGCAAACTATGTAGGTATGAGGGGCAAGTTGGCTACAGTGGATTGGGAAACTACATTAAAAGGTATGATGGTAGACAAGCAATGGCTAGCATTTAAAGAATTAATACATAATTTACAACAAATATACATTCCTTTAAGGCACAAAAACCCCACAGGAAAAGTGGTCTAACTGTGGCTAACAAGAGAAATTAAAGATAGTATTAGATCAAAGGAAAAGGCTTATAATGTTGCCAAAAAGAGTAGTAAGTCTGAGGATTGGGAGGATTTTAGAATTCTGCAAATAAGGACCAAGACATTGATTTAAAAAAAAAGGGAAATTAGAATATGAGAGTAAACTAGCGATAGACATAAAAACAGACTGTAAAAGCTTCTATAGGTATGTAAAAAGGAAAAGATTAACAAAAGTAAATGTGGGTCCCTTACAGGCTGAGACAGGAGACATTATAATGGGGAATAAGGAAATGGCAGAGAAATTAAACAAATACTTTGTGTCTGTCTTCACGGAACATAAGAAATAGGAGCAGGAATAGGCCACTTGGCCCCTCGAGCCTGCTCCGCCATTCAATAAGATCATGGCTGATCTAGGGCTCAAAGCCACTTCCCAGCCCGCTCCCCATAACCCTTCACTCCATTATCTTGCAAAAATTTGTCTATCTCCACTTTAAATGTATTTAATGAACCAGCCTCCACAGCTCTCTGGGGCAAAGAATTCCACAAATTAAGACCCACAGAGAAAAAGTTCCTTCTCATCTCAGTTCTAAAAGGGCGACCCTTTATTCTGAGACTGTGCCCCCGAGTTCTAGATTTCCCCATGAGGGGAAACATCCTCTCTGCATCTACCCTGTTGAGCACCCTCAGTATCTTATATGTTTTGATAAGATCACCTCTCATTCTTCTAAATTCCAATGAGTATAGGCCCAGCCTGCTCAACCTTTCCTCATAAGTCAAACCCCTCATCTCTGCAATTAACCTAGTGAATCATCTCTGAACTGCCTCCAATGCAAGTATATCCTTCCTTAAATAAGGAGACCAAAACTGTACGCAGTACTCAAGGTGTGGTCTCGCCAATACCTTGTACAGCTGTAGCAGGACTTCCCTGCTTTTATACTCCAACCCCCTTAAAATAATGGCCAACATTCCATTTGCCTTTTTGATTACTTGCTGTACCTGCATGCTAACTTTTTGTGTTTCATGCACAAGGACCCCCAGGTCCCTCTGAACTGAAGCATTTTGTAATCTCTCTCCATTTAAATAATAGTTTGCTTTTTTATTTTTCCTGCCAAAGTGGATAACCTTGCACTTTCCCACATTATACTCCATCTGCCAAATGTTTGCCCACTCACCTAGCCTGTCTATTCTTTGAATCCTCTGCACAACTTGCTTTCCCACCCATCTTTGTATCATCCGCAAACTTGGCTACATTACACTTGGTCCCTTCATCCAAGCCATTAATGTAGATGGTAAATTGTTGGGGCCCCAGCACCGATCCTTGTGGCACCCCACTAGTTACCATTTGCCAACCAGAAAATGACCCATTTATCCCGACTCTCTGCTTTCTGTTAGTTAGCCAACTCTCTATCTTTGCTAATATATTACCCCCAACTCCGTGAGCTCTTGACGAGGGAATTGGATGTAATATCTCCAAATTTGCAGATGACACAAAGCTGGGTGGGAGGGTATGCTGTGAGGAGGATGTCGTGAAACTCCAGTACGATTAGGACAGGTTGGGTGATTGGGCAGAAATCACTATAATGTGGATAAATGTGAGGTTATCCACTTTGGTGGCAAAAACAGGAAGGCAGATTATTATTTGAATGGCAATAGATTGGGAGAAGGGGAAGTGCAAAGAGACCTGGGTGTTCTTGTGCACCAGTCGATGAAGATAAGCATGCAGGTGCAGCAGGCGGTTAAGAAGGCAAATGGTATGTTGGCCTTCGTAGCAAGAGGGTTCGAGTACAGGAACAAGGATGTCTTGCTACAGTTGTACAGGGCCTTGGTGAGATCGCACCTTGAGTATTGTGTACAGTTTTGGTCGTCTTACCTGAGGAAGGATGTTCTTGCCATGGAAGGAGTGCAGCAAAGATTCACCAGGCTGATACCTGGGATAGCAGGAATGACGTATGAGGAGAGATTGTGTCGATTGGGCTTATACTCACTGGAGTTTAGAAGATTGAGAGGGGATCTCATCGAAACCTATAAAATTCTGTCAGGCCTGGACAGACTAGATGCAGGAAGGATGTTTCTGATGGCTGGGGAGTCCAGAACCAGGGGTCATAGTCAAAGGATAAGGGGTAAGCCATTTAGGACTGAAATGAGGAGGAATTTCTTCACCCAGAGAGTGGTGAACCTGTGGAATTCTCTGCCACAGAGGGCGGTGGAGGCCAGTTCATTAAATATATTCAAGAAAGCGTTGGATATATTTCTTAAGACTACAGGGATCAAGGGATATGGGGAGAAGGCAGGGACAGGGTACTGAATTTGGATGATCAGCCATGATCTCATTGAATGGCGGAGCAGGCTCGAAGGGCCGAATGGCCTACTCCTGCTCCTATCTTCTATGTTTGTGATCTCTTTCTGATTGTGGTCAGTATGGAAGTAAAGCAGAATGTCTGAAAAGCAATCTAGCTTTGCAACAAAAGCTGCAGCTGAGACAGAAAGGTCCCAGAAAAGCCAATCTCAAAAAGGCAGAATGCAGAGGGGTTATTCTATTTAAGCCAAGCAAGATGACCCACTGAAATGGGGTAACATAAAATGCATGTTATTTCCATGTTATTATATAGAGATATAAATTGTATCAATTGAAGTAGATGAGTCCTATAATAACAATTGTTCTGCACGTTCACCTTACCGGAGTAGAATTTGGAGTGGGAATGGGAGGGGGAGGATCCAGTTGTTGTGGTCCACATAGGAACCAACAACGTAGGTAGAACTAGGAATAAGGTTCTGCTGACAGAGTTTGAGGAGATGGGTCAAAATTAAAATGCAGAACCTCACAGGTAATAATCTCTGGATTGTTACCTGAACCACACAAAAATTGGCATAGGGACAAACAGATTAGAAAGTTAAATATGTGGCTGAAAGAGTGGTGTGGGAGGGGTTTTGGTTCATGGGGCACTGGCACCAGTGCTGGGGAAAGAGGGAGCTGTTCTATTGTGACGGTCTCCACTTAAACCGGGCTGGGACCAGTTTCCTAGCGAATCGCATAACTAGGGTAGTAGACAGGGCTTTAAACTAATAAAGGCGGTGGGAGGATTTAGGAAAGGATAAATTCGAAAGCAGTAAGAGAAATATCAAGGCTGTATAGCAGAGTAGCAATTTGAGTAAAAATAAGCAGAGTGAGTCAGTAAGGAATGGAGAGCTTAACAAAGGTAATAGGGCATTAGTGACAGTGACATTGGGGAAATATAGAAAAAAGTTAAAGCTAAAGGCACTATATCATTTGCAACAAAATAGATGAATTAATAGCACAGACAGAAAGAAATGGGTTTGATTTGACAGCCATTACAAAAATGTGGTTGCCAAATGACCAAGGTTAGGAACTAAATATTCCAGGCTACTTTACTTTTAGAAGAGATAGGCCAAATGGAAAAGGAGGGGGTGGGGTAGCCCTGATAATAAAGGATGGGATAAAGACAGTAGAGAGAAAGGATCTTAGCTCAGAAAAACAAGATGTAGAATCACTTTGGGTGGAGCTAAGAAACAACAAGGGGCAGGAAACACTGGTGGGAGTTGTTTATAGGCTCCCTAACAGTAGTTGTAGAGTCAGGCAGAGTATAAATCAGGAAATTAGAGGTGCATGTAACAAGGGTAATACAGTAATCATGGTAGACTTTAATCTTCATATAGACTGGGCAAAGCAAATTTGCAGTATTAGTGTGGAGGACGAGTTCATGGAATGTATTCAAGATAATTTTCTAGATCAATATGTCAAGGAACCAACTAGGGAACAGGCTATTTTAGATTTAGTATTGTGCAATGAGACAGGGTTAATTAATAACCTTGTAGTAAAGGAGCCTCTGGGGAAGAGTGATCATAATATGATACAATTTTATGTTAAGTTTGAGAGTGATTTAGTCAAGTATGAAGCTAAGGTCTTAAATCTGAATAAAGCAAACTACGTAGGTATGAGAGGCGTGTTGACTAAGGTACGTTTGGAAACTAGATTAAAAGATATGACTGTAGATAAGCAATGGCAAACATTTAAAGAATTAATTCATAATTTGCAACCAATATACATTCCCTTAAGGAATAAAAACCCCACGGGAAAAGTGATCTAACTGTGGGTAATAAGAGAAGTTAATGATAGTATTAGATTAAAGGAAGAGGTGTATAATGTTGCTAGAGTAGTAAGCCTGAGGATTGTTAGGATTTTAGAATTCAGCAAAGGAGGATCAAGAAATTGATAAAGAAAGAGAAAATAGAAATAGAGTAAACTAGCAAGAGACATAAAAACAGATTGCAAAAGCTTCTATAGGTATGTAAAAAGGAAGAGATTAGTGAAAGTAAATGTGGGTCCCTTACAGGCAGAGACAGGGGAAATTATAATGGGCAATAAGGAAATGGCAGAGACATTAAACAAATACTTTGTATCTGTCTTCATGGTAGAAGACACAAAACCATTCCTGAAATAGTGGGGAACCAAGGGCCTAGTGAGAATAAGGAACTTAAAGAAATTAGTATTAATAAAGAAATAGTACTGGAGAAATTAATGGGACTAAAAGCCAACAAATCCCCTGGACCTGATGGCCTACATCCTAGGGTTTTAAACGAGGTGGCGACAGAGATAGTGGATGCATTGGTTTTGATCTTCCAGAATTCCCTAGATTCTAGAACAGTCCTCATGGATTGGAAGGTAGCAAACATAACGCACCTATCCAAGAATGAAATGTGAGAGAAAATGGGGAACTGTAGGCCAGTTATCCTCACATCAGTAGTAGGGAAGATGCTAGAAGCTATTATTAGGGATGTGTTAACAGGACACTTAGAAAATCATAATATGATTGGGCAGAGTCAACACAGACTTATGAAAGGGAAATTTTGTTTGACAAATCTGTTAGAGTTTTTTGAGGTTGTAACTAGTAGGGTAGACAAGGGGGAACCAGTGGATGTAGTGTATTTGGATTTTCAAAAAGCATTTGCTAAAGTGCCACACAAGAGGTTATTATACAAAATTAGGGGCAATATATCAACTTGGATCGAGGATTGGTTAACGGGCAGGAAACAGGGAGTAGGAATAAACAGGCCATTTGCGGGTTGGCAGGCTGTAACTAATGGGGTACTGCAAGGATCAGTGCTTGGGCCTTAGCTATTTACAATCTATATCAATGACTTAGATGAGCGGACCGAGTGTAATGTTTCCAAGTTTGCTGATGATACAAAGTTAGGTGGGAAAGTAAGCTGTGAGGAGGATGCAAGGAGGCTGCAAAAAGATTTAGACAGGTTAAGTGATTGGGCAAGAATGTGGCAGATGGAATATAATGTTATCCACTTTGGTAAGAAAAGTAGAAAAGCAGAATATTCTTTTAAATGGTGAGAGACTGGGAAATATTGGTATTCAGAGGGACCTGGGTGTCCTTGTACACGAATCACAGAAAGTTAACATGCAGGCACAGCAAGCAATTAGGAAAGCAAATGGTATGTTAGCCTTTAATACAAAAGGATTAGTGTATAAGAGTAAAGAAGTCTTGCTGCAATTATATAGGGCCTTCATGAGACCACAGCTGGAGTATTGTGTGCAGTTTTGGTCTCCTTGCCTTAGAGGGAGTGCAGAAAAGGTTTACTAGACTGATTACTGGGATGGGGGAATTGTCCTATGAGGAAAGATTGAAAAGACTAGGGCCTAGAAATTCACTATGGCCCCGCCAGCTGGCTAGCGCCCAAAAGTTAGCGCTGGGCGGGAAGCCTATAGCGATCGCCAGATATTCATTGTTAGCGCCCCAATTCGGAAGCGGGCGCTATACCAGGGTGTGCCCGCCTCCGCTTGGTGCGCTGACACTGAATATCACCGCTCTTGGCGCCGCTGCGCCAGGCGGCGGTACTGCAGGCCTCCTCCTTCTCTTAAGGGGGAGCTGCCTGCAACGGGGAGATCGCCGCTGGATAGTGCCGGCAAATGAGCCCGACACCACGGAGAAGTGCCGGGCTCGCGGAAAGCAGCCGGCAATGCCGTGGGGGGGGGGGGGAGGTGGAGGAGGCCGGGGAAGGAGGTGCGGGCAGGCTGCCGCCGCAAAAGCGGCCGGCCGCACCTTCCGCTTTAAAGCGCCCCACTAAGGCAGCAGGACGGCCCCGTTTTCTGGTCGCTGTTTGCGGCCACTTCGGAGGAGGCGGCCGCAACTAAATATGGGGATCGGCGTGGTTTCGGGGCAGAACCGGGGCACTGCGCACACCGATGACGTCATCGGTGCCGGCGCAGCGCTAACGGCTACCGCCGCCAATACCGCTGCGCTGAATATCTGCGCAAACTCATTTTTGGCGCAAACTCACCCTTTAGGCGTTAACTGGGCGCAAAGCTGGCAGCGCCTTAATGAATTTCTAGGCCTAGACCTATATTCCCTGGAGTTTAGAAGAATGAGGAGTGATTTCATTGAAACATATAAAATTCTTAAGGGGCTTGACCGGGTAGATGCAGGGAGGATGTTTGGGGAATCTAGAACAGGGGTCACAGTCTCAGAATAAGGGGTCGGCCATTTAGGACTGAGATGAGGAGAAATTTCTTCACTCAAAGGGTTGTGAATCTTTGGAATTCTCTACCCCAGTGAGCTGTGGATGCTCAGTCATTGAGTATATTCAAGACAGAGAGCGATAGATTTTTAGATACTAAGGGAATCAAGGGATATGGGGATAGTGTGGGAGGGTGGAGTTGAGATAAAAGATTAACCATGATCTTATTGAATGGTGGAGCAGGCTTGAAGGCCCATATGTCCCAGCCTCGCGCCCTCCGGCCCAGCCTCGCGCCCTCCGGCCCAGCCTCGCACCCTCCGGCCCAGCCTCGCTCCTATTTCTTATGTTCTTATGTACTGTGGTATAAAGCAGTTTAATGATTCGAATCAAGCCTCATTTCATCTCACGTTAACTCGATCAGTCTTCAGAGAGATTGAAGAAGTACATATGTGAAAGGTACAGGTATCCGGTTCAGATCACAGTGGCTTTCTGTTGTTGCACTCTGGTCCCGCTATAAGGCCGTATGAGTCAACCCCCATAAAAGTAAGATATTGAGACCGCTTATGGGAGTGACTGATACCAGTGAATCTGGGAAGGTATATATGGTAGACCTGAATTTGTAACATTATCTTAATTTTGGCACCGTTTCCTATATGGCACCTTGTCAAACACCTTTTGAAAATCATTATACGCAACATTCACTGCATTTCCTTTATCAGTGTACCCTGTTATTTCCTCAACGATCTCTATTAAGTTTGTCAGATATGACTTTTACAAATCCATGCTGGCTGTCCTTAATTAACACACATCTTTCTAAAAGAGTATTCATTTTATCCTGTACTATGGCCTCTCCCAGCTGCTTTGAGGCCAGAAGCAATTTTCTTTCTATAAGTTACCAAGAATTTTAGAATTTTTGGCAATTGATTCAGTATTTTTCTTCATTTGCCAAGATTATTTTTTGTTTCAGAGGATTTCTTTTTTTTAAAATTCTACAACTTATTGTTTTTCTTAAAGTCTAGATTGTTTCACATTTTTATTTTAAAGAAACAAATTTCAAGTGAAGTATATGCTAGTTAATTTCCTACCATTTACTTGATGGGCACAGCTATTTGGTGTGCTGGGAAACTGCACCGAGATTGAAGTTCCTAGAGCCAATCTTTGGTGTGGGCGAGGAACTCCATATATTTGTCCAGCCTGGTCTTGTATTTAGATCTTCTGAGACTTTTTTAAAATGATTTTTTTCAATTATTATAATTGATTTTTTTGTTCTCCTGAGACTCATTTCTATCAATTCTTTGTATAATTTCTTTTTTTTTTCTTTTTCTTTTCCAGGATTTTTTCATTTTGTGTCTTTTTTTTATATGTTTGGGACTAACTGTATTTCTTAATTACCCAGATTTTTTTTGTTTGCTTAAACAAATAAACACAGGTAACATTTCAAAGACTTGACAATATGTATATTTTCAAATCTAGGATGTTTATCTGAATCTGCACCTGTAGTTTCACATCTTTCAAAGGCATTACACATGCAATGTGGTCTCAGAGGAGTCACACTTCAAAAGTCTCACACTTCCAAAGTACAGTGTAATTGCTGGGCAAAAAATTGTGATTGACTCAAATAATCAGTTATTTGTTAAGTTACCAATCATATATTGGATTGACTAAATGTGAACAAATCAAAAACATCAATGAGGAATAATTGACCAGCAGAAAACCAAGCAATCAAATACCTCAATTTTTTTTCCAAAGATACCATTTGTGAACCAATGAATTCCACAAAACTGACCAATCAAATTGCTCAAATAATTTCTTCATACTGTTTTGGCCGACATTTTCTTTCTTTACTGAGGTCAGTTTATATGGTTAAAAATAACATTTATGACATAAAATATAAACAATTAAACAATTCTGAAAGCATCACTAAACTTATCTGTAATATTGGCTAATGTTAGAAATGCTGCAAGTGGTTCCCCCTCTTAGGCCTGCCTTTTTATCTGGGACCTGGGGCGTGAGTTGAAAATGTTACCTCGGCTTCCATTCCTTGGGATTTCCAGCTGTTGTGGACGAATTATGTGTGGATGAGAGAGATGCATTATGTGAGTTGTAGTTTTACTCTTGCTCCTGTGGATCATAATACCCAAAGGCAGAAAATCTACAAATAATAAATTTGAGGCATAGGGTTGCCAACTCTCGTTGGAGGCATTCCAGTTTTGATCATGTGACATTCTGATCATGTGCTGTTTGATCACATGATATCTGATCAAATGACTTCTACAAATATTATTACATTTACAGTATAAACGTTGGGTCCCCTGTAGTTGAGTATTTTTGCTTATGGTTTCACGCTAGCAGGTGTTGTGCGACAAGTTCCAAGAACCAGGAAGCCACCCGTGAGCAGGTGAAGAGGTGGGAGAGCGATTCGCAGAGGGGAAACCAGAGATGGGAGGAACTTTGATTCCACTAATGGTAACTCACTTGAAGTTGCATTGATAACTAATATTAAAGTGGTACCACTCAGATTCCCCTCATAGCCAACAGTAATACAATAATTCATTGATAGGTGTAATGCATCAATATCCTACATGTAACTAGTAGTAATCCTATAACTCGCTGAAATTCATCATGAAACCATAGCCAGAGTTCCATTGCACTGCACAAGGTGTGGTCAGGCTCCCCAGTTGATGCCACTTCTAACTGGCTTGATCTCTCTCCCAATCTCCTTGGACTCTGGTTTGGAATCCGGTTCCATGTGAAGGTGACAACTCTGAATTGGGAACCTCAATTAGAGCTGATCTGTACTTGGACTTCACACGTCAAAACCGGGCAGCACCTGAACCAAACCAAGAGATCGTTCAAAGGGCAGTGGGCTCAGCCTCTGGGGCACTTCTCACTGGGCACATCATGCTAAACTCAGCTTAGCAATAACATTTCTAAACCATTCCCTGAGCTCGGACTCAATAAAGGAAAGTTTTCATAAAATGATAGACATTTACAGCACAGGAGGAGGCCATTTGGACGCCAGTGCTGGCTTTCTCTCCTGCAAACCCATTACAACCACCCCCAAACTTTTTATATTCCTCCTTTTCATATATTTATCCCATTCTCTTTGAAATGAAGTTTTAGTGAGTACATCAATAGCCACATGTGGTGAAGTATCCCACAGTCTAATAGCTCCCAGTTCTGGAATTTTCTCTTCCCTTCCCCCTTGTTTCTTCCAGCGAGAATCCTTGGTTTTCATTCCCTAGTTCCCCATTCGCCCACCAGTGGAAATAATTTTTCACTATTTACCCACAGTGAGGTTCCCAGGTTATCACCCACCCCTTTACTGGCTGCTTCTCTAATTTCACCCCCCCGAGCCCCAATCGCCCAACCCCTAGTCTCCTTCTCTCCCCGATTTCCTATTCCCTAACCCCCATCCCCAATCTCCCCGCTTTCCGAACCCCCATTGCCCATCTCTGCCTGAGCCCCCATTCTCAATCTCTCCCTCTCTCTCCGACCCCTGTCTCCCTCTCCTATCTGGGTGCCCAACCCCAGTTTCCCTCTCTCCCCATCTCTCTTCCCCCCTCCTTCTTGAGCCTCCCTTCTTGAGGCCCCATCCGATTGCTGAGCACCCCCCCCCCCCACCCCCAATTGCCGAGATCCCTCCCTGGATTGCTGAAACCCTCCTCCCCCACACAGCAACCCCCCCGCCCCCCCAACGATTGCTGAGAGCCCCTCCGAAAATTGCTGATGATCTGGAGGCAGCGCTCGGGGGAGATACTCCCAATTCCGGCAAACTCCCGGTTATTCCGGGTGGGTTAGGAATCCTAGCATGAGCAGTGGGGAAAAAATGAATAAAAATATTTTATTATTCAATATAATATACAGCTTAAGTTATTAAATAAAATTTATGTGCTTGGAGACTTGAAAGAAGGAAAGCTTCTATGGTCACTAGACTCTGAGAAAAGGTCTTAACAACAACAGCAACCTGTATTTATATAGTGCCTTTAACGTAATAAAACTTCCCAAGGTGCTTCACAGGACTGTTATAAAACAAAATTTGACACCCAGCTACATAATGAGATATTAGAGCAGATGACCAAAAGCTTGGTCAAAGAGGTAGGTTTTCAGGAGCGTCTTAAGAGAGGAAAGAAAGGAAGAGATGTGGAGAGGTTTAGTGAGGGAATTCCAGAGCTTAGGGTCTTGGCAGCTGAAGGCACGGACACCAATGGTGCAGGGATGATCAAGAGGCCAGAATTGGAAGACCACAGATATCTCGTTTGGGGGGGGGGGGGGTTGTGGGGTTGTGGGGTTGTGGGGCTGGAGGAGATTACAGAGATAGGGAGGGGCGAGGCAATGGAGGGATTTGAAAACAAGGATGAGAATTTTAAAATTGAGGCGTTGCTTAACCAGGAACCAATGTAGGTCAGCGAGCACAGGGGTGATGGGTGAATGGGACTTGGCGTGAGTTAGGACACGGGCGGCAGAGTTTTGGATGACCTCAAATTTACGGAGGGTAGAATATTGGAGGCCAGCCAGCAGTGCGTTGGAATAGTCAAGTCTAGAGGTAAAAAAGGCATGGATGAGGGTTTCAGCAGCAGATGAGCTGAGGCAGGAGCGGAGTCGGAAGATGCTATGGAGGTGGAAACAGGCAGTTTTAGTGAAGGCGTGGATATGTGGTCAGAAGCTCATCTCAGGGTCAAATATGACACCAAGGTTGCGAACAGTCTGGTTCAGCTTCAGACAGTTGCCAGCGAGAGTGATGGAGTTAGTGGCTAGGGAATGGAGTTTGTGGCGGGGACCGAAGACAATGGCTTCAGTCTTCCCAATATTTAGTTGGAGGAAATTTCTGCTGATCCAGTACTGGATGTCGGACAAGCAGTCTGACAATTTAGAGACCGTGGAGGGGTCGAAAGAGGTGGTGGTGAGGTAGAGCTGGGTGTCATCAGCTTACATGTGGAAACTGATACTGTAGGAGTCGACCTACTCCTAGCAAAAAATACTGAACTCGGAGAGGTTCAACAGAAAAGGTTTAATTGTTGAGGCTGCATGCTGAACACAAAATGGAGTCAGAGACTATACAAAGTACGACTGCCTTTCATCAGTGCACAGCTTCGACTCCTCCCCCACTCTGGGCTTAACTATGTTGCAGATCGAGTTTCTTAAAGGTGTGATCCTTCTTAAAGGCATGACGCCTGATTTATAGTCTACGGACCGGAAAGCGGATTGTGTCCTTTCTGTGATCGGTACGCCACACAGCTCCCCCCAGAATCCGCTAGTAGGGAGTGTACAAACTGGCGTGGCGGCTTGATGGCACGGCCGGAACGGCTCTTGGCGGTTGGTGTCAGGAGCGGGGCGGTCGGACGCATCGGGCTCTTAGGCGGTCTGCCCCGTGGTGGGGGTTGGCCCACTTGAACGGGTTCATCGGGCTCTAGGTGCGCCAGCTTGAGCCGGTCGACCGACACCTTGTCGGTTCTGCCGCCCACTTCGAGGAGGAAGAACTTGTTCCCCGTCTGGAGTACCTTGTAGGGTCCGTCGTATGGGGGCCGTAGAGGTCCTCGGTGGGCGTCATGGCGCACAAAAACAAATTTGGCCATGTGCAGGCTAGGTGGTATGCGGGTTGCTGGTTCGCCGTGCCGGCTGGTGGGTACCAGAGCGAACTGTTGTGCTCAGTTGGCGAAAGCGCGGCGTTGCTGGTCAGCCGACCAGGGGGTCGTGGCGGTGGGCAGGAACTCTCCGGGTACGCACAGCGGCTGGCCGTACACGAGTTCCGCCACCAAGGCTTGCAGGTCTTCCTTGACCGCGGAGCGTAGGCCGAGTAGCACCCACGGGAGGCAGTCGATCCAAGCCTCGTCCTCGAGGCTGGCACGGAGGGACGCCTTCATGGACCTGTGGAATCATCGCACAGTCCGTTGGCTTGGGGGTGGTAAGCCGTGGTGCGGTGAATGGCCACCCCGAGGTTTCGGGCGATGGCGGCCCACAGATCAGAGGTGAACTGCGGGCCTCTATCCGACGTCATGTCGGAGGGGACGCCGAACCGAGCAACCCAGGTACCGATGAATGCCCTCGCGATGTCGACGGTGGTGGTGGACGTCAGTGGAATGGCCTCGGGCCAGCGGGTGGTACGGTCCACGATTGTCAGCAGGTGCGTGTGACCTTGTGATGGCGGCAGGGGGCCGACGAGGTCGATGTGGACGTGGTCGAACCTTCTTTCTGGCACGGTGAACTCCTCGAGTGGGGCTTTGACGTGCTGGTGGATTTTGGCACGCTGGCAAGCTATGCAGGATCTGGACCAGACGCACACATCTTTGCGCAGGCCGCGCCAGACAAATCGGTTGGCCACCAGTCTAATGGACGCGCGGGTGCCGGGGTGTGAGAGGCCGTGGACGATGTAGAACACCTGTTTTCGCCAGGACGCCGGGACTACGAGGCGGGGTTGCGCCAAGGCGGTGTCGCATTTAACTGTGACGGCGGACGGGCCGCAGGCGACATCGGTCAGTTGCAGCCCTGGCAGGGTTGTGGGCGCGGAGAGCAGATCGGGTCGGTGCGTTGCTCCGCTGCCAGTTGAGCATAGTCCACTGCCAGGTGGGCGCCGTGGACGGCGGGGCAGGATAGGCAGTCGGCCACCACGTTGTCTCGACCGGAGACGTGCCGGATGTCCGTGGTGAATTCGGACACCGCGGCGAGCTGGCGTTGTTGCCTGGCTGACCACAGGTCCGCAGATTTCGCCATCACGAATGTCAGGGGTTTGTGGTCGACAAACGCGGTGAAGGGGCGGCCCTCCAGAAGAAATCTAAAATGGCGGACTGCCAGGTACATTGCGAGGAGCTCGCGGTCAAAGGCGCTATATTTGGCCTCCGGGGGGCGCAGTTGGCGGCTGAAAAAGGCCAGCGGTTGCCAGGCCCCGTCGACCCACTGTTCGTACACGGCGCCGACCGCGTGGTTGGAGGCGTCCGTGGTGAGGGCCACCCTGGCGTTGGGCTGTGGGTGAGCGAGCATGGTGGCGTCGGCGAGCGCCTTTTTGGTCGAGTCGAAAGCGGTCAACATGCCCGCCGACCACTCGATCGCCATTCTGTCTTTCTTACCCCGGAGGGCTTCGTATAGGGGCCGCATGAGGGAGGCCGCTCCGGGAATGAAGCGGTTGTAAAAGTTGATCATCCCCAAGAACTCCTGGAGGCCTTTGATGGTGGTAGGCCGGGGGAACTTCTGGATGGCTTGCACCTTGGCGGGCAGGGGAATGGCTCCGTCCTGCGTGATGTGGTGGCCGAGGAATTCGATCCTGCTGAGGCCGAATTGGCACTTGGCTGGGCTGATGATGAGCCCGTGCTCACTGAGCCGCTGGAACAGGGTGCGGAGGTGCTCGATTGTGTTCCTGCTTGGAGGAACTAGCTACCAGGATGTCATCCAGGTAGACAAAGAGGAACTTCAGGTCCCGGAGGACCGAGTCCATGAGCCGCTGGAAGGCCTGGGCCGCATTTTTGAGGCTGAAGGGCATTCGGAGGAACTCGAATAGCCCAAAAGGGGTGATTATGGCCGTCTTGGGAATGTCCGTGGGGTGGACTGGCACCTGATGGTAACCGCGCACCAGGTCGACTTTGGAGAAGACTGAGCGGCCGGCCAGTCTAGCCGAGAAGTCTTGAATGTGCGGTATGGGGTACCGATCCGGCGTGGTGGCGTCGTTTAGGCGCCAGTAGTCCCCGCAGGGGCGCCATCCCCCGTCGGGTTTGGTGACGATGTGGAGTGGGGAGGCCCAGGGGCTGTTGGAGCGGCGGATGATGCCGAGCTGTTCCATTGTGGCGAACTCGGCCCGCGCGATCTCCAGCTTGGCCGGGTCCAGCCTGCGGGCGTGGGCATACACCGGTGGGCCTGTGGTGGGGATGAACTGTTCTACCCCGTGCTTAGCAACCTTCGTGGAGAAGGTCGGGCTGGTGAGGGCTGGGAACTCAGCCAGGAGTGCTGAGTAATCGTCCGTTGAGCGGGCGCGGCACTGCCACGCCATTTCGGCGGGTTGGGGGGGTGCCATGGCGCCCGGGATAGGTGACATGGTGTTCATGTCCATGAGGCGGCGCCGAGGCATGTCGACCAACAGGCCGTGGGCGCACAGGAAATCCGCACCAAGGAGCGGGGAGAGCACCTTGGCGGTGATAAACTCCCAGTGGTAGCGGCGGCCTGCGAGGTTGATGGTGACGGTGCGGGTGCCGTACGTCCAGATGTCGGTGCCGTTGGCGGCGGCCAGCGCAGGGCCATGGCCGCCTCATTGGATCTCGAGGGCGGACGCGGGGATGATGCTGCGCTGCGCGCCCGTGTCGCATAGGAAACGGCGTCCGGAGGCGCTGTCCGTAACATACAGCAGCGCGCCTGCTTGCCCCACGGCCATCGTGTAGGCTGGTGTGGGGGCGGTTGGAAACGTGCAGGGATGGCTGCAGCGGCGTGCCCGTGCGCCGAACCAGGTATGGAAGTAGCAGTAGCCCTGGGTCGGAGGGCTTGGGGGACGTGGTGGCCTGGGGGGCCTCGTGGCCGAGCTGTGTGGCCGCGCAATAGAGGGTGGAGCGCGCACTGACGCTGCGGAGGCCAGGTCGGGGGTGACGGCGTGGTTGGAGCTGGCGGACAGGAGCTTATCGGCTTCGTCGGCCAGGGCCTCGAGGTCTGTGAGGCTGGACACCACGATCGCCAGGCGGATGCTGGGAGGTAGTTGGCGGATAAAGAGCATGCGGAAGAGGGAGCCGGGTGGTTTCTCGTCGGTCAGAGCAAGCATGTGTGAGAGCAAGTCTGATGGCATGGAGTCACCGAGGCCCGGGAGGTCGAGGAGGTGGCAGTTGCGCAAGAATTGGGAGGCTGTGAATTTTTTAATGAGCGCGGCCTTGAGATGTGCATACTTGCCTTCCTCCGGAGGGTTTTGTAGTGTTGTCCAGACTTTCGTGATTGTGGAGCTGCCCAGGGAGGCGAGGAGGTAGTCGTACATCGTTGCGTCGGTGGTGATGCCGCAGAGTCGGAATTGCGATTCGGCTTGAAGGAACCAGGCGGTGGCCAGGTTCTCCCAGAACTCCGGCAGCTTCACAGAAACTGTGTTTTTGTCAGCCATGGTTACGCTTAGGAGTCGTCCTGAGCATCGGGGTCACCAATGTAGGAGTCGACGTACTCCTAGCAAAAAATACTGAACTCTGAGAGGTTCAACAGAAAAGGTTTAATTGTTGAGGCTGCATGCTGAACACAAAATGGAGTCAGAGACTACACAAAGTACGACTGCCTTTCATCAGTGCACAGCTTCGACTCCTCCCCCACTCTGGGCTTAACTATGTTGCAGATCGAGTTTCTTAAAGGTGTGATCCTTCTTAAAGGCATGACGCCTGATTTATAGTCTATGGACCGGAAAGCGGATTGTGTCCTTTCTGTGATCGGTACGCCACACAACTGTATTTTCGGATGATGTTGCCGAGGAGCAGCATGTAGATGAGAAATAGGAGGGGGTCCTTGGGGGACACCAGAGGTAATGATGTGGGAACGGGAAGAGAAGCCATTGTAGATGATCTCTGGCTACGATTAGATAGATAATAATGGAACCAGGCGAATGCAGTACCACCAAGCTGGAGTACGGTGAGGAGGAGTACGGGCCCATATTTTCCGACTCCCACGGGTGCGTATGAGGTGTGTACGCACCCGTAGGGGCCTCACAAGTGCCGGTTTCAGAATCCTCTTGACAGATCATCCACCTGCCCTGGAGAAGGGCCTCTGCGGGCAGAGAGTTCCGCTTTCTGCAGAACCTCCGCCCACTGAAAACCTTTAAAAATCTTACGCCTCGTAAAAGTATGCCTAAGGCCTGCTTTTACCAGCATAAGAGTTTAAAAAAAGTTTTTTAAAAATTCACTCATTTATCATTTTAAAATACTTTTTAAAAAGGTAAGTTTATTTTTAGCCCCGTAAAAAACTTTAATTCGTTTTTTCAAAAAAATTAATTTTTGTTTAAAATATTTAATTCAATTTAAATACCTGATTTAAAAAAAAGTTTTTTAAGTGATCCCCATTCATACTTTTGACAGTTCTACACGGAGAGACCTGTCAAAAGTGAGAAGGGGGATTCCCTTCTTTGATTGGTTCCCCATGGCCCACATGATCCCATGGACGCTTGCGAACTGCCTGTGCCCCTAGGATTCCTGGGCTTCTGCGCGCGTGCACCAGGAGAGGCCCAGGAGCGGAAGTGTTGGGACCTATGGAGCCAGCAGGTAAGTTCGTAGATTTTTTCCAGATCGGAGGCATCCGCACGCAGGAAGCCTCCGATTAGAAAATCTGGGCCATGGTGTAGTCAACAATGTACCCCCTAATTTTTGGGGGGGTGTGGTCCATTTAATGGACTGCGTGGCCCATTCAAAATGTCATGCGTGGGCAAAATCTCGCATTGAAAAGCTGGTGGCTGGCCTGTGTGGGGCCTCCAAACAGCTGCGCGACCATGTGGCAAAGGCTGCAGACCGATCGAGAAGGATGAGGAGGGATAGTTCACGTTTGTCACAGTCACATAGGATGTCATTTGTGACATTGATGAGAGCCGTTTCGGTACTGTGACAGGGGCGGAACCCTGATTGGAGGGATTCCAACATGGTGTTCCAGGAAAGATGGACACAGATTTAGGAGGATACAGCACGTTCAAGGACTTTGGAGAGGAAAGGGAGGTTGGGGATGGGGTGGTAGTTTACATGGTCGGAGGGGGTCAAGGGTTGTTTTTTTGAGGAGAGGGGTGATGATGGCAGATTTGAAGGAGAGGGGGACAGTACCTGAGGAGAAAGAACCATTAACAATATCAACTAACATGGGAGCCAGGAAAGGAAGTTTAGTGGGAATAGTCAAAGGAGCAGGAGGTGGGTCTCATAGACAAGATGAGCTCAGAGAGGACATGAGGGGAGATAGGAGAGAGACTGGAGAAAGATGTGAGTTCAGAGCTAGGGTCGGGGGAAACCTTAGAGGAAGTTTGGCCCAGTGGGCTAGGGGAAGGGAAGGAAGTGGCAGAAGCAGCTGATTGGATGGTCTCAATCTTAGTGACAAAGAATTCCATGAGCTCCTCGCACTTGTTGTTAGAGATCCTAAGACCTAAAACATTGACTGACTTCTGTTTTTCCACAGGTGCTGCCTGACTTGCTGAGTTTTTCCAGCTTTTTTCTGTTTTTGTTGACAGATTTCCATCATTTGGTATTTTATTTTATGTTCTTCCTCACTGTCCCTGCTTTCCCCAATGTTCGCCTATCTGCCATTACTCTCCCCGATGTTTGGCCCCATTACCACAGCAAGCCGTGATGTGTTGCATCATTGCTCCCCTCTCCCCTTCAAATCTCCAAATTATTCAGCTTTGCTACTACCATCCCTACCCCATTCTCCTCAACAATCAGCCTCGGTGGCCCCACTCCCACAGATGTAAAGCCTCACTCATCCTGCTCTCCTGATAGTGCATTGCTGTCACTAGTCATCCAGATGTTCAGCTTCATTTTCCCCACTTACCCAATATGGTCCTTGTAGTGTATGTACTTTGCAGAAGGAACTATATTCTGCAGCCCCTGTATACTGCAGTACCAGTAGTGACCACCCCTGTATATAAGCCTGTGTAGTAACTTTTGCATAGTAGTTCCAGGTTGTCTCCACTCAGTAAAGACCTGTTATAACCAACTCCTGCAGTCCGTGTCTCAATTATACACAGACATAATACTGGCGACGAGCAGATCCGAACTTACCTACAGTCTGCACCACCTCATGGGGATCCATCCCTGAAGCGAAGTTATCAGAGGTCGAGGCCAGAAGGAAAAAAGAAAAAAAAAAACGAACAGAAGAAACGGGCGTCGACCGTGGGCATCCGCCTCTGATTCATCGGAGTTGAAAATTTGCAGGAGAGGCTGTCGAGAGCGGGGCTTGGTTATCCTGTCGATGGTGTTTCAGCTAATCGGGCTGGTGGCAGGTAGTACACTGATCCTTCCTGGGCTGCGGCGGTCTAGTGCTCGATCGGGTGGCTTTTCAACGGGGCCGAGCAGCGTTGTCAGGAAGAGGAGAGAGAGAGAGAGGGTGGAGCACACAGGGCGCGGCCAGTGCTACGAAGCCAGGCAGCGTACAGACCTGAGAAGAGGGAGGCAAGTGTCCCGCAGGGTTGCTCTGATGACGGGGAAATAATAAAAATTAGAAGCGCAGAAAGCCGCGAGGAGCTGCAGTTTGCCATGGGAATCGCGGAGAGCGGCGTTAGCAGCAGCGCGGGGGGAAGTGCGCGAAGACCATAGGGCGTCGCCATCAAGGCATAAAACGCCAGCAACAGCGCTAGCAGCAGCGGAGAAGACAGAAAGCGCGGGAGGCGCTATCTTAATCCAGCGGGGAAGAAGGCAAAGCGCGGGAGGCGCCATTTTGTTAAATCGGGGAAGAAGGCAAAGTGCGGGAGGCGCCATCTTAGATTTCCAAGACGCCGAAGACTGGCAATATCACTGCCTTCGATAATGCAATAGAAGACTGGACCACGTATGTGGAAAGAGTCGAGGTATATTGCGAGGCAAACGAAGTAGCCGATGAGAAAAAGGCATCGCTACTACGAAACTTAATGGGCGCAAGAACGTACGGCCTATTGCGGAACCTGATTACTCCAGCCAAACCGAAGGCGAAGAGTCTTAACGAAATTGTTGATATCCTACAGGAACACCTAAATCCTACACCGCTGCTGATAGCAGAAAGATTTAAATTCCACAGGAGAAATCAGCATAAAGATGAGAGCAATGCTGATTACCTTACGGAACTACGCAAGCTATCAAAGCACTGCCAGTTCGGAGCACGACTGGCAGATACCCTACGGGACAAATTTGTCTGTGGACTCCTGAGTGAAGGAACCCAGAAGAGGTTATTCTCAGAGAAAGAGCTGACGCTAGATAAGGCTTTCAGCGTGGCAGTATCGTACGAAGCAGCAGCAAGGGGAGCTGTGGAAATACAGCAAAAGCCACAGGAATACGGCACCCATGAAATGACATGGGGATTTGAAAAATGTTATCGCTGCGGCAGAACAACCCATGACCAGAAGGACTGCTGGTCCAAGGACAAAATATGCAGGTAATGCGGAAAGATGGGACACATTGCACGAGTTTGCAGGTCTGGGAAGAAGACTAACGACAACAAAAAGGCTACTAAGGAACAGTACAGGAAAGTACAAAAGATGACGGACAGTAGTTCCGAAGACCAGATGAGCGATAGTGAATCCGGGAACAAGAGACTAAGCTGTCTCAAACTTCACAATGTAATCACAAAAGAGGATCACCGAACCATTTGGGTCACCCTCATGATAGCAGGGTCCCAAGTCAAAATGGAATTGGATACAGGATCAGCTCTGACCGTCATGAATCGACGAGACTACGAGCGGCTATTCTCACACATACCCTTGAAAGAGACATCCATTGTCTTGAAGACGTATACGGGGCAAAAAGTATACCCCAGAGGGAAAATAAGGGTGCCTGTCGAATACAACGGCAAGGAAATACAGAAATTGTATCTGTACATACTGCAAGATGGTGGACCACCGTTTTTGGGATGTGAATGGATCAGAAAGATAAGTTTAGACTGGCACTCCATTCAGGCACTGACGGTGGCTGGTAAAAAGGATGACGACGTCACTCCTGGACGATTGTCAACAATCTTAGCTAACGCCAAAGAGGTATTTCAACAAGAACTGGGAACTCTTAAAGGCATAACCGCCTCGATAAAAATAGAAGAGAATGCAATTCCCAAGTTTTTCAAAGCAAGACCGGTACCATATGCAATTCGCCCAGCCGTCGAGGCAGAGCTGGAGAATCTGGAGAATGCAGGCGTGTTATCTAAGGTAGACTGGAGCGAGTGGGCGACACCCATCATTCCTGTCATGAAGAAAACATTAAACAATAAGTCTAAGGAGCCAAGGAAGGTTCGCAATCACTACCTGCACAGTCAGAAATTTACTCTACTAACTGATCATCAACCTCTTGTCTCCATTTTCAACCCTCAGAAGGGCGTACCGATAATGACAGCACAACGGCTACAGAGGTGGTCCCTTTTCCTAGGGGCACACCAATATGACATCGAGTACAAAGGAACTGATGTAAGCCCCCAAAGTGTGGACTGAGTGATATACAAAGTCGACAACACTGGCTTGTTGTAAGAAAGACAGACCCAATAATTGAGGTAAAACGGTTTATTCAGGCCTGGGGAGCTATGGCTCTTGCATCCCAACACAAGGCTCCAACTCCACCGAATCTCTTGAGGTTTACACAGTTATACACATATTCCGAGACCTCCTACTCCAGAGGTCCAATCGATTTAAAAGTCTATACATTAATCACTAACTAGGTGTGCCTAACTTCTACAAGGTAACCAATAACATAAGTTTCACTTTTCACTGTATGGGCCTGTGGCCCCTCTGATTTCTTGGAAATGAGTCATCAGGTCATGTGATTTCTGAGAAACGAGACCCTCTCTCTCTTGACCACTACTAAGTTTCGTTTTTCCAGAAAAGGGTTATGTCAGTGTCTCTTTTTGTAAGTTTCATCTCTCTAAACTGGTATGGTCATTTCTGCAATTAAACATACGAATAATTAGTACATTTCATCTTTAAACATTTTGCTGCGCAATTGCGTTCTACTAAACGTGCCCTGTTACGCTCATTTTTAAATCTTACTTCAGAACTAAACAGCATGGGAATGCTGATGGATTGTCGCGCCTACCGTTGCTGACGGTGGAAGAAGCACCTGCAGTGGATCCAGTGGAGATATTCCACTCGACCATAGTCGAATGTCTCCCTGTGATGAATGCAAACATAGAAAAGGAAACACGAAATTACCCGACACTCTCCTGGGTCTATGATTTAACGGTAAAGGGATGGCCAGCACATGGTGAACCACTGCTGCCAGCATTCTCGCCGAGAAGAGAACAGCTGTCAGCTGATGTGTGGATCCAGAGTAGTAATTCCACCCAAATTGAAGGATAGAGTGCTCAATGAGCTTCATGAGGGTCATCTGGGAGGGGTAAAAATGAAGAACTTAGCCAGAGCGTTTGTGTGGTGGCCGGGAATTGATAGAGAAATCGAGACCAGTCGGGACCAGCGGGAGCAGCGAGGAGGAGCTCGGGAGAAAACCCGGCGACCAGCGAGGCCCGAGACCAGTCGGGAGCAGTGTGGTGAGACCGGTATAAAAACCGGAGAGAGGCGAGGCCCGAGACCAGTCGGGACCAGCGGGAGCAGCGAGGAGGAGCTCGGGAGAAAACCCGGCGACCAGCGAGGCCCGAGACCAGTCGGGAGCAGTGTGGTGAGACCGGTATAAAAACCGGAGAGAGGCGAGGCCCGAGACCAGTCGGGACCAGCGGGAGCAGCGAGGAGGAGCTCGGGAGAAAACCCGGCGACCAGCCAGGCCCGAGACCAGTCGGGAGCAGTGTGGTGAGACCGGTATAAAAACCGGAGAGAGGCGAGGCCCGAGACCAGTCGGGACCAGCGGGAGCAGCGAGGAGGAGCTCGGGAGAAAACCCGGTGACCAGCGAGGCCCGAGACCAGTCGGGAGCAGTGTGGTGAGACCGGTATAAAAACCGGAGAGAGGCGAGGCCCGAGACCAGTCGGGACCAGCGGGAGCAGCGAGGAGGAGCTCGGGAGAAAACCCAGCGACCAGCGAGGCCCGAGGCCAGTCGGGAGCAGTGTGGTGAGACCGGTATAAAAACCGGAGAGAGGCGAGGCCCGAGACCAGTCGGGACCAGCGGGAGCAGCGAGGAGGAGCTCGGGAGAAAACCCGACGACCAGCGAGGCCCGAGACCAGTCGGGAGCAGTGTGGTGAGACCGGTATAAAAACCGGAGAGAGGCGAGGCCCGGGACCAGCGGGAGCAGCGAGGAGGAGCTCAGGAGAAAACCCGGCGACCAGCGAGGCCCGAGACCAGTCGGGAGCAGTGTGGTGAGACCGGTATAAAAACCGGAGAGAGGCGAGGCCCGAGACCAGTCGGGAGCAGCGAGGAGGAGCTCGGGAGAAAACCCGGCGACCAGCGAGGCCCGAGACCAGTCGGGAGCAGTGTGGTGAGATCGGTATAAAAACCGGAGAGAGGCGAGGCCCGAGACCAGTCGGGAGCAGCGAGGAGGAGCTCGGGAGAAAACCCGGCGACCAGCGAGGCCCGAGACCAGTCGGGAGCAGTGTGGTGAGACCGGTATAAAAACCGGAGAGAGGCGAGGCACACCAACTCAGCAGCGGGGAGAGAGGTAAAAAGTAATCAGTGTGTGACATCACCAGGGAGCAGGTAGGTGATTGGTTGGTGAGTATTTCTCTTTTTTCAATACAAGCTTGAATTCTGTGGTGTTAAATTTCTGTGGTGTAGTGGGGATAGTTGGTAAATAAAGCGCCCTAGAGCATACCTGTAACTGGGGTATTGAATAAATTTTTAAAGAAATTAAAGGGGTAAGTCATGGCAGGAGAGTTCAGACCCGTGCTCTGCTCCTCCTGCTCTATGTGGGAAGTCAGGGATGCTGCCAGTGTCCCTGATGACCATGTGTGCAGGAAATGCATCCAGCTGCAGCTACTTGTAGACCGCATTGCGGCGCTCGAGCTGCGGGTGGATGAATTTTGGAGCATGCGCGATGCTGAAAGGCTCGTGGATAACACGTTTAGTGAGTTGTGCACGCCTCAGGGTAGGGCAGCACAGGGGGTGACCATCAGGCGGAGCAACAAAGGCAGGCAGGTAGTGCAGGGAACCCCTGCGGACATCCCCCTTTCAAACAAGTATACCGCTTTGGATACTGTTGAGGGGGATGACTCACCAGGGGAAGGCAGCAGCGGCCAACTTCCTGGCACTGGGGGTGCTCCTGCTGCCCAGGAAGGGGGGAAAAAGAGTGGGAGAGCAATAGTGGTAGGGGATTCTATAGTAAGGGGAACAGATAGGCGTTTCTGTGGCCGTAGACGTGAATCCAGGATGGTTTGTTGCCTCCCTGGTGCCAGGGTCAAGGATGTCACTGAGCGGCTGCAGGGCATTCTGGAGGGGGAGGGAGAACAGCCAGTGGTCGTGGTCCACATTGGTACCAACGACATAGGTAAAAAGAGGGATGAGGTCCTGCAGCAAGAATTTAGGGAGCTAGGTGAAGGATTAAGGAGCAGGACCTCAAAGGTTGTAATCTCTGGATTACTCCCGGTGCCACGTGCTAGTAAGTATAGGAATAGGAAGATGGAACAGATGAATGCGTGGCTAAAGGGATGGTGCAAGGGGGAGGGCTTTAGTTTCCTGGATCACTGGGTCTGCTTCTGGGAAAGGTGGGACTTGTACAAGTCGGACGGTTTACACCTGAACCAGGGGGGAACCAATATCCTTGCGGGGAGGTTTGCTAGCACTGCTGGGGAGGGTTTAAACTAACTTGGCAGGGGGTTGGGGTACAGAGTGGAGCTATAGTAGGGGGTGATTTACGGCCAAATACAGAGGGAAAAACAAGTCAGCTGGGAAGGCAGAGCAAATATGTGAAGGCAAAAGAGAATATGGCAGGGCTGGAAGGCATTTATTTTAATGCAAGGAGTCTTGCAAATAAGGTGGATGAACTGAAGTTGTTGTTGAACACATGGGAGTACGATATTGTTGCTATCACGGAGACATGGTTGAGGGAGGGTCAGGACTGGCAGCTCAATATTCCGGGGTATAGAATCTTCAGGCGAGACAGAGGGGGGTGTAAAAGGGGAGGGGGGGGTTGCAATATTAATTAAGGAGTCAATTACTGCTGTAAGGAGGGATGATATATTAGCAGGTTCCTCTAATGAGGCCATATGGGTAGAACTTAAAAACAAAAAGGGGGCAAGCACTTTGCTGGGAGTGTACTATAGGCCCCCAAACAGTCAGGGGGAGATAGAGGAACAGATATGTAGGCAAATCTCCGAGAAGTGCGAAAATAATAGGGTAATAATAGTGGGGGATTTCAACTTCCCCAATATAAATTGGGACAGTCAGAGTGTGAAAGGCTTAGAGGGTGCAGAATTCTTAAAGTGCATCCAGGAGAGCTTTTTGAGCCAACATGTAGAAAGTCCTACAAGAGAGGGGGCGGTACTGGACCTAATTCTGGGGAATGTAGCCGGGCAAGTGGTGGAAGTGTCAGTAGGAGAGCATTTTGGCGACAGTGACCATAATTCAGTGAGATTTAAGGTGGTCATGGAAAAAGACAAAGACGGCCCGGAAATAAGGGTTCTAAATTGGGGGAAGGCCGATTTTAATGTGATAAGGCAGGATCTGGCCAAAGTGGACTGGGAGCAGCTGCTTATAGGAAAATCCACATCAAAACAGTGGGAGACTTTCAGAAGGGAAATAGAGAGAGTACAACGCCAACATGTTCCTGTAAAGGTCAAGGGTGGGACCAACAAGCAAAGGGAACCTTGGATGACAAGGGATATACAAAAATGCATTAGAAATAAGAGGGGGGCTTTTGGCAGTTACAAAAGACTAAAGACAGAAGAAGCCCTAGAGGAGTATAAAAGGTGCAGGGGCATACTTAAAAAAGAAATTAGGAGGGCGAGGAGGGGCCATGAAATAACACTGGCGAGCAAAATAAAGGAAAATCCTAAGATGTTTTATAAGTATATTAAGGGCAAGAGGATAACCAGGGAAAGGGTAGGGCCCATTAGGGACCAAAGTGGCAATCTGTGTGTAGAGCCAGAGGATGTAGGCGGGGTTTTAAATGAATTTTTTGCATCTGTGTTCACTATGGAGAAAGACGATGCAGACATAGAAATCGGGCAAGGGGACTGTGACATACTTGAACATATTAGCATCGAGAGGGAGGAGGTGCTAGCGGTTTTAGCAGGCCAAAAAGTGGATAAATCCCCAGGCCCGGACGAGATGTATCCCAGGCTGCTGTGGGAGGCAAGGGAGGAGATTGCAGGGGCTCTGACACTAATTTTCAGAACCTCTCTGGCCACAGGGGATGTACCAGAGGACTGGAGAACAGCTAACGTAGTACCATTATTCAAGAAGGGTAGCAGGGATAAACCAGGGAATTACAGGCCAGTGAGTCTAACATCTGTGGTGGGGAAATTATTGGAAAAAATTCTGAGGGACAAAATTAATCTCCACTTGGAGAGGCAAGGATTAATCGGGGATAGTCAGCATGGCTTTGTCAAGGGTAAATCATGTCTAACAAATCTGATCGAATTTTTCGAGGGGGTGACTAGTGGGGTGGATGAGGGAAATGCTGTGGATGTGGTGTACATGGACTTCAGTAAAGCTTTTGACAAAGTCCCGCATAGGAGACTGGTCAAGAAGGTAAGAGCCCATGGGATCCAGGGTGCCTTGGCGCGTTGGATCCTAAACTGGCTGAGTGGCAGGAGGCAGAGGGTGGTGGTCGAAGGTTGCTTTTGTGACTGGAAGCCTGTGTCCAGTGGGGTACCTCAGGGATCGGTGCTGGGTCCCTTATTGTTTGTGATCTACATAAATGATTTGGATGAAAATGTAAAAGGTATGATCAGTAAGTTCGCAGATGACACGAAAATTGGTGGGGTGGTAAATTGCGAGGAGGAAAGCCTCCGGCTACAGGACGATATAAACGGGTTGGTCAGATGGGCGGAAAAGTGGCAAATGGAATTTAACCCTGAAAAGTGCGAGGTGATGCATTTTGGACGGACAAATAAGGCAAGGGAATACACAATGAGTGGTAGGACCCTAGGAAGTACAGAGGGTCAGAGGGACCTTGGTGTACATGTACATAGATCCCTGAAGGCAGCGGAGCAGGTAGATAAGGTGGTTAAAAAGGCATATGGGATACTTGCCTTCATTAGCCGAGGCATAGAATATAAGAGCAGGGAGGTTATGATGGAGCTGTACAAAACGCTGGTGAGGCCACAGCTGGAGTACTGTGTGCAGTTCTGGTCGCCTCACTATAGGAAGGATGTGATTGCTTTGGAGAGGGTGCAGAGAAGATTCACCAGGATGTTACCTGGGATGGAGCGCCTCAGCTATGAAGAGAGGCTGGACAGGCTGGAGTTGTTTTCCTTGGAGCAGAGAAGGCTGAGGGGGGACCTGATTGAGGTGTACAAAATAATGAGGGGCATAGATAGGGTAGATAAAGAGGAACTTTTCCCCTTAGTGGGGGGGTCAATAACAAGGGGGCATAGATTCAGGGTAAGGGGCAGGAGATTTAGAGGGGATTTGAGGAGGAACTTTTTCACCCAGAGGGTGGTTGGAATGTGGAACTCAATGCCTAAAAGGGTGGTGGAGGCAGGAACCCTCACAACATTCAAGAAGCATTTGGATGAGCACTTGAAATGCCATTGCATACAAGGCTATGGACCAAATGCTGGAAAATGGGATTAGACTGGACAGGGATGGATGGGCGGCGCAGACACGATGGGCCGAAGGGCCTCTTTCTGTGCTGTAAAACTCTATGACTCTATGACAAGAGCTGTGCAGGATGCCAGACGGTCCAAAACGCCCCACCACAAGCCCCTCTACATCCATGGGAGTGGCCCTCATCTCCATGGCAAAGGGTGCACATTGATTTTGCTGGTCCATTTATGGACTCGATGTTTTTAATTGCGGTGGATGCACATTCAAAGTGGCCAGAGGTAATAAAAATGTCCTCAACCACCACAGAAAAAACTATCACAGTCTTACGAACCATATTCGCCAGAAATGGGCTGCCTGAACAGATTTGCTCCGACAATGGACCACAGTTTGTGTCTGAAGAGTTCTGGAGGTTCTTAAAGAACAATGGTGTTAAGCATTACACATCTGCCCCATATCATCCAGCCACCAATGGATTGGCTGAGAGGTTCGTTCAAATATTCAAGAAGGCGATCAAGGCAATGTGTAATGAAGACATACCCCTACAACACAAGGTGGATAACTTCTTGTTTGCCTACCGGAATGCGACACATGCGGCTACCAACCAAACTCCAGCCATGATGTTCTTCAATCGAAGACTACGATGCCGCTTGGATTTGGTTAAGCCAAACATCAGAAGAGATGTGGAGAACAGGCAGTTTCAGAATATGAATGAAAGGCCGACCAGGAGTTTTAAGATAGGTCAACCAGTTTTGGCCCGGGACTACCGCACAGAGAAATGGCAGCCAGGAACGATCTGTACACGGCAAGGACCTCTCATGTATACCGTGGACGTTGGAGAAAGCATTGTAAGACGCCATGCTGACCAGATTCTAGAGTCACTGAAAAACGTCAATTCCACACCACGATCCGATACACCTGGCGATGAAACCGAAGTACCAATTGCATCTACCTCAGAATCGGTGATATTGGAAGCAGACGAACCAAACAACGACGTTGATCCCGAATCAACTTTGCTAGAAGAACCTGATACCCCAAAGAGGCGTTATCCAGACAGAATCAGGAAGCCTCCTCAAAGACTGAACTTATAATTGCTTAACTTCAACTAATGTATCTAGCAACTGTAATTGTAAATATGTTATTTAATTATTAATCGAATGTTATGTACTGTTTAGCTAAAAGGGGAGGAATTGTAGTGTATGTACTTTGAAGAAGGAACTATATTCTGCAGCCCCTGTACACTGCAGTACCAGTAGTGACCACCCCTGTATATAAGCCTGTGTAGTAACTTTTGCATAGTAGTTCCAGGTTGTCTCCACTCAGTAAAGACCTGTTATAACCAACTCCTGCAGTCCATGTCTCAATTATACACGGACATAATAGTCCTGATGTTGGTTGCTAATATTTTGGACGCTGCTGGGGTAACCTATTTTTGAATTTCACTGGCTGAGAAAGAAAGACTTGTATTTATAAAGCGCCTTTCATGACCACCAGACATCCCGAAGTGGTTTAAAGCCAATGATGTGCTTTTGAAGTGTAGTCATTGTTGTAATGTGGGAAATGCAGCAGCCAATTTGCACACAGCAAGCTCCCACAAACAGCAATGTGATAATGACCAGATAATCTGTTTTAGTGATGTTGATTGAGGGATAAATATTGGACAGGACACCGGGGATAACTCCCTTGCTCGTCTTCAAAATAGTGCCATGGGATCTTTTACGTCCACCTGAGAGAGCAGTCAGGGCCCCGGTTTAGTGTTTCATCCGAAAAAACAGCACGTCTGACAGTACAGCACTCCACTGGAGTGTCAGCGCAGATTTTTGTGCTCAAGTCTCTGGAGTGGGACTTGAACTCAACCTTCTGACTCGGCGAGAGTGCTACCAACTGAGCCACTGGCTGAGTTTGGAAAGTCCGTTCCCAGTGCAGTAATATTTTTTAACATAAAAGTAACATTCCTCTATCAGTTGTAAGCTCTTACACTTTCAGAAATCCTTAGTTCTGTATTTAAAGAAAATCCCCATTTAGCTTTTGGTGTCTCAACTAGACACACTGGAATGACATAAGGCATGGGGACTCCCAGTTATAATGCAATTTCCCCTCTTAAATCATTCAGATAGATATGTCAGCAATTCATGTTCCTCAATAAAGTTTTATAGCTTCTTACAACTCATTGGAGTGAGAAACAGTTACTTTCAAGATCAGTTGCTTTTGGATCTCTCAGAACTCAGCAACTTTATCACTGAAGCTCAAACCCGACCCCAAACCGCCTACTTCCGGTTTTAACGGAGGCGGGAGAAGCAGGAATGCTTCCTCTCAGCCCACCAAGCTTCCCTGCCCGCCATCGTACCCCCCCGGGATCGCCGAACCCCCCCCCCCCCGCCGGGATCGCCGAACCCCACCCCCCCCCCGCCGGGATCGCCGAACCCCCCGCCGGGATCGCCGACCCCACCCCACCCCACCCCGGGATCGCTGAACCCCCCCCCCCTGCCGGGATCGCCGACCCCACCCCACCCCGGGATCGCCGAACCCCCCCCACCCAGGGATCGCCGAACCCCCCCCCCCCCCCCGCCGGGATCGCCGACCCCACCCCGGGATCGCCGAACCCCCCCCCCCCTGCCGGGATCGCCGACCCCACCCCCCCCCCCCCGCCGGGATCGCCGACCCCACCCCGGGATCGCCGAACCCCCCCCCCCCCCCGCCGCCGGGATCGCCGACCCCACCCCACCCCGGGATCGCCGAACCCGCCCCCCCCCCCGCCGGGATCGCCGACCCCACCCCGGGATCGCCGAACCCCCCCCCCCCCCCGCCGGGATCGCCGACCCCACCCCACCCCGGGATCGCCGACCCCACCCCACCCCACCCCGGGATCGCCGAACCCCCCCCCCCCCGGCCGGGATCGCCGACCCCACCCCCCCCACCCCGGGATCGCCGAACCCCCCCCACCCCGGGATCGCCGAACCCCCCCCCCCCGCCGGGATCGCCGACCCCACCCCCCCCGCCGGGATCGCCGACCCCACCCCACCCCACCCCGGGATCGCCGAACCCCCCCCCCCCTGCCGGGATCGCCGACCCCACCCCACCCCGGGATCGCCGAACCCCCCCCCACCCCGGGATCGCCGAACCCCCCCCCCCCCGCCGGGATCGCCGACCCCCCCCCCCCCGCCGCCGGGATCGCCGACCCCACCCCACCCCGGGATCGCCGAACCCGCCCCCCCCCCCCGCCGGGATCGCCGACCCCACCCCGGGATCGCCGAACCCCCCCCCCCCCCGCCGGGATCGCCGACCCCACCCCACCCCACCCCGGGATCGCCGAACCCCCCCCGCCGGGATCGCCGACCCCACCCCACCCCACCCCGGGATCGCCGACCCCACCCCCCCCGCCGGGATCGCCGACCCCACCCCACCCCACCCCGGGATCGCTGAACCCCCCCCCCTGCCGGGATCGCCGACCCCACCCCACCCCGGGATCGCCGAACCCCCCCCACCCCGGGATCGCCGAACCCCCCCCCCGCCGGGATCGCCGACCCCACCCCGGGATCGCCGAACCCCCCCCCCGCCGGGATCGCCGACCCCACCCCACCCCGGGATCGCCGAACCCCCCCCACCCCGGGATCGCCGAACCCCCCCCCCCCCCCGCCGGGATCGCCGACCCCACCCCGGGATCGCCGAACCCCCCCCCCCCCCGCCGCCGGGATCGCCGACCCCACCCCACCCCGGGATCGCCGAACCCGCCCCCCCCCCCGCCGGGATCGCCGAACCCCCCGCCGGGATCGCCGACCCCACCCCACCCGACCCCACCCCGGGATCGCCGAACCCCCCCCCCCCCCCCGCCGGGATCGCCGACCCCACCCAATTCACAATTCACAATTCAAATCGCTTTATTGGCATGATAAGTTACATCTTATGTTGCCAAAGCATCAAAATACATTTATGGTTTAGCACATAAACGCAGTTCTATTCATACAGTGTATAAACAGGTATATCCCTGAGTGTATAAATATACATTCGCATTGTTTATATATATTCTTTTCTTAGTTTACTGGTTGTCCCTCTGTTCATGGCAAGCTTTAACATAGTGTGCCGCCAGTGTTATACAGCTTCTCTCCACTCCCAGTAGGAATGGGAGTTTTTGGTTGTCATTCAGATTTCTGAAATCAGGGCATATTTGTGAGAATTTTTGGTAGAAATTCTCCCTGATGCCCTGATATTTTCCACAAGCTGTGAGGAAGTGCATCTCTGTCTCCACCACTCCCTGACTGCAGTGAGAGCATATCCTGTCCTCTCTTGGCAGCCTGGTCTGCCTTTTTCGATCCCCACCCCGGGATCGCCGAACCCCCCCCCCCCCCCCGGCGATCAGATCACTGCCCCCCCCCCCCCCCCCCCGGGATCGCCGATCCCCCCCCCCCCGGGATCGCCGACCCCCCGGCGATCAGATCACTGCCCCCCCCCCCCCCCCCCCCGGTATCGCCGACCCCCCGGCGATCAGATCACTGCCCCCCCCCCCCCGGTATCGCCGACCCCCCGGCGATCAGATCACATCCCTCCCCCCCGGGATCACCGACCACCCCCCGCCCCCCCGGCGATCAGATCACTGCCCCCCGGGATTGCCGACCCCACCCCACCCCGGGATCGCCGAACCCGCCCCCCCCCCCCGCCGGGATCGCCGACCCCACCCCGGGATCGCCGAACCCCCCCCCCGCCGGGATCGCCGACCCCACCCCACCCCGGGATCGCCGAACCCCCCCCCCCCGGCGATCAGATCACTGCCCCCCCCCCCCGGGATCGCCGATCCCCCCCCCCCCCCGGGATCGCCGACCCCCCCCCCCCGGATCGCCGACCCCCCGGCGATCAGATCACTGCCCCCCCCCCCCCCCCCGGTATCGCCGACCCCCCGGCGATCAGATCACTGCCCCCCCCCCCCCGGTATCGCCGACCCCCCGGCGATCAGATCACTGCCCCCCCCCCCGCCCCCCCGGCGATCAGATCACTGCCCCCCGGGATTGCCGACCCTCCCACAATCAGTCCCACCTCCCGGATCGCTGACCCTCCCACCCTCGCAATCAGATTCCTTCCCCGGGATTGGACACCCTCTGATCAGTGACTACATCGCCACCCCCCAAGATACTGACCCCCCTCCCACTACCACTAACCCAGCTGCAGGCTCCTCTGAAGCGTTCCCCCCACAATCAGGCTGGCTTCCAGGCAGGGAGCCCTGCTGGAAAAAAAGACGCACGCTGTGACGTTAAAACTACAAAGTGTGTGGGGTTCCGGGTTTCCCGACCAAAACTCCTCCCCCACCCACCACCTCCCCCCGCTCACAAAACCCACCCCAGTCAAGATCGGGGCTTTTGGCTCTGGTAGTTTACAGAACAGGTTAAACTGAATATTCTCTGGATGGTAGGTGTTGGCGTTGTGAAATGACATTGATGACACACCTTTAATGTAGAAGAAAACATCGCAAGGTACCTTGCAAAAAATGGACTCCAAGCCAAAGAAGGAAATTTTAGGAGAGCTGACCAAAAGCTTGGTCAAAGAAGTAGATTTTAAGGAGGGTTGGAAAGGAGAGGCAAAGGGGTTTATGGAGGGATTTCCAAACCATGGGGACTATGTAGCTGCAGGCATGGCTGCCAATGGTGGGGAAAAGGGAGGGGGGAATGCACAAGAGAGCCAGTGTCAGAGGCAGCCAGTAGAAGATAATCTGTCCAAACTATGGTACTGTCTCAAAGTCTCACCCATGTGGGAAATAGGTAGGTATATCCAAGACAGAAGAGATTGCCATTGATAAGGGTCATAAGATATGACTGTTGTCACAGTTTAAAACTTCACAGTTTTCACACAGAATTATCTTGTTCACATTGTTAATAGTGAAGAGGTCTTTTACTCTGGCATTGCAATCAGGGGAGCTGCTTACAAACCCCCACTAGGTACATGCAGCTCATGAGAATATGAAACTCGAGAGACTGGCATTCTACAATATGGAAAAGGTGGGACCCGACTCATAAATTTGGAAAGGGAAGAAGGCACTTCGAAGGTAGAACTGAGAGGGAATTGGGGTGGAAAGATTTCTCCATCCAACGTTTTTCTTCATTTGTTCTCGGGATGTGGGCGCCGCAGGCACGGTTGTATTCATTGCCCATCGCTAGCTGCTGTGAGAAGGTTGTGGTGGGCCTACTCCTGAAAGCTGCAGTGAGCGTGTTACTACAATGGTGTTAAATAGGAAATTCCAGGATTTCGACCCAGTGATATTGATGGAATATATGTCCAAGTTGGGATGGTGTGAATTGGAGTGGAACTTGGTAGCTCAGGACCAACTGAGCTGTTTTCAGAGACTGGGGACAAGATCAATAATGGGAAGGGTTATCAAGTCCAGCCAAGATTGGGGCTTAGAACCTTCCCCCTCTCCCCCAATTTATTAGGTTTCATAGAAGAGAGAGATTGAAGGGGTATAGTTGGGACTGTATTGAATATTTGTACCATGTTTCCATAATGTCAATATTATATATATTGGCCTAAAATCAATAACATTTTAATTGACAATTTTTTTTACCTGCAAATACTGCTAATATTAAGCAATGGTCAAGTTGTCAATTTTTCTAATCTCAGACATGGTTAAATTCGTTCTCTAATTCACAAGGGGAGTACAATAGAACTATTGTGTAACTGGCTTTGTTTGCTCCCAGAAATAAAGCCAGATAAAGTCTGATTTTGTATCTGCAATGATTAGGGGCAGGATTTTTGCTAAAAGAACTGAACTGTGCATGACGTAAAAATTTTTATGTACATGTTACAGCACAGACAAAATTACAGCAGTCAGCCCCAACATTCTACCTGGCAGTGGATCTCTTTTCTTCTTAGGCAGTCCCTCGGAACCGAGGATGACTTGCTTCCACATAAAAAATGAGTTCTCAGGTGACTGATGAGTCCAATGCGGGACCTCCAGTCTTTGTCACAGGTGGGGCAGACAGTGGTTGAAGGGGCGGGTGAGTGGGGTGCTTGGGTTGATGTGCGCTCCTTGCGCTTGGCTTCCGCTTGCTCCTGGCGAAGAGACTGGAGGTGTTCGGAGCCTTCCCGGATGCTTCTCCGCCACTTTGTGCGGTCTTGGGCCAGGGATTCCCAGGTGTCAGTGGGGATGTTGCACTTTTTCAAGGAGGCTTTGAGGGTGTCCTTGAAGCATTTCCTCTGCCCACCTGGGGCTCTCTTGCCGTGTCGGAGCTCCGATTAGAGCGCTTGTTTTGGGAGTCTCGTATCGGGCAGGCGGACGATGTGACCCGACCATTGGAGCTGATCGAGCGTGGTCAAAGCTTCGATGCTGGGGATGTTGGCCTGAGTGAGAACACTGACGTTGGTGCGCCTATTCTGCCAATGGATTTGCAGGATCGTGCGGAGACAGCGTTGGTGGTACCTCTCCAGTGCTTTGAGGTGCCTGCTGTACATGGTCCATGTCTCTGAGGCATACAGCAGGGTGGGTATCACTGCTGATCTGTAGACCATGAGCTTAGTGCCAGGTTTGAGGTCCTGGTCTTCAAATACTCTCTTCCTCAGGCGACCGAAGGCTGCACTGGCATACTGAAGGCGGTGCTGGACTTCGTCATCGACGTCTGCCCTTGTTGACAATAAGCTCCCGAGGTATGGAAAGTGGTCCACGTTGTCCAAGGCCTTGTCGTGGATTTTGATAATCGGGGGGCAGTACTGAGTGGCGGGGGCAGGTTGGTAGAGGACCTTTGACTTACGGATGTTTAGTGTAAGGCCTATGCTCTCACACTCAGTGGTTGCAGAAGTAATGGCAGCAGTAGTTTTACGTAGTGGACCATCATGGTGCAAGGCTGGGGTTGTGTGCTCTTTGGATCCTTGTCCACTCGATGCAGGAAAATAGTGACAAATTTTAAAATGTATGCGAATCCACAGAAACGATAAAGATTACTACAAAGTCCTCAGACAGTTCTTTTGATGCTGACACAAGTATTGAAGTGAATTCTTGGCTATCAAAGCAATACAATTAATCACTATCTTAGAAACAAAATTCTAAGAAGGATATTCAGTTCTTCAAAATATATCACAACACATTCAAGACGGAGGACTTCTATGGTGACCAGTGGCACACTTCATATAAGTAACACAGGGTCACAACCACAGAGTAATAGGACACAAGTTCACACCCACAGTTCTCCAAATAGTGAATTCCCAGTCTCAGCTAGGACATTTAGGGGAATCACAGTGAATGCTGGGTGCTTTCCAAGGGGATAGAGAAATTCAAAGGGAAAGCCAGCCTGTGTTCTCATGCATAACCTTGCATATGGTTCAGGAACTGCATGAACAGGAGTCTGGGACCTGATACCCTGCCCATCCTCTCAAATTGGTAGGGGAGAAACTGAACAACAACACCAACTTGTATTTATACAGCGCCTTTAATGTAGTAAAATGTCCCAAGGTGCTTCACAGGAGTATTAAAAGACAAAAGATTTGACACCGAGCCACATGAGAAATTAGGGCAGGTGACCAAAAGCTTGGTAAAAGAGGTAAGTTTTAAGGAGCGTCTTAAAGGAGGAAAGAGAGGTAGTGAGGCGGAGAGGCTTAGGCAGGGAATTCCAGAGCTTAGGGCCTAGGCAACAGAAGGCACGGCCACCAATGGTTGAGCGATTATAATCAGGGATGCTCAAGAGGCCAGAATTAGAGGAGCGCAGATATGTCGGGGGCTTGTGGGGCTAAAGGAGATTACAGAGATAGGGAGGGGCGAAGCCATGGAGGGATTTGAAAACAAGGATGAGAATTTTGAAATCAAGGCGTTGCTTAACCGGGAGCCAATGTAGGTCAGCGAGCACAGAGGTGATGGGTGAACGGGACTTGGTGCGAGTTAGGACACGGGCAGCCGAGTTTTGGATCACCTCAAGTTTACGTAGGGTAGAATGTGGGAGGCCAGCCAGGAGTGCGTTAGAATAGTCAAGTCTAGAGGTAACAAAGGCATGGATGAGGATTTCAGCAGCGGATGAGCTGAGGCAAGGGCGGAGACGGACGATGTTACAGAGGTGGAAATAGGCGGTCTTTGTTATGCTGCGGATATGTGGTCGGAAACTCATTTCAGGGTCAAATATGACACTAAGGTTGCAAACAAAATGGTACTTAAAAGAAATGCTACTTTTGGGGATTGGTAAGGAGGGAAAAATAGATATTAAATAAAATGAATAAACCAGAATTGTCCCAGAAACCCCTTCCCATTTAATAGTGGAAGAGAATCAGGGCCAGATAGTTCAAAACGCACCAACAGATGTGTTAAAGTACACTGAGACAGCTGGGGAAGAGGAAATCATGCACTAAAGACAGATACTGCTGAAAGTGTCCCAGTGATAACATTTAATAACAAGAAATGCTGTAGTGAATGCATTTTCCCACTTGGTGGCAACATAGAATATTCAGAAAAAAATCTTCCTCCATCTGCAACAATTTGTCATATAAAAGCAGAGACCACAAGGAATAGGACTATCAGTGTAGTATAACAAATTGCTGAATTACTGTAGCTTTCAGTAATGAAATGCCAGCCTCCAGTGAGTTTTGTTCCAAATTGTAAAGTTACACACAACAGGGTTGTTGCAGTGCAAACTTGTCCCAGGATGATTTAATTATCTTGCAAGATATGGACATTCAGAGATTAATCATTATAATGTCCAGTGAAACTCAACTGAACCATTCATTAATGCCACTGTGTGTCAATGCAACTGGGGTGATGGCTATTATTTTGTTACTGAAGACTGGAGTGAAGGAGGGGAGTCATATTAGCTTTTACATTTTAAAAACGTTACAAGGTGCTTCCCTGGTTCATTTGGTAAATTAGCTATCCAATGAGGAACTGAGCCACACAGAAAGCTTTTATGTTTGATCCCTGCTCTATGCTGAGTTAGCTCATCTCATCTGAGGTCACAGTAGGGTTTCTATAATTAGCCTCAGTGCCCTGGATTGCAAAAGGAATAAATTAGCAAGATGATTGTTTTCCTGTGGCTCCTGCCAGAAAGTCCACAGGGCCCCTATATTTTGGAGTTGATTGGCTCACATGCAAAATCTTACTTACCATATGAGCCAGAAAGACATCACAGCCCTACCAATGCTGACATGGCTGCTTTTATTACCCATTCCCAGTTGCCCCGAGAAGGTGGTGGAGGGTCTTCTCCACTGCAGTCTATGGGCAGCGTTTTATAAAGTAATTAAAAAAATAATTTGCCTTAAAAAATATTGCTTGCTATATTTAAGAGTGGTAACCTGGTGCAGTTTTATTAATACAGCTGAAAATGGGTTTATCACAAAAAATAAGCATTTTTAGTCATAGAGTGTCTAGTTCATCACCTGTGAGTAACCTGATTTTAAACAATTGAAAATGATTTTAAAAAACTATCTAGAACCATTTACTAGATACATTGGTGTAGAGTAGACAGTTTCTAAGTAAATATTTTTTAATATTTAAAGGCTTTCAGAAGGTGCCTATTAGTGTACTTGCGCTTAAAAATAGCTTAATTTTAAGAGCCTCCTTGAAGGCCCACAAACGGGCACAATTAGCGGAAACTCGCCATGGTGATTAATTCGATCTGGGGGCGTGGCTAGTTTTGTGGGCAGGGCCAGCTTCCAACACAATGTTTTTTAAACCAGCACAAAAGATCATAGAAACATAATTTGTGCTTAAAATACCTCGATTTATTTTGTGCTGGTTTGGCCAATTTTGGGCGAGTTGCTCTGGAAATACCAGTGCAACCTAGCAGAAACTCCAGGCCTATTTTTTTTAATTGAAAACTTTTCCCTCTATTTTCTATCACTCTATCCAGCTACTGCCTGCAAAGTTGCTAGGGTCAAGAGGTTTCCTGTTGAATGCTAATGGTGCCTGTGCCACCAGCAACATATCCACCCACCCCAACACACTGGAAAATCTGTTGATTTGTTGCCTTGTCTGGGGAGAGTGGGGAGGTCAAGGTATTAGGCTTCCTCCTTGCTGGAAAGAACATGTAAGGGGGCTGTTTAAATAATAAAAACAAAAGTGTACCTTCCGTTTCTTCAGGAGTCCGGGCCACAATCTGTAAGGGGGGCATCTTTTTGCTGGTTTATGGTAATTTACCTGGCCAGCAGCCTTTGCCTCTGAGCTCTGACCAATTCCAACCTTTTACCTGGTTTACGGTAATTCACCTGGTCAGCAGCCTTTTGCTGCTGCACTCTAAACCAATTTACAAACAGCGGTTTCGAATCGCTACCCCTCCTTCAGTTCTGAGTGGAGGAACTTATAATTAATGATATTAAAACGGACAAGTGGTATGGATGAGAGAAAAATCAAGTTTTATTACCTAAATAAACTACAATCAAAAGAATAAACTATGCCACACGAACACAGTAATGACAGTAAAACTCTATAACGGGAGTTGCAGACGGTGAAAACGTGGGATAAAATGGCTCCAATGTTACTTAAACAATCTTAGCAATTACCCTTAAATCACCACCCCTTAACTCCTGCTAGGTTGTCTTGCCGAGGAGTCAGAACACCCTGCTCACCTCTGGTCCCAGGAAGTAAAGAGAGAGAGATAGCTTCTCAGCAGCTATCTTATATACCTGGTGAGCCCCCTGCCGTTCTGCCTTGCAAGGGCTGTGAGCAAATTTCCCACCCAAAGGGTCCAATACACAAGAGAAAGCTGTGATTGGCTAACTCAGAGTGGTTGGACTGGGTTAATGTGTCTTCCGGAGCTCCCTGGGCTGAAACAAAAGGGAAATACAACTGCTCTATTGTCCAGAATGCTAGGTGATTTAGACCCATTCAGTTCTTAAACGGTCCCCATTCAAGATCCAAAAGTCTCTTCTGCAGTTTAGATGTATCCACTTGATATTCAAACAAATGCTAATAGCATTCAATTGCTTTGTAAACAAAGCATTGTCCTGTGGTCATCTGGAAGCACTATTGATTGACAGTCTTGAGTGCTTAGCAAACAAAGTTCTTTGTTCATGCTGGCAGTTTCAAGCACTCGATCTTAGAGTCAACATTGTAGAACGTTTTGTAAACAGGCATCGATTGTCCTGCTGCAGGGGGGGAGGTGGGGACACCCCTTTGATTGGCAGCTCCATTGAACCTTACTTCCAGACACAGAAAGCTGCTTTCCAAGTCCTTTGTCTTCGGCCATGTGGTGACAGCCATTTTTATCCCAGGAAATTTAAAAGCACAACGCCCAGGGATTCTTTAATCAAAAAAATTAATCTTCAGAACTGTAAATTATTGCGAATTCTTACAGTCCGCCCTTGGATACTTCCAGCTTGCTTGTAGTATCCTCTTGAAGAAATGAGCAATAATTTCTGACCCCTCACAAACAACCATCCCCTGTATTTACCTAATAGCTATCTGCCACTGATCCCTGTCCCGTCTATTCCCCTTAAATTCAAGAAAAAAAACTATGGTATGGTAGGCATCTTACAGATACTTCAGTTTTCAATAAGGGGTCTCATACCCCTACATGCTTGTAAAATTATACAATGTAAACCAAATTTACAAACACCTTTTACATTATAACTTATTACAAAATGTAATCAAAATGATCCCAAGCACGGAGAGGGTCCCACGCCTCTGCTCAACTTGGAGTTGTCACAAAATGATCCCAAGCACGGAGAGGATCCTACGCCTCTGCTCAACTTGGAGTTGTCACAAAATGATCCCAAGCACGGAGAGGATCCTACGCCTCTGCTCAACTTGGGGCTGTAACACAAGATACAAAAAAAATTAAACATTTGAAACAACATGCTTAAATAAAACCCTGACCATCACGTGCCGATGATGGGTCGCGAAATTCGAGTGGGTATTGCTCCTCCCACCCGGGCAGTAAAAGTACCTTCCACCCCCCATTGATCGTCTTAAACTTTAAAACAGGCAGGATGGATTTACAGACCAGCCTGCTCCGTCAGCCCCAAGCCGTTCCCTTGTCCCTGTGTGGAGGCGGGGTGCCCCTCAAGTTTAAAATTCCCTGGCACAGACCGAGACCGGGGAGTATGGGATCATGACTCCCAGTCCCTCCCCCTCCCGTCTTCCCTCGACTGGCTGCAGAAAAATGATGGGTGCCTGTGTGGCAGCACTCCCTGGCCCCACACAAACTTGGATCCCAGATCCGGCCACCCACTCATCCTTCCCAGCCACACTTACCCTCTTTGCCCGTGGGCCCCCGGGTGAGTTTCTCCCTCCCCCAACCACACCCACGTGACTCTTGGGTCTCCCCCTCCATATACGATCTTTCCCGGGCCATCACCGCCCACCCCCGAGGAACGAGTCCCTATCACAAGGCGCCCGCACTTCCCCATCGTGACTCCTCAACAGCGAGGTCTCCTGCAAGTGAACTTCGGTCAGGATAGTGCTGGGTTGGTGGCCGTGCCCCACCCAGCTGGGGCCATCTCCTCCCCGTAGGAGTAGTAGGCAAGTTCCTCCGGACCCTGTCCGGTTTTTCCTGAAGATCGCTGCGGGGTCTCCTGGATTCGTCCAGTGGCGAGGTGATCCCCAACATTCTGTCTCCATATCTTCATTCGATGCCCAGCTCGGGCTGGGCGAACATGGCTGCTTCATTTTCCAATCTCCTGCAAAACTTAAAAGGACATGCAGCCAGGTCTCACTGACCTGCTGCCTTAGGTGGAGACATGGTTGGGTCCCTCGACCTCGGACCAAAATGCAAACATTTGGCACACATGGAAACTTAAACTCTTTAAACTTAAACTTAAAACTAGTTATGTCAACAAAACTTAAAATACACCTTAAAAGCACACTATATTCACACCAAAGCTATAATACAGATGCCGCCCGTCTCCGGACGGCCAGGCTAATCTCTGGCACTGTCGCAGATTGCTGCTGGCTGCAGCGAAGCTGGACTGCCTCCTGTCTTTGGTCCCTCGCAGCTTATGGCTGTTGAGTGGGGGTCTCTGTTCTCTGGCTTCTCCCTGCCTCGGGAGACCGCCCTACTCCACTGTAAAGTGGGCGACCATGCTTTCTTAGGCTGGGGCACTCACTGAGACCTTCTGAGGGGTGTCTCTATGGGGGAAACTTTGGCTGGCAGACCCTGAGCCAGGGTCGCAGCCCTAGCTGGCTAGGAACCTTCTCCCCCATGTCCAAAACCAGTTACCAGCCCCCCTGCAAGAGGAATTGCTATCCCTGCCCCCCCAGGGTCCCACATCATGGGGGGGACCACTCTAGAAGCTGGCTGAGAAGCTGGTCCCTTTAAACAGGCCACTGCACCTGCGTGAATCTGCTGTTCGGAAGACTGGGGGATTCCTGTCTCCAGACCAGCGCCTGCGCATGCGCGGGCAGTTTCCAAGCGATCTTCTGTGAATGAATGGGCAGCAGCCTGCTGATTTCTAATCCCAGGCTGCTGTTTCTCCATTTCTGAGCCACATAATCCTTTTAAATTTGAACTTTGGGCAAAACTAGGGTCCCACTGGGGTAGGGAAGTGTTCCAATTGGTGGCTGGACAACTTTCCCCTGGAAACAAGTCACAGTGCCTGTTTTTGTAGGCTGTGAACTTGAACTTGCACGGACAGCAAACTCATGTTCCCTCACCCAGGTGGCTTTAAATGGGGAATTTTGGACCTGCCTTTCATCTGGGGTCAAAACTATCCCCTGTGTACCTCCCTTGTCCCAGATTTCTGCTACTGGACCTGCTCTACAGGGGTCCCAGAACTCTCCGTCCCTGTTCCCTGGCTTAAACAGCTTACTCTGAACATGAATGGCTCCTCCCCCCACACAAGTCATAGTGCTTGCCTGTGAACTCGAACTTGCTGTGGGCTGAGGATTCCTATTCTCAGGCTCACTCCTCACGGGTGGACCGTACCTCTGTTGTTGGAGGGGGTATACTGGTTCTGGTCCCCGCCTGCCTAGCGGGACCTGCTGGTGTTCTCCTACCACCCCATTGTCCACCCCTCCTCGCTGCCAGAGCTTAAGACTCGGAGCTGTGGGCTGCGGTCTTGGGGTCTCTAATTCCCAATCCAGCACCGTTCTGGGTGCTGCCTGTGGGATGGTTCTACTTGGGCTGCCAGTAAAGTCCAGCTGACCTGCCTTCGGGCTGATCAGACAAATCATCCCCTTTGATGCATTTAGAGCCATGTTAAGGCTTTCTATCTCTGCCCTACAGGAGCCATGATCTGCTTCCTCAAACCTTAGGGCGCAGGCCAGCTTATAAGCTGCCTTTACCTCCCTAACCTTCTCCTCCTGCTCTGTCTCTTCTGAGGTGAGGCGGGCATTCTCATCTCGCTCCTCTTTGCTTCTATAATTTGGTACTTTAGGAATTCTATCTCGTTCCTTGCATGGCTTTTTCCCTCGCTAGCTTCTTGGGTGAGGTGTGCGATTTCCTCCTGTAGCCTCATCTCACAGTCCCTTGCCTCTGTGACTTCCTGCACAAGGCGCTCTATAAATGCCTGGCATTTCGTGACCTCTAGTGTGAGGCGTGCATTCTCTTCCCGCACCCTCATTCCACTAGCTCTGGCGTCATACACCTCTCTGAGGCGTTCTACCTCTGCCTGGCACTTTTCAAGCTGGGACTCCCGATTCTTGGCCTCTTTAACCTCCTCCTGCATGCTCATCTCACCCTTCCTAAACCAGCCACCTATACCCTGATAGGTCAGCCTACACACTGCCGCTAAAATTCGCAGGGCTACCCACATACTGAAAACGATAGAAACAAGAGCTGGTACTTTCTCCAGATCCAGACCACTTATTAAATCAAAAACTGCCTCCACTCCTACCTGGCTTGCCATTTGTAAGGGGGGCATCTTTTTGCTGGTTTATGGTAATTTACCTGGCCAGCAGCCTTTGCCTCTGAGCTCTGACCAATTCCAACCTTTTACCTAGTTTACGGTAATTCACCTGGTCAGCAGCCTTTTGCTGCTGCACTCTAAACCAATTTACAAACAGTGGTTTCGAATCGCTACCCCTCCTTCAGTTCTGAGTGGAGGAACTTATAATTAATGATATTAAAACGGACAAGTGGTATGGATGAGAGAAAAATCAAGTTTTATTACCTAAATAAACTACAATCAAAAGAATAAACTATGCCACACGAACACAGTAATTACAGTAAAACTATATAACAGGGGGTTGCAGATGGCAAAAATGAGGGATAAAATGGCTCCAATGTTACTTAAAAAATCTTAGCAATTACCCTTAAATCACCACTGTGGTGTATGTGCCTTTAAGAGCCCCCTGTGTACTGTAATGCTGGTAATGGCCACTCGGGCTATATAAGCCTGTACAGTGTCTTGTATTTGTTAGTTCACCTCCAGACTTTGTTCAGTAAACACCTGTGAACCCAACTCCTGCATTCTGTGTCTCCATTAACACACGGATACAACAGTGGCGACGAATTGGAAACGGACTTACCTGCAATTCGGCAGCACCTCAAGGAGATCGATTCCTCAGACGAAAGTCAAAGAAACACAAGAAAGAAAAAAATACCCAAAACTGTGGTTTCACCAGCTAGCCGAGCTGGTGGCAGGTACTGCAATAATCCTTCCTGGGCGGTGGGCTGGGGCTCCATCGGCTGGCTTTGCAGCGGGGCCGAGCAGCGAAGGCGGAGGCAAACAGAGACAGAGCGGGGGAGCACCCGGGAGACGGCCGGCGCCGCAAAGCAGGTCGGCGTTCGGACCAAGCAGAGGGAGGGAAAAGTCCCAGAGAGTCCGGTTGGAACGAGTCTCCACCTATTGAAAAAAAAACCTATGTAAATAAAAACCGCGGAGAACACCGTTGTCAGCAGCAGCAGCGGCAGGAAAGCGTGGGAAGCGCCATTTTTTTTTCTGCAGGGAAGAAAGGAAAGCGCGGGAGGCGCCATTTTTTTTCAGGATGCCTAAGGCTGGCAATATTAATGCTTTCGATAGCGATATAGAGGATTGGACCACATATGTGGAAAGAGTGGAGGTATATTGCACAGCAAATGAAATAGAAGATGATAAAAAGGCATCAGTGCTTCTAAATCTAATGGGCGCAAGGACATACGGGCTGTTACGAAACTTAATCACTCCAGCCAAACCAAAGGACAAGAATTTTAAGGAGATTGTTGGTACCCTACAGGAGCACTTAAACCCAACACCACTGCTGATAGTGGAATGATTCAAATTCTTCAAGAGGAATCAGCACAAGAATGAAAGTAACGCTGATTACCTCACCGAATTAAGGAAGCTGTCAAAGCACTACCAATTCGGGGCAGGACTGGCAGATTCTCTTCGAGACAAATTCGTCTGCGGTCTCCTAAGTGAAGGAACACAGAAAAGGCTACTTTCTGAGAAAGATTTGACACTGGACAAGGCTTTCAGTATGGCTGTATCATACGAAGCAGCCGCAAGAGGAGCTGCAGAGATACAGCAAAAGCCACAGGACTTCGGCACCCATGAAATGACACAGGGTTTCGAGAGATGTTATCGCTGCAGCAGATCCACCCATGACCAGAGGGACTGCTGGTTCAAGGACAAAGCATGCAGGCAATGCGGAAAGATTGGACACATTGCACGTGTGTGCCGATCTGGACACAAAAAATCCACGGACAGGAAAAAAATCAATAAGGAAAAGTACAGAAAGGTACAAATGATGACGGACAGTAGCTCCGAAGACCAGAAGAGCGATAGCGACTCCGGAAACAAGAGACTAAACTGTCTCAAATTACATAATGTAATTGCCAAAGAAGGTTACCAGGCCATTTGGGTTACCCTCACGATAGCGGGGTCCCAAGTTAAAATGGAGCTAGATACAGGATCAGCTCTGACCGTCATAAGTCGACGGGATTACGAGCGGCTATTTCCGCATATACCTTTGAAAGACACATCCATTATCTTGAAAACATATACGGGGCAGAAAGTATACCCCAAAGGGAAAATAAAGGTGCCTGTTGTACACAACGGCAAGGAAATACAGAAGTTGTATTTATACGTTCTGCAAGATGGTGGTCCACTGCTGTTGGGATGTGAATGGATCAGGAAGATACGTTTAGACTGGCACTCCATTCAGGCACTGACGGTGACCAGTAAGAAAAAAAATGATGATGACGTCATACCTGAACGATTAAAAGACATCTTGGCCAACGCCAAGGAAGTGTTTCAACAGGAACCAGGAACCTTGAAAGGCGTCACCGCCTCAATAAAAGTGGAAGATGCGGCAATTCCCAAGTTTTTTAAGGCAAGGCCGGTGCCATACGCAATTCGTCCAGCAGTCGAGGCAGAGCTGGAGAATTTGGAAAAGGCAGGCGTATTATCCAAGATAGATTGGAGCGAGTGGGCAACACCCATCGTCCCGGTCATGAAGAAAACGTTGAATAATGATAAATCTGAAGAACACAGAAAAATTCGCATCTGTGGGGACTTCAAGGTGACTGTAAACCCGGTCCTTCACATGGTACAGTATCCTCTTCCGAGGATAGAAGATATTTTCGCCTCACTGTCCGGAGGGAAACGTTTCACCAAAATTGATTTGGCACAGGCATATCTACAGATGGAGGTTGAAGAGACCTCTAAAAAGTATCTCACGATAAATACACACAAAGGCCTGTACCAGTACAATCGACTGGTTTTCGGAGTAGCATCAGCTCCAGCTATCTGGCAAAGAGCTATGGAGCAAGTCCTCCAAGGGATTCCGGGGTCTCAATGCTACCTAGGCGACATCCTTGTAACAGGAGAAAATGACAACGAGCACCTTGCCAATTTGGAGCAGGTGCTCACTAGGCTGAGAGAATGGGGCCTATGAGCAAATCGCCCCAAGTGCAAATTTTTCCAGAAACAAATATCATATTGTGGCCACATAATTAACGAGGAAGGGTTGCATAAGTCACCTGAAAAAATTGAAGTGGTCATAAAAGCCCCAGCACCTGAAAATGTCTCACAATTAAGGTCGTTCCTGGGATTGATAAATTACTATCATAAATTTTTGCTGAACTTGTCAACTCTTCTGCACCCTCTTAACGAACTGCTACAAACGGGAGTAATTTGGAAATGGAGCGAAGACTGTAAACGTGCCTTCCATAAATGCAAAGGCTTGATCATGTCCAAGGAAGTTTTGGCTCATTACAACCCATCACTGCCAATCAGACTGGCGTGCGATGCATCCCCTTACGGCGTAGGAGCGGTATTATCGCATAGATTCCCTGATGGCTCGGAGCGGCCAATAGCTTTTGCGTCATGCTCATTGAACTCAGCTGAGTGTAACTATGCCCAGATCGACAGGGAATCACTCAGCCTGGTATGGGGAGTGAAGAAATTCAACCATTACCTACACGGACAAAAATTTACCTTGTTGACTGACCATCAACCCCTCGTCTCCATATTCAACCCTAAAAAGGGTGTTCCCATTATGACAGCGCAAAGGCTACAGAGGTGGTCCCTTTTCCTAGGGGCACACCAATATGACATAGAATACAAAGGATCAAAACAGCATGGGAATGCTGACGGTTTATCGTGCCTACCGTTGCCAACGGTAGAAGAGGCACCTACAGTGGACCCAGTGGAGATGTTCCACTCAACCATAGTGGAATGTCTACCAGTAACAAATTCTGCCATTGAAAAGGAAACGAGAAATGACCCGACTCTCTCACGAGTCTACGATTTAACGGTGAAGGGATGGCCAGCACATGGCGAACCACTGTTGCCAGCATTCTCGCTAAGAAGAGAACAGCTGTCAGTGTGCCGAGGAACCTTGATGTGTGGATCCAGAGTGGTGATTCCACCCAAACTCCAGGATAAAGTGCTAAAGGAGCTTCACGAGGGGCTTCTGGGTGGAGTGAAAATGAAGAACCTAGCCAGAGCTTTTGTGTGGTGGCCAGGTATCGATGGAGACAGCGAAGAAATGACCAAGAGCTGCCTAGGATGCCAGAAGGTCCAAAACGCCCCACCACAAGCCCCTCTACATCCATGGGAGTGGCCCTCATCTCCATGGCAAAGGGTACACATCGACTTTGCTGGTCCATTTATGGACTCAATGTTCTTAATCGCGGTTGATGCGCACTCCAAGTGGCTGGAGGTAATAAAGATGTCCTCCACCACCACGGAAAAAACCATCACAGTATTAAGGACCATATTTGCCAGGAATGGGCTGCCTGAACAGATCTGTTCTGATAATGGACCGCAATTTGTGTCCGAAGAATTCAGGAAGTTCTTAAAAAACAATGGGGTTAAGCACTACACGTCCGCCCCATACCATCCCGCCACCAATGGATTGGCTGAAAGGTTTGTCCAGACTTTCAAGAAGGCCATAAAGGCCATGGGTAATGAAGACATAAATCTTCAGCATAAGGTAGACAACTTCTTGTTTGCATACAGGAATGCAACACGTGGTTACAAACCAAACTCCCGCCATGATGTTCTTCAATAGAAGCCTAAGATGCCGGCTGGGTTTGATCAAGCCAAACATCAGAAGGGACGTGGAGAACCGGCAATTTCAAGGCATGAATGAAAGGCCAACTAGAACCTTCCAGATAGGTCAACAAGTTTTGGCCCGGGACTACCGTACCGAGAAATGGCAGCCTGGAACTATTTGCACACGACTAGGACCGCTGATGTATACCGTGGACATTGGAGAAAGCATAATAAGGCGCCATGCTGACTAGATCATAGAGTCATCCGAAAAGGGACAACCTACACCACAACTCTATACGCCTAATGACGAAGCAGAGATACCCATAGTATCTACCTCCGATCTGGTGATACTGGAACCAGATGAACCCGACACTAGCATTCAAGCCGAATCAACCTTGCCAAAAGAACCTACTACACCACAAAAACTACTACACCACCGAGGCGTTATCCGGACCGAGTCAGGAAGCCTCCAGAGAGACTGACTTATAATTGATTAACTACAGCAAATGTGTAGATTATTGTTCTTGTAACATGTTAATTAATGATTACTTAAAATGTTATGTACTGGTTGTCTAAAAGGGGAGGAATTGTGGTGTATGTGCCTTTAAGAGCCCCCTGTGTACTGTAATGCCGGTAATGGCCACTCGGGCTATATAAGCCTGTATAGTGTCTTGTATCTGTTAGTTCACCTCCAGACTTTGTTCAGTAAACACCTGTGAACCCAACTCCTGCATTCCGTGACTCCATTAACACATGGATACAACAACCACCCCTTAACTCCTGCTAGGTTGCCTTGCCAAGGAGTCAGAACACCCTGCTCACCTCTGGTCCCAGGAAGTAAAGAGAGAGAGATAGCTTCTCAGCAGCTATCTTATATACCTGGTGAGCCCCCTGCCATTCTGCCTTGCAAGGGCTGTGTGCAAAATTCCCACCCAAGGGGTCCAATACACAAGAGAAATCTGTGATTGGCTAACTCAGAGTGGTTGGACTGGGTTAATGTGTCTTCTGGAGCTCCCTGGGCTGAAACAAAAGGGAAATACAACTGCTCTATTGTCCAGAATGCTAGGTGATTTAGACCCATTCAGTTCTTAAACGGTCCCATTCAAGATCCAAATGTCTCTTCTGCAGTTTAGATGTATCCACTCGATATTCAAACAAATGCTAATAGCATTCAATTGCTTTGTAAACAAAGCATTGTCCTGTGGTCATCTGGAACCACTATTGATTGACAGTCTTGAGTGCTTAGCAAACAAAGTTCTTTGTTCATGCTGGCAGTTTCAAGCACTCGATCTTAGAGTCAACATTGTAGAACGTTTTGTAAACAGGCATCGATTGTCCTGCTGCAGGGGGTGTGGGGACACTCCTTTGATTGGCAGCTCCATTGAACCTTACTTCCAGACACAGAAAGCTGCTTTCCAAGTCCTTTGTCTTCGGCCATGTGGTGACAGCCATTTTTATCCCTGGAAATTTAAAAGCACAACGCCCAGGGATACATTAATCAAAAAAATTAATCTTCAGAACTGTAAATTATCGCGAATTCTTACAAATCCCAGCCCAAATCTCCCATGTGGAGTCCACATGACTCTTTTTATTGGGCAGAGGCTCCACCCTCTTACAAGGCCCTGTGGAATCTTCAACCTCTGGTTGTGACCTGGCGTATCAGGTTCCCAACCTCTTTTCCAATCCTTCTGCCAGAATTACAGTGGGAATATGCCAGAAGTGCACTTGGCACTTCCAACAATGCAACACTTCCTCAGTACTGCACTGAAGTGTTAGCCTACATTATGTACTCAAATCTTTGAGTAGGGTTTGAAATGCAAACTTCTAACTCAAAAGAGAATACTACCAACTGATCACGCTGAAACATAGGCCTAAATTTTTACAATTACAATCATTATGATCAGGAAATCCAGGGCCTGACTTATGCACTCTGACATAAATCGTGCCATTTATGTAGAAAGGACTTATTAAATATACTGGGCGGTCTGCTGGTGGCGCTGTCCAGGGAGAGTATAAATACTCGGGCACGGGCCCAGCTTGCTCAGGGACATTTTGTAAACAGGAACTAGCGAAGGATAACTAGATTTCCATGTTGTGAAACAGTCGATTAAAGCCTTGTTTAATACTCTGACCAAGTGCCTAGTAGTTTTCTTATGTCAATTTAATCGACTGTTTGCTGCTCCATGCTCTGAGTGGTTTTGGGAACAGACGGCTATGACTCAAACGGTAGAAGAGAACCAGAGGTAGTAATCAATCCATCATGGAGAAACTACTCCGACCCGCCCGTCTTGACCTGGACCCAAATTCACCTACAATGGCTAAGGTATGGAAACACTGGCATCGTACCTTCAGCAACTTCCTCAGGGTGTGTGGTGAGAATGTTCCTGATAAGTTAGAGATACTTGCCAATTATGTATTCCCCTCATGTGTTTGACTATATCGAAGACTGTGTAGACTATGACTCCGCTATCCAAATACTACAGCAACTATATGTTAAGGCCCTGAAATGAAGAGTAGATTGCCTTTCAAAAGCTAGGCTTTATTAACCTTAAAAACCAGCAGCACATCTTAAGCACCCAGTCTCAACCAAAACTGTGGAGAACTGAATTTAAGATGGCCACCACAGATCACATGACATCAACTACCAATGAGTTTACAGCATATATCTCAAGGCAGGAAAACAGGCAACCAATTACAATGCTTCTTATAAAACAAGAATAATCACCACATTCACCCCTCCTTTTAAAATATACTTCAACCTAGGTAGCCTTTATAATTTACAATTAGTTATTTATGACTAAAACAATACATGTATAATGTTTCAACAATTTTAAAATTTTACTAACAAATTATTTTAAAAGTCCATTTTTAATCGGTCAACCGGATATCTTGTTCGTGTCGACCTTCTTAACCTTGGTGAAGTTCCTTGCCCTCCCACACCAGGAGACACAGAAATATCTTCTGCAGGGAGGCTATCAATATCCCGATTATCAACGGTTTCCGGATTGGAAGTCCCATTAGAAGGTAAACTGGGAGGGTCATGAACATCCATCGGGGGCAGACTAAGAGAATTGTAAGTGTCTGCAATAGGATTGGAAACATTCGTAGTATCTGTGACGACATCAACATTATCTGAATTATGACTATTGTTAATATCCTCAAAAGAGGGCTGGCCACCACAAGGAGCTAAGTCTTTAACTGAAACCGTACTTTCTTTCCCATCTTGGAATCGAATGTGAGCATATTGGGAATTTGCCTCCAATAGCTCCACCTCCTCCACTAAAGGATCATACTTTGACAGTCTAACATGGCGTCGGAGCAGCACAGGTCCCTGCATAGTAAGCCATGAAGGTACCGAATATCCCGTAGTGGATCTCCGCGGATAGTTGAAGAGCCTTTCATGGGGGGTCACATTAGTAGCCGTTGAAAGCAATGATCTAATGGAATGCAGGGCATCAGGCAATACCATTTCCCACTGTGTATTCTTAAGGTTCCGGGATGTCAAAGCCAACATAACTGCCTTCCAGATCACCCCATTGTATCGTTCGCACTGTCCATTACCCTGGGGATTATACGGGGTAGTTCTGCTAGTAGAAATTCCCCGACTCTGGAGGTATTCCTTCAACTGGGAAGACATAAAAGAACTTCCCTGATCCGAATGGATATACGCAGGCATCCCAAAGATGACAAAAAGTTGAGTCAGACATTTGATAACTGTAGCAGCTGATACATCTGCACAAGGAAAAGCAAAAGGAAACCTTGAAAACTCATCCACAACAGTAAATATATATCGATTCTGAGTCGTTGAAGGAAGAGGCCCCTTAAAATCAACGCTCAGACGTTCAAAGGGAGAAGTAGCCTTTATAAGATGAGCTCGTTGAGGCTTAAAGAAATTCGGTTTACACCGAGCACAGACAGAGCATGATGAAGTCATCCGCTTGACGTCTTCAACTGAAAAGGGCAAATTCTTACTGCATACGAAGTGTATCATCCTCGTAACACCAGGATGGCACAAAGCATTATGAAGATTAATAAGCGTATCTCCGTGAATCACAGAACAATAAGCCCTCGACAGCGCATCAGCGGCAACATTATCCTTCCCCGGACGATAGACTATATCAAAATGGTAGCATGCCAACTCAATCCTCCACCTCATTATTTTATCATTCTTAATCTTTCCAAAATGTTTGACATCAAACATGAAGGACACAGATTTTTGGTTAGTTACTAACGTAAAATGTCGCCCAGATAAATAACGTCTCCATTTACGCAATGCTTCTACTATTGCGTACGCCTCTTTCTCTATTGATGAATGTCTCTTCTCACTATTGTTCAGAGTACGTGAGAAAAAGGCCACAGGTCTTCCATTTTGGTTCAGAGTAGCCCCAATTGCAAAATCAGAAGCGTCCGTCTCAATCACAAAGGGAACCTGCTCATCAATAGAATGCACAACTGCTCCAAGGATATCCTTTTTAAGATTATCAAAACACATCCTGGCCTCCCATGATAGAGGATATGTTGTAACCCGAATAAGGGGCCGGATCTTCTGCGAGAAGTTTGCAATCCAATTAGAATAATAAGAAAACAGTCCAACAACTCGTTGCAAAGCCTTAGAATTAGTAGGACAAGGTAAATCAATCAGTGGTCGCAGCCGTTCTGGATCTGGTTTAATCTTGTTTCCCGAGATAATATACCCCAGTAAATTTACCTCGGTGGTCGAAAAGATACACTTCTCTTTATTAAAAGTTAAGCCAACTTTTTCCGCAGCTTGAAGGAATCTTTCTAAATTAAAATCATGCTCCACCCTTGATTTGCTACACACCGTGATGTCATCTAAATATGAAAAGGTGTCAGAAAGAGAGTTATCACTTATAAAAGCATCCATTGCCCGTTGAAAACAGGCGACACCGTTAGTAACACCAAATGGTACTCGGCAAAACTGATACAGCTTTCCGCCAGCCTCAAAGGCCGTATATGGTTGGTCCCTCTTAATGATAGGAATCTGATGATAAGCACTCTTTAGGTCAATAGTGCTAAAAACCTTATATTGAGATACTTTATTGATAAGCTCATCAATCTTAGGCAGGGGGCACGCATCTAATTGAGTAGACCTGTTAATAGTTTGAGAGTAGTCGATCACCATTCGCTTCTTATGTCTCTCATTAGTGGTGACAACTACCTGTGCCCGCCAGGGCGAAAAACTAGGTTCAATGATTCCTTCCGATAAAAGACGTTGAACTTCAGAATTAATTAATTATTTATCCTGACTGCTATACCTTCTTGACTTGGTAGCAATTGGCTTACAATCCGGCATCAAATTGGAAAAAAGTGATAATGGAGAAATGGATAAAGAAGTTAATCCACAAATAGACAAAGGTGGCTTAGTTCCTCCAAAAGAAAGACTAAGAGACTCATGTAATTGAAGCACATCATGACCAATCAAAATATCCGCACAGAGATTACGCAGAACAGATAGGCGTATATCAGTATACATATTACCTAGGAGAATTAATTTCACAAGGCAACAACCAGCTACTTGTGAGGTGAGAGTCGTCTGAGCCATACACACCTGATAAGTAACAGGTGAAATTTTCAAACGCTTCTCCCTCACAAACTGAAGACTTATAAAGCTCTCAGTACTGCCCGTATCTATAAGGGCCTTCACTTCTAACCCATTAACTTGGGCCATAACTATAGCTTTGTTTAGGCCATGGGCAAAGGCGGCAGAAACTGATGCAATAAACGCCCTATCTAAAGGCTGAATGGTCGCAGAGGAGGCAACCGATTTGCAAACACGTGCGTAATGACCTCCCTTGCCGCATTTACTACACACAGCCTCCCGGGCAGGGCACTTCAGACCGGGGTGCCGGGCGTTCCCGCAAAAATAACACTTCTGAATCCTGGAGGCAACAGCTGCCGAAGTAGAAACTGTTTCAGAATCTGGTAAACCACTCCTATTAAGTCCAAATAATTCCTTTTCATCCGGAACTGCTGAAACCACGGTCACAGGCCGATCAAAAAGAGCATAAGAATCCGAACTTCTCTGAGCCAAATCCAATGTAGAGGCTTGCTCAAAAGCACTCTTGAGATCCAAGGTTTTATTTTCTAATAACCGCTGACGAATTGATCTAGACAGTAATCCATTAATAAATGCATCCCGTACCAACTCTTCCTTATATTCTTCTGCAGACACAGCCTTATAATTACAGTTAGCACCAAGGCGCCGGAGTGCTTGTAAATAAGCATCCAAGGATTCTCCCGCCTGCTGCCTACGGGCAAATAAAAGGTGACGTGCAAATACCTCATTTTTGGGTTTAACAAAATTTTTTTCCAACGTCGCAATAGCCAATTCATAAGTTTCACAGTCCAAAATATACTTGTACACATCCGGAGCAATGTAGTTGATTAGTATATCCAACTTTAGAGATTGCTGATCCAACACACCTAAATAGTTTTTAAATGTACAATACCAATGTTTCCATTGATCATCCACTCCTGCAGAATTAGGGTCAGCATTAAATCGTTCTGGTTGAAGATATCGTTCCATTATAGCAAAAGGTTAATAAATTGAAATGAAGAGTAGATAGCCTTTCAAAAGCTAGGCTTTATTAACCTTAAAAACCAGCAGCACATCTTAAGCACCCAGTCTCAACCAAAACTGTGGAGAACTGAATTTAAGATGGCCACCACAGATCACATGACATCAACTACCAATGAGTTTACAGCATATATCTCAAGGCAGGAAAACAGGCAACCAATTACAATGCTTCTTATAAAACAAGAATAATCACCACAGGCCCCAACCGAAATTTTTGCATAGCATCTACTGGCCACAACTCAACAACAATCTGGGGTATCACTTGACGAATTCCTTCAAAAGCTTCGCAGGCTCAGCAAGGATTGTAATCTCAAAGCTGTCTCAGCTGAGCAGTACCAGGAGGAGTTAATTTGTGATTCCTTTATTAACGGAATTGCATCTCCTTTCATACATCAGTGTTTGTTGGAGAATAAAACCCTCAAGTTACAAGCTGCCTATGACCAGGCATGTTCTCTAGACTGAGCAAAAAAAATGCAGCTGCCTATCTTTTACCGCGTGCACAGACTGCTGCTATCACTTTTGGTGACTCCTCCAATGGGCCTCGGGTGGAAGCCCTCACTGATGACTACTCTCCTAGCCGATGGCGACCCTACTCTAGAAGCCCTCACTGATGACGACCCTGCCCTAGCGGCATCTTGGCAATCTGGAAGGAAGTGTTTCTTCTGTGGAGGTGCATTCCACTACAGGAAATTTTGTCCTGCTCGTAATGCAACCTGCAGTCATTGCAGTAACAAAGGTCACTTTTCTAAGGTATGTCAGTCAAGAGCCTCTGTTAGTAAGAAAGGTCACTTTTCAAAGGTATACCGGTCAAGAGCCCCTGTTAGTTTTGCAGTTGCTATCAATAAAACTGCTCCTCCCCCAAGAGCCACTACTAAGGTTACAACTGTCAGTGGCTGTGGACCGGGGAGAAGCGGCGGTGGCGGAGTAGCGAGTACAAAAGCGGCGGCAGACCAGGTAGGCCCCACAGCAGCGGCGGACCTGGGAGAAGTGGTGGTGGAGGAGCGAGTACAAAAGCGACGGCAGAGCAGGTAGGCCCCACAGCGGCGGCGGACCTGGGAGAAGCGGCGGCGGCGGAGGAGCGAGTACAAAAGCAGCGGCAGACCAGGTAGGCTTACCAATCTCAGAGCGGGAGAGAGAGAAGTCAAAAGTAATGAATCCAAAAGAATGTTCCCGATGGTCGGGGAGTCCAGAACCAGGGGTCACAGTCTAAGGATAAGGACAGAAATGAGGAGGAATTTCTTCACCCAGAGAGTGGTGAACCTGTGGAATTCTCTACCACAGAATCCAGTAGAGGCCAATTCATTAAATATATTCAAGAAGGAGTTGGATATATTTCTCAAGGCTAAAGGGATCAAGGGGTATGGGGAGAAAGCAGGGACCGGGTACTGAATTTGGATGATCAGCCATGATCGCATTGAATGGCGGAGCAGGCTCGAGGGGCCAAATGGCCTACTCCTGCTCCTATCTTCTATGTTTGTATGTAATCGAAGTGTGATGTCACCAGAAAGCAGGCAAGTGGTTGGTTGGTGAGTATTTCTCACTTTCTCCTTTTTTCCAAACTTAAACTGTGGTTTATAGTTTATAAGCTCTCTGTGGTGTAGCGGGGACTGTTGGTAACCAAGGCCCTTTGAGTGTATCATTTAATTGGTGGTATTGATTTGATTTAAATTAGTTTAAATTAATTAAAGGGTAAGCCATGGCAGGACAGCTCGGCCCCGTAGTGTGCTCCTCCTGCGCTATGTGGGAAATCAGGGACACTTCCTGTGTCCCTGATGACCATGTGTGCAGGAAGTGTATCCAGCTGCAGCTACTGGCAGGCCGCATTGCTGCGCTGGAGCTGCAAATGGATACATACTGGAGCATTTGCGATGCTGAGGACGTCGTGGATAGCACGTTTAATGAGTTGGTCACACCGCAGGTAAAGGTTGCATAGGCAGAAAGGGAATGGGTGACCGCCAAGCAGATTAGTAGGTACAGGCAGGTAGTGCAGGAGTCCCCTGTGGTCATCCCCCTCTCAAACAGATATACCACTTTGGATATTGTTGAGGGGGATGGCTTATCAGAGGAAGGCAGCAGCAACCAACTTCCTGGCACCAGGGGTGGTTCTGCTGCACAGGACGGGAGGAAAAAGAGGGGTAGAGCTATAGTAATAGGGGATTCTATTGTAAGGAGAATAGATACATGTTTCTGCGGCCGCAAACAAGACTCCAGGATGGTGTGTTGCCTCCCTGGTGCAAGGGTCAAGGATGTCTCAGAGCGGCTGCAGAACATTTTGGAAGGGGAGGGTGAACAGCCAGTTGTCGTGGTGCAATGATATAGGTAAAAAATGGGATGAGGTCCTAAAAGCTGAATATAGGGAGTTAGGAGGTAAATTATAAAATAGGACCTCAAAGGTAGTAATCTCAGGATTGCTACCAGAGCCACGTGCTAGTCAGCATAGAAATAGAAGGATATTTCGGATGAATACGTGGATAGAGGAATGGTGCAAGGGGGAGGGATTCAAATTCCTGGGACATTGGAACCGGTTCTGGGGGAGGTGGGACCAGTACAAACTGGACGGTTTGCACCTGGGCAGGACCGGGACCGATGTCCTAGGGGGAGTGTTTGCTAGTGCACTGGGGGAGGGTTTAAACTAAAATGGCAGGGGGTTGGAAACTTGAGCAGGGAGACATAGGAAAGGGAAACAAGGATAGAAGCAAAAGACAGGAAGGAGAAAAACAAAGGTGGCAGTCAGAGAAATCAACGGTTTAAATCAAACGTGGCCACAGTAAATAATAATTCTAATAGGTCTAAGAGCGTTAAAAAAGCAAGCCTGAAGGCTTTGTGTCTCAATGCGAGGAGCATTCGTAATAAGGTGAATGAATTAGCTGCGCAAATAGAGGTAAACAAATATGATATGATTGGGATTATGGAAACATGGCTCCAGGGTGACCAAGGCTGGGAACTCAACATCCAGGGGTATTCAATATTCAGGAAAGATAGGCAAAAAGGAAAAGGAGGTGGGGTAGCATTGCTGGTTAAAGAGGGGATTAACACAACTGTAAGGAAGGATATTAGCTCTGATGATGTGGAATCTGTATGGGTAGAACTGAGAAATACCAAGGGGCAGAAAATGTTAGTGACAGTGGTATATAGACCCCCAAACAGTAATGCGGAGGTTGGGGATGGCATTAAAAGGGAAATTAGAGAAGCGTGCAATAAGGGCACAGCAGTTATCATGGGTGACTTTAATCTACATATAGATTGGGCTAACCAAATTAGTAACAATACTGTGGAGGAGGAATTCCTGGAGTGTATAAGGGATGGTTTCCTGAACCAATATGTCAAGGAACCAACTAGAGATCAGGTCATCTTAGACTGGGTATTATGTAATGAGGAAGGATTAATTAGCAATCTTGTTGTGCGAGGCCCCTTGGGTCGGAGTGATCATAATATGATAGAATTCTTCACTAAGATGGAGAGTGAAGTAGTTGACTCAGACAAGGGTCCTGAATTTAAATAAAGGAAACTACAATGGTAAGAGGCGCGAGTTGGGTAGGATTGATTGGGGAATGTCACTCAAAGGGTTGACGGTGGATAGGCAATGGCAAACATTCAAAGATTGCATGGATGAACTACAGAATTTGTTCATCCCAGTTTGGCATAAAAATAAAACAAAAAAGGTGACACAACCGTGGCTAACAAGGGAAATTAGGGATAGCATAAGATCCAAGGAGAGGACATATAAATTGGCCAGAAAAAGCAGTAAACCTGAGGATTGGGAGCAATTTAATATTCAGCAAAGGAGGACAAAGGGATTAATTAAGGGGGAAAATAGAGTATGAGAGTAAGCTTGCAGGGAACATAAAAACTGACTGTAAAAGCTTTTATAGATATGTGAAGAGAAAAAGATTGGTGAAGTCAAGTTTAGGTGCCATGCAGTCAGAATCAGGGGAATTTATAATGGGGAACAAAGACATGGCAAGACCAATTAAATACATACTTTGGTTCTGTCTTCACAAAGGAGGACACAAATAACCTCCCAGAGGTGTCTGGGAACATAGGGTCTAATGAGAGGGAGGAACTGAAAGAAATCAGTATTTGTAGGGAAATGGTCTTAGGGAAATTGATGGGATTGAAGGCCGATATATCCCCAGGGCCTGATAATCTACATCCTACGGTACTTAAGGAAGTGGCCCTAGAAATAATGGATGCATTGCTGGTCATCTTCCAAAATTCGATAGACTCTGGAACAGTACCCATGGATTGGAGGGTAGCTAATGTTACCCCACTATTCAAAAAAGGTGGTAGAGAGAAAACGGGGAATTATAGACCGGTAGTGGGGAAAATGCTAGAGTCCATTATAAAAGATGTAATAGCAGAGCACTTGGAAAACTGACAGGATCGGACAAAGTCAACATGGATTTACAAAAGGTAAATCGTGCTTGACTAATCTACTGGAATTTTTTGAGGATGTAACTGGTAAAATAGATAAGGGAGAACCAGTGGAATGTGGTGTATTTGGACTTTCAGAAGGCTTTCGGTAAGGTCCCGCATAAGAGATTAGCGTGTAAAGTTAAGGCACATGGGACTGGGGGCAAGGTATTGATGCGCTATCAATTACTCATAAAAGACTGAGAGTTAGAAGAGTAACTAAAGGCTTTTATTAACAACAGAATGGAGGTCTGCCTCGTGTGGTCGACCGGTCCATGATACTAAGGGCTGGGGAGCAGTCACCTTTATACTAGGACCTGTGGGAGGAGTCAGCCGAGGCATGTCCAGGCATGTACACAGTGGAATACAAACAGGACAAACAGGAATACAAACAGTGGTTTACCACATTCACCCCTTGTTTAAAATTGAGTCCGGCGGGGTGAAGTGTATTAAAAGTTAGTGTATTGGAGTCTCTCCGGAGGTCTTGTCTGCCGCTGTGATCTGCGTGGCGACGGCAGGGGTAGTGAAGTTTCCGGCGTCGAGTCCAGCGTAGGCTGTGGCACAGGCGTGTCGTCCTCGTAGATGTCGAGCGGGTCGCGGGGCCCAGGCCTGCCGTCTGCTGGGGCTGGATATCGGATCGTGGGGGGGGGTGGTAGTGGGTAGTGGGTTACTGCGGCCCCCGAGGGTGCAAGGTCTCTTATGGAGACTGTGTCCTCCCGCCCGTCCGGGTATGCGATGTAAGCATACTGGGGGTTGGCGTGGAGGAGGTCGACCCTCTCGACCAGGGGGTCCGTTTTATGGGTCCTCACGTGTCTTCTCAGTAGGACCGGCCCTGGGGACGTCAGCCATGGCGGTAGCGATGTCCCCGATGTGGACTTCCTTGGGAAGACAAACATTTTCTCATGAGGGGTGGCGTTAGTGGCAGTGCAGAGCAGTGACCGAATAGAGTGGAGCGCATCAGGGAGCACATCCTGCCAGCGGGAGGTTGGAAGGCCCCTAGACTTTAAGGCTAGCAGGACGGCCTTCCAAACTGTCGCATTTTCTCTTTCCACCTGTCCGTTCCCCCGGGGGTTGTAACTGGTGGTCCTGCTTGTGGCAATACCCCTAGTTAGCAGGTACTGACGGAGTTCGTCGCTCATAAACGATGAGCCCCGGTCGCTATGGATATAGCTGGGGAAGCCGAACAGGGTGAAGAGGTTGTTCAGACATTTAATGACCGTGGCACTGGTCATGTCCGGGCAGGGGAAGGCGAACGGGAAACGGGAGTACTCATCAATAATATTGAGGAAGTACACATTGCGGTCGGAGGAGGGGAGAGGCCCTTTAAAATCGACGCTCAGGCGCTCGAAGGGGCGAGTGGCTTTTATCAGGTGGGCCCTGTCTGGTCTATAAAAGTGCGGTTTGCACTCAGCGCAGACTTGGCAGTTCCTGGTCATGGTCCTGACCTCCTCAATAGAGTAAGGCAGGTTGCGGGCCTTGATGAAGTGGAAGAACCTGGTGACCCCCGGGTGGCAGTGGTCATTGTGGAGGGCCCGCAGTCTATCGATCTGCGCGCTGGCGCAGGTGCCATGCGATAGCGCATCCGGGGGTTCATTTAGCTTCCCGGGCCGGTACAAGATCTCGTAGTTGTAGGTGGAAAGTTCGATTCTCCACCTCAAGATCTTGTCATTTTTGATTTTGCCCCTCTGCTTGTTGTTAAACATAAAAGCAACTGAACGCTGGTCAGTGAGCAGGGTAAATCGTTTTCCGGCCAGGTAGTGCCTCCAATGACGCACAGCCTCCACAATCGCCTGGGCCTCCTTCTCAACAGCGGAGTGTCTGGTCTCCGGGCCTTGGAGGGTTCGTGAAAAGAAGGCCACGGGTCTCCCCGCCTGATTGAGGGTAGCGGCCAGGGCAAAGTCAGACGCGTCGCTTTCCACCTGGAAGGGGATGGATTCGTCCACTGCGTGCATGGTGGCTTTGGCAATGTCCTCCTTGATACGGTGGAAGGCTAAGCGGGCCTCTGCCGTCAAGGGAAAAGAGGTGGACTTGATCAGCGGACGGGCCTTGTCCGCATAGTAGGGGACCCACTGGGCGTAATAGGAGAAAAACCCTAGGCACCTCTTCAGGGCCTTGAGGCAGTGGGGCAGTGGAAGTTCCATAAGGGGACGCATCCGGTCGGGGTCGGGGCCGATGACTCCGTGTTCCACAACACAGCCAAGGATGGCGAGGCGGTTTGTGCGGAATATGCACTTCTCCTTGTTATATGTCAGGTTTAGGAGTTGGGCGGTGCGGAGGAATTTTTCGAGGTTTGCATCATGGTCCTGCAAGTCACGGCCGCAGATGGTCACATTGTCCAGATATGGGAAAGTGGCCTGCAACGCATTTTGATCTACCATCCGGTCCATCTCCCTTTGGAAGACGGAGACCCCGTTGGTGACGCCAAAGGGAACCCTAAGGAAGTGATAGAGGCGGCCGTTTGCCTCAAAGGCAGTGTACTGGCGGTCCTCAGGGCGGATGGGGAGCTGGTGGTATGCTGATTTCAGGTCAATGGTCGAGAAGACGCGGTACTGCGCGATCTGGTTGACCATATCAGCTATACGGGGGAGTGGGTAGGCGTCCAGCAGGGTGTAGCGATTTATTGTCTGGCTGTAGTCGATGACCAGGCGCTGCTTCTCGCCGGTCTTAACGACCACAACCTGGGCTCGCCAGGGGCTGGTGCTGCCCTCAATAATCCCTTCTTTCAGGAGCCGCTCCACTTCGGTTTTAATGAAAACCCTGTCCCCGGCACTGTATCGCCTGCTCTTTGTGGCGATGGGCTTACAGTCGGGGCTGAGGTTAGCAAACAGTGGGGGGGGGGTGACTCTGAGTGTGGAGAGGTTGCACCTGGTGCGTGGCGGGCAATTTGGAAGCTGCTGGCTGCGGACTGTGAGTGGGGGGAGGGGTCCACCGTACGCCATCGTAACACTTTTAAGGTGGCACTGAAAATCTAACCCCAGCAGGACGGCAGCGCAGAGGTCAGGCAGGACCAGAAGTTTAAAATGATCGTACACGGTCCCGTCTACTACGAGTGTCACCACGCAGTAGCCGCCGATGTCCGCCGACTGGGACTCGAGGCCATAGAAATCCGCTGTTGCGCAGGCAGGACTGGGAGAGAGCAACGCCGCACCGTGTCGGGGTGGATGAAGCTCTCCGTGCTCCCAGAGTCAAAAAGGCAGATTGTATCGTGACCATTTACCTTAATGTCCATTGTGGAACTGGCCAGTTGGTGCGGTTTCGCTTGGTCCAGTGTAACGGATGCCAGCGTAGGGGTCGGTGTGTCGCTGCGGGTATCAGATGAGGCGGTGTCGGGGGCCTGCTGCGTCCCGGCTGTCGTCCAAGATGGCGGCGTCCATGATCCCCATGTGGCTGGAGGCGTCCAAAATGGCTGCTGTACCGGTGATTCGCACATGGCCGGGGAGGTCCAAGATGGCGGCCCGCATGGCCCACACGCGGCGCTGCTGGGGTTCGGGGTGGCTTTGGCCCTGCAGACGCTAGCGTAGTGTCCCTTCTTCCCGCAGCCCGAGCAGATCGCGTTTTTCGCCGGGCAGCGCGCTCTGGGGTGTTTTGCCTGGCCACAGAAGTAGCATTTCTGGCCTTGGGGCACTGCTGTCTGGCCTTGGGACACTGCTGCGGTAGTTGGGCCGTTGTTGGGGTGTGGCTGGGGTGGCACGGCGCTATGAGGCGGTCCTACCGTGTCCCAGGCTGTCATTCCCCGCGGCGTCCACGGTGCAGAGGAGTAGGCATCCATGCCCTGGTAGGCTGCATCCAACGATAGTGCGAGTTCAGAGGCCTTGTTGAGGTCGAGGTTACTCTGCTCCAACAGTCGCTGTCGGGTGTAATTGGATCTGTGGCCCGCTACAAAAGCGTCCCGGATAAGTTCCTCTGTGTACACGGCGGCCTTTACATCCTTACAACCACAGGCCCGGCCAAGCACAGACAGTAGCTGAAGGTATTCCACGGTCGATTCCCCAGGTTTTTGTTTACGACTCCCCAGGAGGTGCCTGGCGTACACTTCGTTCACTGGGCGCGTGTACTGGTCCTTGAGGAGCTTGATAGCGTCCGCGTACGAGGTCGCGTCTTGGATGACCGAGTACACTCGGTGGTTCACTTTGGAGGTCAGGACATCCAGTTTGTCCTCGTCCGATTTGATTGCTTCGGAGGCGGTCAGGAATTTTTCGAAACACTTAAGCCAGTGAGTAAACTTGGTGGATGAGTCCGCCTCCCGATGATCTAAGTCCAGGCATGCTGGTGTGAGGATCTTCTCCATTATAAAAATGTTGTTAATAAAATTGATGCGCTATCAATTACTCATAAAAGACTGAGAGTTAGAAGAGTAACTAAAGGCTTTTATTAACAACAGAATGGAGGTCTGCCTCGCGTGGTCGACCGGTCCATGATACTAAGGGCTGGGGAGCAGTCACTTTTATACTAGGACCTGTGGGAGGAGTCAGCCGAGGCATGTCCAGGCATGTACACAGTGGAATACAAACAGGACAAACAGGAATACAAACAGTGGTTTACCACAGGTATTGACTTGGATAGAGAACTGGTTGGCAGACAGAAAGCAAAGAGTTGGAATAAACGGGTCTTTTTTCGAGTGGCAGGCTGTGACTAGTGGGGTACTGCAGGGATCGGTCCTAGGACCCCAGCTATTCACAATATATATTAATGATCTAGATGAGGGAACTAGATGTAATATCTCTAAGTTTGCAGATGACACAAAGCTGGGTGGGCGTGTGTGCTGTGAGGAGGATGCAGAGAAACTCCAGTATGATTTGGACAGGTTGGGTGATTGGGCAGAAGCATGACAGATGCAATATAATGTGGATAAATGCGAGGTTATCCACTTTGGTGTCAAAAACAAGAAGGCAGATTATTATCTGAATGGCAATAGATTGGGAGAAGGGGAAGTGCAACAAGACCTGGGTGTCCTTGTGCACCAGTCGCTGAAGGTAAGCATGCAGGTGCAGCAGGCGGTTAAGAAGGCAAATGGTATGTTGGCCTTCATAGCGAGAGGGTTCGAGTACAGGAACAAGGATGTCTTGCTGCAGTTGTACAGGGCCTTGGTGAGACCACATCTTGAGTATTGTGTGCAGTTTTGGTCGTCTTATCTGAGGAAGGATGTTGTTGCCATGGAGGGAGTGCAGCGAAGATTCACCAGGCTGATACCTGGGATGGCAGGAATGACGTATGAGAAGAGATTGGGTCGATTGGGCTTATACTCGCTGGAGTTTAGAAGAATGAGAGGGGATCTCATTGAAACTTATAAAATTCTAACAGGACTGGACAGACTAGAGGCAGGAAGGATGTTCCCGATGGCTGGGGAGTCCAGAACCAGGGGTCACAATCTAAGGATAAGGGGTAAGCCATTTAGGACAGAGATGAGGAGGAATTTCTTCACCCAGTGAGTGGTGAACCTGTGGAATTCTCTACCACAGAAGGCAGTAGAGGCCAATTCATTAAATATATTCAAGAATGAGTTAGATATATTTCTTAAGGCTAAAGGGATCAAGGGATATGGAGAGAAGGCAGGGACAGGGTACTGAATTTGGATGATCAGCTATGATCTCATTGAATGGCAGAGCAGGCTTGAGGGGCCGAATGGCCTACTCCTGCTCTTATCTTCTATGTTTCTATGCTTGTATGTAAAACTGCTCCTCCTCCCATCACAGCTGTTTTTCCCCAAAGCCTGTCCCATGCGGCCACAATGGTTTCGGTAAATGGACACATTTTGAGTGCATTAATCGACTCATGCAGCTCTGACAGCTTCATCAGTGAGCAGGCTGTCAGTAAGTTAAAACTGCGTATTTACCCCTCGGACAGGGAAATTGCAATGGCTCTAACAACACTGACAACCAACTCTTCCGGCTTTTGTCTTGTCGACCTTCTTCTCAATGGCCGCACTTATTCCTCCACGCGGCTCGGGGTGCTCAAAAACCTAAGCAGTGATGTGCTCCTGGGACAGGATTTCCAGAAACAACACAAAAGACTCACTTTTGAGTTTAGAGGGTCAAAACCAGAGCTTACTATTTCCAAAGTACCGTTTTGTACGCTTTTGGCAGCTTCGCTCGACGAGCCCTCCTTGTTTGCCAATCTTTCCCCCCGGTGTAAGCCCATAGTCACTAAATCACGACGTTTCAGCCAAGATGATCTATCCTTTATCGAGGCAGAGATATCTCGCCTTCTAGCTGATGGTATAATTGAGCCATGTTCATCTACCTGGCGGGCTCAAGTCGTCGTTAAAAATCCTCTGAAGCAACACAAGAAACATCTTTGCATCGATTACTCGCAAACTATTAACCAGTATACCGACCTGGATGCCTACTCACTACCACGCATCGATGACATGATCAATAACCTTGCCAACTACAAGGTATTTTCAACTTTTGACTTAAAGAGCGCATACCATCAAGTACCGTTAAAGAACTCTGACAAAAAGTATACGGCCTTTGAGGTCAATGGTCGGCTTTACCAGTTTCGTCGCCTTTCATTTGGGGTCACCAATGGGGTGGCTGTCTTCTAAAGGGCAATGGATAGCCTAGTCAAACAGGAGAACTTAACGGACACTTTTCCATATCTGGATAATATCACCATTGCTGGTCATGACCAGAAGGAGCACGATGCCAACCTCCAGAAATTTCTTGACGTTCTCTGTCATCACAACTTAACCTTAAATGAGTCCAAATCTGTGAAATCAGTACCATCAGTCAACATCCTTGGCTACTGGGTGGGCAATGGTGTCATGAAACTGGATCCGGAGCGACTTCGCCCGCTTCAAGAGCTCCCTCCTCCTACGAATCTCGGCTCTCTTTGTCGGGCCCTCGGCATGTTTGCCTATTATGCGAAGTGGATACCCCACTTTTCCGACAAGATCCAGCCCCTGCTTCACGTGAAGTCATTTCCGTTGAAGGCAACGGCTATTTCAGCTTTCATCCTCCGCAAGCAACAACTGGAAAAAACCACGCTTCGTTCCATCAATGAAAATCTCCCTTTCGTGGTCGTGCGATGCATCGGATGTGGCGATCTTGGCTACCTTGAATCAAGGTGGTCGACCCGTTGCATTTCTGTCCAGAACTTTGCAGGGTAGCAAGCTCCATTATCCTCCTGTCGAGCAGGAGGCTATGGCTATCATCGAAGCGGTAAGTAAATGGAGTCATTTTCTCGCTCGTCGCCATTTCGCGCTTATAACCAATCAGCACTCCGTGGCCTTTATGCTGGATAACCGGAAACGCACTAAGATCAAGAATAACAAAATACAGCTCTGGAGGATGGAATTGGCCACCTTTGGCTACACCATACATTATCGACCCGGCAAAGAGAATGTGGCCCCGGATACCCTCACACGGGCATTCTGCTCTTGCATGTCAACTTCGACTCTTGCGGATCTTCATACTGACTTATGCCATCCTGGCGTTACCCGTATGTTACACTTTGTGCGATCTAAAAATCTCCCATTTTCTACGGAAGATGTGAGAAAAACATGCTCCAATTGTAGAATTTGCGCAGAATTAAAACCGCAATTCTTCCGTCCGTCGGATGGCTCGCTCATACACGCTACACAGCCTATGCAATGACTCAGCATTGATTTATAGGGCCACTGCCTTCCTCAACTCGAAACACCTACTTGCTTACGATAGTGGACGAATATTCACGCTTTCCCTTTGCTTTCCCCTGTCCCAATATGATTACTTCCTCAGTGATCAAATGCCTCGATCAGGTCTTTTCCCTTTGCGGTACAGCCAATTTCATCCACTCTGATCGGGGTCCCTCCTTCATGTCAAGTGAACTCAAAAGTTATCTTTCCCAACGGGGAATCGCCACAAGTAGAACGACACCATATCATCCTATTGGAAATGGACAGGTTGAGAGATACAACGCTATCATTTGGAATGCTGTTCATCTTGCACTGAGGTCACACAACCTATCAGAACAGCAGTGGGAAACTATGCTCCCTGATGCATTGCATTCCATCAGGTCTCTTCTTTCTACATCCACCAACGCTGCTACTCATGAACGATTCTTCGGGTTCCAGCTTCACTCCACTCATGGGACGTCCCTACCATCATGGTTGGCAGCTCCTGGCCCCGTGCTGCTCCGAAGATTCGTCCTATCCTCTAAGAGTGATCCCCTCGTCGATGAAGTGGAACTGATGGATGTCAATCCCACGTACACATACGTGCGGTGCCCTGATGGCTGGGAATCCGCAGTGTCACTCTGGGATCTGTCTCCCTGCCCAACCGGCCCCACGGACCCAATCGAGGGTGGGACCTGTATCAATGATGCCGATACCCTGCATTCCTCTGAGGATGACACCCTACCCGGGACGTCAAGGGATCTGCCAGCTATTCCGCCGGATTAACCCGGCGAACAGAGTGCTCCCTGCGGGATGGTCACCTGAAGCCAGGATGCCGGTCAGTCACCGACTACTGGGCAGGGTGAAGCCAGCTCTGCACCTGTGGGGGCCCGCACCCGGAGCCACGATATCCCCAGTCCCCCTCGGGTCGATCAAAGCGACACGGACTCTGCCAGCCTGCTGGTACGAACTAAGCGACCCAGGGCCCAAAACACGGTCCGAGGAGATGTGCCTTCCGGCCACCGACAGAGATCCAAATCGCTGCATCTATTCTTAGTCTGCCTAATTCGGTAGAAAGAAGCCGCCGACTTCTAATCTTTCAGGCGGGAAGAATGACATAAATTATGCCATTTATGTAGAAAGGACTTATGAAATATACTGGGCGGCCTGCTGGTGGCGCTGTCCTGGGAGAGTATAAATACTTGGGCACGGGCCCAGCTTGCTCAGGGACATTTTGTAAACAGGAACTAGTGAAGGATAACTAGACTGCCATGTTGTGAAACAGTTGCTTAAAGCCTTGTTTAATACTCTGACCAAGTGCCTAGTAGTTTTCTTACTTCACACTCATTACAAGTTAAAGAATTATGCACAACTATTTGGTGATACTTTTTCAGAACCGTGTCATATTATTACATCTTTAATTTAACCTCTAAATTATGCAGTCACAAAAATAATTCTGCATAAAGTTAGATTTGTTTTTTTCCTCTCCTTCTAAAGGCACTGATTTATGCTGGAATACATCCTAGGGGAACCAGCAGTACCTTACCCAAGTTGCCATTCTTAAGGTGTGAGCTCAGGCATTGACAGCAGAACTTTCAGGCTCTACGCAGAGCAGGCAGCTTATTGGAAAATCACAAAGCACCCATAATTTTCCAATAAGATGCCCATTGCTTGCACTGCTCGACTTTGGCACCTGGTGGGCATCAAAGTTGAGCCCAATCCTGTCCTCACCCAGTGTATGCGCACAATTTTCCAGCAACGTTCATTGGAGGGGGAGCTCTGGCTGATTTCCCCCGCACCTCCTCCCCGCACCCTGCCTTGCCAACCGAGCCAAAGAGCACTGCTGTCAATTGGAGTCCTTGACTGCCAATCCAGCTGCGATCAGCTAACTCAGCATCAAGGATTAAACCTAGGACCTTCCCAGTACAGTACCACTGCAAACAATGTATTCATCGACTGCTTTGATGGATAGGGTGGATAAGGATCAGGTGAGAGAGGAAGTTTCCTTTCGAGCTTCTGGGAGGAGGTTGGGGATAAGGTGCGCAGGGTGTGTATAATGCAGATAGGATTCAGTCTTAATGTGGGTAAGACAGGTGCAGATAAAGGTGTCACACATGGAACATGTGGGCCCACATATTCATCAAGTTCTATAACCCCAATGTATAATTGGCCAATGCCAGACTGCTGAGTGCCGAAAGATTTTTATGCGTTATGTGCTTAAATTTCTTTGATGTAAAAGCAATTATTTTGAAGATTATTCTTAGCAACCAAATTTGACGAGTTTATCCAATTGACAACCACACAAAACAAAAATACATTTGTCAGACATTCACACTGAACATTAGATAAGATTACGGTCTGATAAATTCAACTTTCAGTTCAGATAAATAATCAATACAAACATAAAAAGGAGCAGGAACAGGCCATTCGGCCCCTCGAGCCTGCTCCGCCATTTAATGAGATCACGGCTGATCCGATTTTGGCCTCAACTCCACTTTCTTGCCTGTTCCCCATAACCCTGGACTCCCCTGCTGCTCAAAAATCTGAATATATTCAAGGCTGAGAGAGACAATGACTCAGCTTGCACAGCTCTCTGGGGTAAAGAATTCCAAAGATTCACAACCCTCAGAGAAGAAATTCCTCCTCATCTCCATCTTAAATGGGCGACCCCTTATTCTGAGACTATGCCCCCTCGTTCTAGATTCCCTGACGAGGGGAAATATCCTCTCGGCATCTACCCTGTCCAACCCCCTCAGAATTTTATATGTTTCAATAAGATCTCCTCTCATTCTTCTAAATGCCAATGAGTATAGGCCCAACCTACTCAACCTTTCCTCAAGACAACCCTTCCATTCCAGGAATCAACCTCATGAACCTTCTCTGAACTGCCTCCAATGCAAGTATATCTCTCCTTAAATAAGAGGACCAAAACTGCAGCAGTACTCTAGGTGTGGTCTCACCAGCGCCCTATACAGTTGAAACAAGACGTCCCTACTTTTATACTCTATCCCCCTTGAAATAAAGGCCAACATTTCATTAGCCTTTCTAATTACTTGCTGCACCTGCATGTTAACTTTTTGTATTTCATGTACGAGGACACCCAAATCCCTCTGTACCGCCGCATTCTGTAGTCTATTTAAATATGTTTTCTATTCTTCCTACCAAAGTGGATAACTTCACATTTTCCCACATTATACTCCATCTGCCAAATTCTTGCCCACTCACTTAACCTATCTATATCCCTTTGCAGACTCTTTATGTCCTCCTCACAACTTGCTTTCCCGCCTATCTTTGTGTCATCCACAAATTTGGCTACAACACACTCGCTTCCTTCATCCAAGTCATTAATATAGATTGAAAATAGTTGAGGCCCCAGCACTGATCCCTGTGGCACCCCACTAGTTAGAGATTGCCATCCTGAAAATGACCCATTTATCCCGATTCTGTTTTCTGTTAGTTAGCCAATCCTCTATCCAATCTAATATATTACTCCCAACACCGTAAGCTCTTATCTTATGCAGTAACCTTTTATGTGGCACCTTGTAGAATGCCTTTTGGAAATCCAAATACACTGCATCTATTAGTTCCCCTTTATCCACCCTGCTCGTTACCTCCTCAAAGAACTCTAATAGATTTGTCAAACACGATTTCCCTTTCATAAAACCATGTTGACTGTTTGATTGTATTATGATTTTCTAAATGCCTTGCTACCGCTTCCTTAATAATGGATTCGAGCATTTTGCCAATGACAGATGTTAGGCTAACTGACCTATAGTTTCCTGCTTTCGGTCTCCCTCCTTTCTTGAATAAGGGTGTTACATTTGCGGTTTTCCAATCCGCAGGGACTTTTCCAGAGTCAAGGGAATTTTGGAAGATTACAACCAATGCATTCACTATTTCTGTAACCACTTCTAAGACCCTAGGATGCAGGCCATCAGGTCCAGGGAACTTGTCAGCCTTTAGACCCATAAAAGTTTGCCTAGCACTTTTTCTCCAGTATAGTGATTGTTTTAAGTTCCTCCCTCCCTTTTGCCCCTTGATTTTCTACTATTAGTGGGATGTTTTTAGTGTCCTCTACTGTGAAGGCAGATACAAAATATTTGTTCAATGCCTCTGCCATTTCCTTGTTTCCCATTATTTCCCCAGTCTTGTCCTCTAAGGGACCAACATTTATTTTAGCTACTCTCTTCCTTTTTATATACTTGTAAAAGCGCTCTCAGTTTTTATATTTCTTGCAGGTTTACTCTAAGCTATTTTCTTTTTATTCATCCTTTGCTGGTTTCTAAAATGTTCCCAATCTTCTGGCCTACTACTAATCTTTGCAACATTATATGCCTTTTCTTTTAATTTGATACCATCCTTAACTTCCTTGGTTAGCCATGGTTGGTTCATCCTTCTCTTCAAGTCTTTCTTTCTCACTGAAATATATCTTTGTTGAGTCATGAAATCTCTTTAAATGTCTGCCACTGCTTTTCTACCGTCTTACCTTCTAATCGATTGCCCCAGTCCACTTTAGCCAACCCTCTCCTCATACCTTTGTAATTGCCTTTAAGTTTAATACTCTAGTTTCAGACCCAAGTTTCTCACCTTCAAACTGAATGTGGAATTCTATCATGTTATGATCACTCTTCTCTAGAAGATCCTTTACTATGAGATCATTAATTAATCCCGTTTCATTACACATTACCAGATCTAAAATAGCCTGTTCCCTGGTCAGTTCCAAAACGTATTGTTCCAAAAAACTGTCCCAAATACACTATGAACTCGTCCTCAAGGCTGCTTTTGCAAATTTGATTTGTTCAATCTATAAAGATTAAAATCGCCCATGATTATTGCAGTACCTTTCTTACAAGCCCCCATTATTTCTTGATTTATACTTAGTCCTACAGTGTAGCTACTGTTAGGGGGCCTAACATGTTCTTAAATCAATCTAACACGGACTAAGATAAAGCACCACATACTAGGCTTGTAAGCAAAATTGAAACCCATGAGATAAAGGGGCAGTAGCAACATGGATACATGATATACCTATCAATTCATCCAATGAAAAGCGACGAGTTAAGAAAGTAACTATAGGTTTTTATTGGCTAAATAACAGAGCCCACCCTCGTGGGTGATCGGATACAACAAGGAGGAATGCCAGCCAGTCGACTACCTTTATACCTGGGCAGGTAGGTGGAGTCATGGGCGGAGTCAGCAGTGGTCAGCCCAGGTATAGCAGCGTGACAAGAGGCGACCTCGTATAGTGATACAACAGTGTGAACAGTGATAACCATAGAGTAACGATATAACAGTGATAACTATAGTGTAACGATAGTGAACGATAAAAGTGGTTTACCACATTCACCCCTTGTTTAGATTTGAGTCCGGCGGGGTGAAGTGTACTACCAGTTCTGGTATGTCAGTCTGTCTGGAGGCCTCGTAAGCCTTTCTGATCGTCGTAGCGGCGGTGTTGCATTATCCGGTGTTAATGCTGGTGTCTGCATGGTCGGCGAAGGCTCATGGGGTTCCGGCATGCCGTCTACCTGGTCTGGAATTGGGGGGGTGGTGGGGGGGGGGGGGTGAAGGTGGTGTCTCCGGAGTGCCCGAGGGTGCGAGGTCTCGTAAGGAGACTGTGTCCTCCCGCCCGTCTGGGTATGCCACATAGGCGTACTGGGGGTTGGCGTGCAGGAGGTCCACCCTCTCGACCAGGGGGTCCATTTTATGGGCCCTCACGTGCTTTCGCAGCAAGACGGGCCCCGGAGAGGTCAGCCAGGTTGGTAGCGTGGTTCCCGTAGTCGACTTCCTGGGGAAAGCAAACATTCGTTCATGGGGAGTGGCGTTGATGGCAGTGCAAAGTAGTGACCGGGTGGAATGCAGCGCTGCCGGGAGGACTTCCTGCCAGCGGGAGGTTGGGAGGCCCTTAGACTTTAAGGCTAAGAGGACGGCCTTCCATACCGTCGCGTTCTCTCTTTCTACCTGGCCGTTCCCTCGGGGGTTGTAGCTGGTGGTCCTGCTTGCAGCAATACCTCTCGCTAGTAGGAACTGACGGAGTTCCTCGCTCATGAAGGAAGAGCCCCGGTCACTATGTATATAGTTTGGGAACCCGAACAAGGCGAAGAGGTCGTTCAGGCATTTAATGACCGTGGTACTGGTCATGTCTGGGCAGGGGAAGGCAAAGGGGAAACGGGAGTACTCATCAACAATGTTGAGGAAGTACACATTACGGTCAGAGGACGGGAGTGGCCCCTTAAAGTCGATGCTCAGGCGCTCGAAGGGGCGGGTGGCCTTGATCAGGCTTGCTCTGTCCGGCCTAAAGAAGTGCGGTTTGCACTCGGCACAGGTCTGGCAGTTCCTGGTCATGGTCCTGACCTCCTCGATGGAGTAGGGCAGGTTGCGGGCCTTAATGAAGTGGTAAAGTCTGGTGACCCCGGGGTGGCAGAGGTCGTTGTGGAGGGTCTGAAGTCTATCACTTTGCGCGCTGGCGCATGTAATTCGTGACAGAGCATCGGGGGGTTCGTTCAGCTTACCTGGCCGGTACAAGATATCATAATCGTAGGTGGAGAGCTCGATTCTCCACCTCAAGATCTTGTCATTTTTGATTTTGCCCCTCAGCTTGTTATTAAACATAAAAGCGACCGAACGTTGGTCGGTAAGGAGGGTGAATCATTTGCCTGCCAGGTAGTGCCTCCAGCGTCGTACCGCCTCCACAATCGCCTGGGCCTCCTTCTCGACCGACGAGTGTCGGATCTCAGGGCCCTGTAGGGTCCTTGAGAAGGCGGCCACCGGTCTCCCCTCCTGGTTAAGGGTGGCGGCTAGGGCGAAGTCGGATGCATCGCTCTTGACTTGGAAGGGGATGGACTCATCCACTGCGTGCATAGTGGCCTTGGCAATGTCTCCCTTAATGAGGGAGAAGGCTGCGCACGCTTCCTCCGTAAGGGGGAAGGATGTGGACTTCATGAGGGGTCTGGCTTTGTCTGCATAATTGGGCACCCATTGGGCATAGTAGGTGAAGAGCCCCAGGGTTCTCTTCAGTGCCTTTGGACAGTGGGGGAGGGGTAGCTCCATGAGGGGGCGCATTCTTTCGAGGTCGGGGCCGATGACTCCGTTACTACACAGCCGAGGATGGCAAGGTGCGAGGTGTTAAACACACATTTATCCTTATTGTAGGTGAGGTTCAGCCGTTGGGCCGTACGGAGGAATCTCTCCAGATTAACATCGTGGTCCTGCCGGTCGCGGCCGCAGATGGTGACGTTATCTAGATAGGGGAACGTGGCGTGCAGCCCGTTCTGGTCAACCATCCGATCCATCTCCCTTTGGAAGACCGAAACCCCGTTGGTGACGCCAAAGGGAACCCTAAGGAAGTGGTAGAGGCGGCCGTTTGCCTCGAAGGCTGTATACTGGCGGTCCTCAGGGCGGATAGGGAGTTGGTGATAGGCCGACTTAAGGTCGATGGTGGAGAATACCCGGTACTGCGCAATCCGATTGACCATATCAGATATGCGGGGAAGGGGGTATGCGTCCAGCTGGGTGTACCTGTTTATGGTCTGGCTGTAGTCGATGACCAGGCGGTTTTTATTGCCGGTCTTAACGACCACGACCTGGGCACGCCAGGGGCTGGTGCTCCCCTCGATGATGCCCTCCTTCAGGAGACGCTGCACCTCAGAGCTAATGAAAGCTCTGTGCCCGGCGCTGTACCGCCTGCTCTTGGTAGCGACGGGTTTGCAGTCGGGGGTGAGGTTAGCGAACAGGGAAGGTGGCGGGACCTTGAGGGTGGATAGGCCGCAGGTGTTACGCGGTGGGCGGTTTAAAATCTGCTGGTTGTCGACTGTGAGTGGGGGGAGGGGTCCGCCGTATGCTAGCGTGACGCTTTGGAGGTGGGATTGGAAGTCTAGGCCTAGTAGGACGGCAGCGCATAGCTGGGGCAGGACGAGGAGTTTAAAATTTTTATACTCCGTACCCTTAACCGACAGGGTCACAACACAGTAGCCGCTGATGTCTGTGGCGTGTGACCTCGATGCCATCGAGATCCGGTTGCGCGTTGGCAGGACAGGGAGGGAGTAGTGGCTCACCGTGTCTGGGTGGATGAAGCTCTCCGTGCTTCCGCTGTCAAACAGGCAGGTCGTGGCGTGGCCGTTTACTTTGCTGTCCATCATCGACTTGGACAGGTGATGCGGGCGGGCCTGGTCCAGTGTGACGGAGGCTAGTGTATAGCTGAGCGAGTTGTTGTAGTCTGCGGTTGAGGCAGTAGTCGGGTCTAGAGGCACGGTGGCGGTCGGGCGTGGTGGGTAAAATGGCGTCTCCCACGAGGTTGGACAAAATGGCGTCGAAGATGGCTGCCCCCATAACTCACGAGGCACTGCTGGTGTCGGTTGCCTGTATCAAAGATGGCCGCCCCCATGACTCACATGTGGGGATGCTGGCCTCTGTTGCCTTGAAGGAAGATGGCCGCCCCCACAGCTCGCATGAGGCACTGCTGGCCTCTGATGATCCACCTCTGCAGGCCTTAGCGAAGTGGCCTTTCTTCATGCAGTTAGAGCAGGTAGAGTTCCTGGCTGGGCAGCGCGACCTCGGGTGTTTCGCCTGGCCGCAGAAGAAGCAGCCGGCGGCCCGATCGCGGGGGTCCGATGTCTGAGCCGGTAGCGGGGGTGGCGGTCTCGATCGGGTCCGGGACGCCGACGCTGAGGTAGGTCCCAGGGGGGTTGCTGCGGGGGGTATCGCTGTCGGTCCCAAGTCCCAGGGTCGCGAGTTACAATACCTTGAGTATGCCTCGAGGTCCCGATGGGCCACCTCTAGAGAGAGAGCGCGAGGGCTGCAGCTTTGTCCAGGTCGAGGTCCCTTGCTTCCAGTAGTCTTTGCCGTGAGTAGTCGGACTGCAGGCCTTTCACGAAGGCATCGCGGACATTGTCTTCAGTATTTTCTGCTGCCGTTACCGCTTTAAAGTTACAGTCTCTGCCGAGTGCTTGTAGCACCTGTAAAAATTCCTCCACGGGCTCTCCTGGCTGTTGCGGGCGGGATCTCAGGAGGTGTCTGGCATACATGGAATTTACCGGGGTTTGGTACTGTCTTTTCAGCCGGTTGATGGCGTCCTCGTATGTTTTAAGGTCCCGGATGAGTGCGAATACTTTAGGGCTCACTTGGGCGTTCAGAACTCTTAGCATGGATTTCTGAGGCACGCCGGATTCTCCCAGGTAGGCTTCGAAGCAGCTCAGCCAGTGTTCGAAGTCGAGGGCTGAGTTTGCTGCCTGTGGGTTTAGATCCAGGTACGGTGGTCTGCGGGCTCGCAGCCAGGCCGGCTGCTGTGGCTGTTGTAGCTGGGCGTCTGGCTGGTCGCTTGACTGCTCAGGTGTCGACATTTAAAAATTTAGCCAATAAAATTGATATACCTATCAATTCATCCAATGAAAAGCGACGAGTTAAGAAAGTAACTATAGGTTTTTATTGGCTAAATAACAGAGCCCACCCTCGTGGGTGATCGGATACAACAAGGAGGAATGCCAGCCAGTTGACTACCTTTATACCTGGGGAGGTAGGTGGAGTCATGGGCGGAGTCAGCAGTGGTCAGCCCAGGTATAGCAGCGTGACAAGAGGCGACCTCGTATAGTGATACAACAGTGTGAACAGTGATAACCATAGAGTAACGATATAACAGTAATAACTATAGTGTAACGATAGTGAACGATAAAAGTGGTTTACCACAATACAAAATTGGCTAAGGAATCAAAAACAGAGTTGTGGTGATTGGCTGTTTCTCAGACTGGAGGGAGGTATACAGTGGCGTTCCCCAAGGTTCAGTACTATGACCACTGCTGTTTTTGATATAGATTAATGACTTGGACTTAGGGCTACAGCACACAATTTCAAAATTTGCAGATGAGATAACTTGGAAGCGTAGTAAACAGTGAGGAAGCTAGTAAGACTTCAAGACAGACAGGTTGGTGGAATGGGCGGACACATAGCAGATGAAATTCAACGCAGAGAAGTGCAAGGTGATACAAATTGGTAGGAAGAATGAGGAGAGATCATACAGACTAAATGGTACAATTTTAAAGGGTGTGCAAGAGCACAAATCTTTGAAGGTGGCAGGACAGGTTAACAAAGCAGTTAATAAAGCATATGGGATCCTGGGATTTATAAATAGAGGCAGAGAGTACAAAAGCCAGGAAGTTATGCTAAACCTATATAAAACACTAGTTTGGCCCCAGCTGGAGTATTGTGTCCAATTCTGCGTACCATACTTTAGGAAGAACGTGAAGGCTTTGGAGAGGGTTCAGAAGAGATTTACTAGAATGGTTCCAGGGATGAGGAAATACAGTTACGTGGATAGACTAGGGAAGCTGGGGTTGTTTTCCTTGGAGCAGAGAAGGCTAAGAAATTTGATGAGATGTTTAAAATCATGAGGGATTTGGATTTAATAATTAAAGAGAAACTGTTTCCAATGGCTAAAGGGTCAATAACAAGAAGGTGATTGGCAAAAGAACCAGAGGCGACATGAGGAAAATCTTTAACACAATGAGTGATTAGGATCTGGAATGTACTGCCGGATAGGGTTGTGGATACAGATTCAATAGTAGCCATCAAAAGGAAATTGGATACATACTTGGAGAAAAAATTGCAGGGATGTGGGGAAATAGTGGGTCTAACTGGATTGTTCTTTGAAGGAGCTGGCGCAGACTTGATGGGCCGAATGGCTTCCTTCTGTGCTGTACTATTCTGATTCTAATTCAATTTCAAGCAGCAACACTTAGCAATTCACAAAATTAACTTTGCAGGTCAAAAGGTCATTTTAACAACATCCCAGAGATACAGCTAACAAACCATTTTAAAACAAATCATAATTTTTCAAAATATACATTCACAAAAACACACAAGCTTATCAAGTCAATAGATGTCAATTATATTTAGTTGGACAGGAGGTCAGCTTTCTGTCCTGGCATATCAGTGCAAAGCCTTCTGCAGCTGTATTCATCTGATCAGAGGTTTACTGGCTCTTAATCTGATGAAGCCATCTTCCTTTGGGCCTTGGAAAGCAAGTGGTGTTCCCATGTAGAACCTTGAAATTGGAGGTTTGTGGTAATATGGTTTCTCTTATGGCAAAAATTCTCTCTCTCATTGGGTAGGGTTGAGGGTGATAACAAATCTGGAGTGTTTAAAAAAAAGTTAGTTGCACAAATATTTATATACAAGAAAAAGCAGACAAAAATGTATTTTGCTCATGTCATTAACCAGGCTGAAGTCCAGCCCTGTAATAGTGCAAATCTACCCCATTCCTTTTAGATTTCTGAAAAAAAGATCAAACTCCAAGTTTGAGCTGAATAATTATCTGGAAACAAGATAACAAAGATGTTACAACTTCAGGGCAAAGCAACAGGAAATTTTTGGTTGACAGTGTACAATACATTATGTAGGAGTTTGTTTAGCAGCATTAGACAGTTATCTGCATGAAAGGGCAAATCACTGCAGCCATGGCATTTCCTTTGAAAGTTTTTTTTTATAAAAAATGCAGCTTTTGTTTATGTCTCCATATTTAACAGTTAAAGATGTGTAAATTGAGTATTTAATGAATGAAATACTAAACTATTTTTTCTCCATTGTTGAAGATCCCCAATTCCCCAACACTGCCATCTGTCCAAGCTCTCCCTCGGTCCTAAGTTTACACATCCCAGTCTTTCTGCTTGGGAATGCCTGTGGTGCACTGGGAAAAGCTAAGCAAGATGGTGACTCCCACATCTAATTGCAGGTGAATACTGAATCCACCTGGCCAGTTCTGTAGTCTCAATAGTAAATCTTGATTACTTTGACTAGGGCTTTCTACAATACTTCACAGAAGGAAACGCAAAGTGTTGGTTTGCAATTGGCTAAATTTGGGAAAAACACAATAGGACCCAATGTAGAGACCAAGGCAGGGAGAAGGATCAAAGGCATGCGTCAGGGGCAGCTTCCCCAATATCTCTGCACGTTTGGAAGCAAAAAGCCAGAGGATTTTAAACTCAGGTCATCATGGATTAGTGCCAGCCCAGTTCATCAAATGGCAAACTAACAAGTTGTTTCAGTTCCCCATATATTCTTGCTTTAGTTCAGAATATAAAACTCAAGACTACCAAAATGATTTAAGACTCCCCCCGTTAATGAAAGTAAAACATCAGCTCAGTACATTAGCAGATATAGAAGAGTGGAGAGAATGCATTATGAGGAAGTACCTCAAACTAACATATTCAAGTCATTAAGATTTGACTTGGGGAGGAAGAGGGGAAGCCTTAGAGAAACTTTGATATCGCATTGGAATAATCCATAGGAGAGAATTAAAAAAAGTCATTGTATGCATCGATAATAAATACTTGAGTCCCAATTTATACAAGTAGATACTTGAATTAAGTGGATAATCTAAAATTCTAGAGAAAACAGCAACATTAAAAGAAATCCTGTAGCAATATCCAGAAAATGAGCACTTTCTGGTACTGTGTAACCAGCCATCATTTATCACTTGCTCAAGCTGCAAAAAATATACTTTGTTCACATCATTAACCAGGCTTCATTGCCTAACCCTGCAAGCCTTAAGATATTTATATACATTAACTGCCAACTAATCTCTTTCTACAAAACTGGCTAAAATGCATACAAGTTATGAAACATTGCCATTAAAACAATGGCACTTTCAAGTTGCCTTATACAAGTCTTAGTATAGTGTTTGTGTGAGGAAGAGATGAGAAGCAAAGTTAAATATATCAGACACAAGTCAGCACACCCAATAGTGGAGCCAAACAGCTTTTATTTACCATCTATATTGAGTTACCAATTTTGATGCTGCATGCTAGGAGTGAGGGTATTTCAGATTCTTGCCATTAACAGTTTTGTGTCAATGACTCCAGCAGGGTGATTTTGGAAACCACCCTATTGTTCAGACAAAGCTGCTGCACATAAGTCCTCATTTCTGCCATCTCAGTAAAAGCATTTAAATAGAAAATACTGGAATTGGTCAGGCAGCATCAGAGGATAGAGATAGAGAGTTAATATTTCAGGCCAAACATTGACCAAAAATGTCATTGGTTACTCTCCACTCAGATGCTGCCTCTCCTGTGTAGTGTTTCCAGCATTTGTTTTTATTTCAGCGTTCTACCCTCTGCGGTATTTTGCTTTTGTTTAAGCATTGAAATAGGTCTAAACACTAACAAGTTCATAGATGGCGGTCAACTCGACTCTACTATTGAAATGCTCTTAGCCAGCTTCCCATTCTTCATAAAACTTCAGCTCACCTAAAACTACTGCCCCTATCCAAACCCATACCAAGTCTCACACCCATCACCCTTGTGCTCACTGACATTCATTGGCTTCCATTTCCAAATTTCAAACTTTCATCTTTAAAATCCATTCATGGCCTCAACCCCCACCCCATCTCTAACCCTTTGAGAACCAAATACCTCCAACGCTGGCCTCTTGTGCATACCCACTCGTTTTGCCCCACCTTTAGCAGCCGTGCCTTTAGACCCCAAGCTGTGGAATTCCCTGCCTAAACTTCTCAGCCTCCTTAAAACCCACCTCTTAGTTACCTCTCCTTTAGTTTAGCATCAAATATTGTGTGGCTACACTTCTGAAGTGCCTTGGGACATTTTTCTATGTTTAAAAGGTGCTATATAAATGCAAGATGTTATATGCCCAAAGTAGGTCTGCTACTGTACAGATTTCCCCCCCCCCCCCAAATGACTGCTGTGCACAGCACAAGAATGACCATCTGCAGTCATGCATCACTTAAGTGCCTTGGAGTAAATCAGCTCAGCACCAAAGACATTTGCGTGACTGCACAGAATTTCTTTTTTTTAATTTTTAAAAAATAAATTCATTCACAGGATGTGGGCATTGCTGGCAAGGCCAGCATTTATTTCCCATCCCTAATTGCCCTTAAGGTGGTGGTGAGTTGCCTTCTTGAACCGCTGCAGTGTGTGGTGAAGGTACCCCATGATTTTGACCCAGCGACGAAGGAACGGCAATATATTTCCAAGTCAGGATGGTGTGCGACTTGGAAATATATTGCTGTTCATTATTCTATGCATTTTAATGAACAAATTCTCTTCTAGTTACACTTCAATATCTTGTCAAAAATGTCCTAACCTTCTGGTTGAATTGAAAATCTAAGAAAAAAATGCTCATACCACTTTGCTCATGTTCACAGGGTCCTCTTCTAAATTGATTGCTTTCTGAATGCCACGATGCCATCTGTTTAACTATGCTCCTGACAAAATGGTGCTTCCTACTCTTGAGGCCACTGAACACACCCATGTAACATTTGTGGCCACCCAATGATGGCAATAAGCCACACTACAAAGAGTTACAATACAGCTAGCTGAAAATGGAGAAACAGCAACACTTCAACAGAAGACCTCCATGTACATCATGTATCCTGGAATTTTCCAACTCAACTTAATATTGACATGAACACTCCTCAGAATGCTAGAAGTCTAAAATTAATGAGGAAGTGCTGAAAACAGGATCTGGAAGAGAAACACAGGTACAGTTATAAGGCCCATCTAAGCATGTACAACAGCTTATTCAGAAGGTGGGGGTAGAACAAAAAAAAACAAGTGTGGCAATAAAGCTATTCTGTACATATTTATTTACATCCAATTTTGCATAAATGCTGACTAGCATGATTATATGCATTACATAAATATAAATACTTCTGTACAAATTACATACCCAAGATTAAAAATTAAAAAGGCATAAATACTGTAGTTGTCAACAAAAAACTCAAGCCCCTGTGTACTGTAGTTAAATGTGCAGAGTTATTGCAAGAATGAACAGTAATCAAGATCACAGCTTAGATAAAATTGTTAAGATTCTGATCACGCTACATGTCTAAGTTGTACTGGATTAAAAATGCAAATACTTAGTACATCACAGAAATCTTCCAATAACAGATTTAAAAAGTACAATAGCTTCAGTTAAGTATATTGCCATTTCTACAGTCAACATTTACACTGCTGAGGATGTTGAGTCCATGCAATAAGCCAATGCTACACTCCTACCATTGTACAAATATATAGCCCAGTTATAATGCACTGTGGTACTTAAAGGTGAGATTGGGTGAAGATGAGTGTATGGTACCAGCAGAAATATACTGCCTACTCATACCCATTGTGGCAGAGCAAGGTCACACACACACAGCCTCTGACTGTTTGAGCAAACTCATCAGCTCAAACATTAGAGGAAAAGTCAGTTTAGTGGACTGAATAAGTTCAAGGAATAAGAGAGACTGGGTGCCACATACAGTCACACTTGCCATGCAAGGCTCTCTCTTCCAGGTTTTCTTAGTGATACCAGGCTGCCAATTTCTGATATCAGCATTATATTGCACATTGGTATCCATGTGGCACAAGGAATCAGACTCACCAACATGCAGTATAACTGGGACATTGTTAGTTGCCTGGACACAGCTTTAGTATGACTTAATTCACTAACACCTCTTCTGTTAAAAGCATGTGCAACTTTTGTAAACATAGCCTGCATTCATCATATTGAGCTACGTGGAACTAATATACATATGCTTTGATAAATGAAATCAGACTTAACTGTTCTATGAAATGTAAAACAAGCTCATCATATTCATTGGCCTCTAACATTCTGCATTACTCAGACTGCCATAGTTAAATACTTTCTGAACACATTACAGGTTGATTTTCTGTTTCAGTAGAGGCAAGGAAAAATTGCTTTCTAATTAAATATTGAATAAAACAAGTTATTAACTACTTTGGAAGCCTTCCCTATTTGCACAAGTTTTCCCTGAATAACCCCGGCATGAAAGTCATTAACCTACAAAACTGGGTCCAAGTATGCCCAAGAGAAGGCAGCTCCTACAGTTGTTGTGGAATCAGCTACCTACCTTAAAATTCTACTTATTCAAAGATATGATCTACTGTATCTTTACATACTCCTTTAAAATTCTATAGACCATACAAGAAATCCAAAGACTGAAGTTTGCTTAGGCACTAGAAACACATTCAGGTTGACAAAGTTTTTGGTTGGTCATTTTACTCAATTAAAAGCACTACAACACATTGTCTAAGTTAGCTTGGCACATCAACCACTGCTAGCAATCTCCATTAAACCAGCTCATACTGTCCGTTTTGTAAGTCAATGGTTTCACTTGTCGTGATGTAGTACTGTGTGCTCAATTGCGTCTGATAATGTCCAGCCACCTTACAATTAGAAGAAACTAAGGTTAAAGCATAAACTTGGAGAACAGACAAGGATTAAAACAGCCCATGCATCTGCTCTATGAAGGATCCCAATAGATCAGAGAATAAAGGAATAAATGCAGTCTTTGATAGTTACTGTCCTCTTCAGTTGCCTGTTTAAATCCTCTGAATTTTCTCAGCCACAATAATAGGGTTCTCTTTCCTGATCTTCATTGCTGCTTCTGCCTTGTAATCATACGGGCAATTGTGTTTATCTGAGTAACGATGGAGTCCGCAAAACAAGTTCCCACATCGACAGTCAAAACCCGCTATAGAGAGGGAAAAAAATTCTCATTACCTTCTCTTAAAGTCATACTTGTGCTGAAGTAGCTTCATAGGCAGGAGGGCCGAGGATGCTCGAGTGGCCATCTTTTGTACATAAATTAATAGGGAGGCATTAAAGGCCAGCTCAATTCAACCTGACCCAGTCTTCATACATATAAACTTACAGGAATCAGCCAAATCCTCCCTTTTCCTCCCCAGATCTATTCCCTCCAGCAGCCATGGGGAACAGTGACAATTGGAAGATCACCAGCTGAGAAGGGGGGGGGGTGGAAAGAAGAGAAAGAGGAGGAGGGCACAGCAGTGGATAAAAAGACATGAGTCACAATGGGAAGTTGAGTGTGTTTATGAATATGTGGAAGCTGGGGAAGGGAGGAGGGTAGTGAGATTGGAGGAAGATACAGGGTCAGGTATGGTAAAAAGGAAAAATAGTCAGATAACTTTAGCAATGGTAGAGATCTCCACAATGGAAACACTGCACAAGACAACAATCTGGCCATGGGTGTAAGCTTAAAGGACGAGGTTGACTGAAGACAGATGGGCTGGGAAGTTGGAGGAGAGATGGCTAGAAGAGTTTAAGCTGTAGTTTGAAACTGGCAAGGATGAATCACTGCTTGATGCAGAGACCAAGGGAGGAATTTTCTCTCTTCCCTAGCCAACAATCGCCCCCACCACCCCAAAAATTAAAAGTAGCTAAGAATGACCAAATGAAAATGATTATCCGCACAGGGTTGGTCAAACAGATTCCAATAGCAGAACTAAAGCAAAGTCAAAATCAAAAAAGTCCCCATCTTAGTTTTTACATTTGCCCTATCCATAGAACAGCAAACAATTACAGTAACCAAGAGGAACACCAGATTCTTAGCAAATATAAAAGCAACCAGCTGGAAAGAATCCACCTCTTGCAGCTTATTGGAACTGTATTAAAAAATATAAACCCTAAATTAAAGGCCACTGCAGTCACTAATTCAGCCCTTAAAAGCACCAAATTCCCTTTCTCTTGACAAACGATGTACATGTGCATTTTTCTCAGGTTACAAGAATTAGTCTCACCTGTAAGACCAACTTTTTTCCTGCATTGAAAACACCTGTTCTTCTTGGGTCGGGGTACTTCTGGAGACTTATCTTCACTCCCTGATGTACTAGCTGGTGCAGCTAATGGAGATGGTTGTTCTATAACTGTACCAACACAAGTAGGTAATTTAAGTTGCACGAATTCTGCAGTTATGTACATATCTATTCCAAATAATTGCAATCCATGCTATAGTCCGATTTACAATTGTGCAAATGCTTACAAGTTACGATAAAAATTCAAAGATTAATAAAAATGTCATTTGTGCCTCATACCAAGTAATGTTTCTCTATATTGAAGGTGCTTAGGGTTGCGAAGGGGTGGAAAGTTTCTGGTAAATTTCCAGAAATTTTCCATGGGAAGTTTAGCTTGGGAATTTTGCCCAAAAAAGCACATGCTAGCTTAATATTGTTTTTTTTTTTTTGTATTTTTTTCCTCCACAGGTCCTCAAAATTAACAAATGGAATCTTAATTATTAAGGAATTTCTTAATCAATATATGTTTATCTTCTTACTTGGCTTGTTTTAATAATTACAAATTGTGCGCCTGTGAACAGATGTGTCCTGATTGGTTGGATGAGTGGATGAGCGATTAGCTCCCTCTATTGGTGATGTAGCATCGTGCATGCACAGGTCATGCTTCCATCACATGGAGCATCAGGAAAAATTTACTCACCTTGTTGCAATTGTGCTGATCGACCGCAGTTCGACACAGACGAATGCCCTTTATTTCTCTGCATAGAACAATGCCACGTTTACCGTCTGATGTGTGGAAGCATTTTACCCCAGGCATTAAAGACTGTGTACATGTGCAAACACTGTACAAAGCCATATGTAAAGAATGCCACAAAGATGCAGCAGCATTTATCCAAATGCAACAACTTCACTCAACGCTCACAGCAGTCAGCCCAGAGTTTCTCTGCTTCCATTCAAGATGATGGTTCACATTCAGCATCAGGCTCATCAGCAACTCCTGGCCCACTTGGAAGGTTCTTTGATACAATGGATAACCATAGCCAGAAGAATGCAGATGAGCGCCTTGCTCGAGCTGTATATATGAGACAGGCTCACCCCTCATGCTCACAGCCAATGTGTACTGGAAGAGATTTTTCAATATTATTCGCTCTGCATACTGTCCTCCCACCAGACATGCTCTGTCTACTTATTTGCTGGAGGCGGAGTATAACAGAGTCCAAGGAAAGCTCAAAGAAACGATAGAGATGGCAGACTGTGTTGCAGTTATCTCAGATGGGTGGTCAAATGTACGAGGGGAGGGCATCATAAACTACACCATCTCTACTCTTCTCCCGGTGTTCAAGAGCACAGACACAAAGGACAACAGGCACATAGATTGCTGATGAGCTGAAAGCAGTCATCAACGATCTTGGATCACAAAAGGTCTTTGCAGTAGTTACTGGCAATGCTGCGAATATGAAGGCTGCTTGGGCTCAAGTGGAGGAGGCCTACCCTCATTACATCTATTGGGTGCGCAGCTCATGGGCTCAACCTACTCCTCAAGGACATCATGGGTTTGAGAACCATGGAAACACTGTACAAGAGAGCCAAGCAAGTTGTTGAGTATGTCAGGGGAAAACAGGTAGTTGCAGCAACCTACAACTCCAAGCAAATGACAAAAAAACACCACCACACTGAAGCTGCCCAGCAACACTAGATGGGGTGGCGTTGTCATAATGTACAACAGCCTTCTGGAGGGTAAGGAGTCGCTGCAAGAAATGGCAATATTCCAGTCTGGGGATATGGAAACCACCATCAAGAAAATACTGCTGGATGATGTGTTTTGGGAGAGTGGTTAGCAGCCTTAAACTACTCTCACCAGTAGTATCTGCAATTGCTCAGATTGAAGATGACGCTGTCTTGTCAGATGTTGAGGCTTTTTTGCCGATTTAAAAGAACAAATCAGCATTGCCCTACCCACATCCCTGCTGCTCAAAAGCAGAGGAGAAGGCAATTGTTCAATTCATACAGACGAGTCAAGAATTGTGTCAATCCAATTCATGCTACAGCATACATGCTGGACCCAAAGCATGTTGGGAGACCAATACTTTCTGGAGAACAGATCAACACCACTTAGTGTGATTTCTACCCTCTCATGCCACCTCAATTTGGACGTGGGCAAAGTTCTCTACCAAGCAAGGTCTTTGGAATGGGGATGGCATATGGGAATCATACAAGCATATCAGTGCACATACCTGGTGGAAGGGACTTTGTGCATCTGAGGCCCTGTCACCCATTGCATCGGTGATACTCCAAATCCCACCTTTGTCAGCGGCCTCTGAACGTAACTGGTCACTTTTTGGGAATACACATACAAAAGGTGCGCAACAGGCTGACTAACCAGAGAGTGGAGAAACTGGTGGCTATCTGGGCGAACCTACAACTTATTGAGCCAGATACAGAAGTGTCCACCACACAGCTAGACAGTGACAGAGGAGGAAATGGACACATCAGAGCCAGAGAATCAGGAGGAGCAATGAGGAGTAGAAGACTCATGAGTAGAAGACACAAAGGGACAAAATACAGGCTAAATAAGCTGACGCTCTTTTTATTTTATTTAGATGGGTCTTTTTTGTGGGGGTTCAATAAAGTTCAAAATTATAACCTAAATAAAGTTTTGAAAGCCGTTTGTTATTTGTATGGAACAGTATGTCTATTTTGATGACAAAGATAATACAAGAATCAGAGACAAAAACCATCAGTGTGCAAAAAAAACCTCAATTCCCATGGAAAGTTTCCTCTTAAAAATTCCTGGAATTTTGCAACCCTAAAGGTGCTATATAAATGCAATTGGTCATACTACTCAATGTGATATGAAACCCAAGCTTTGAGACAGCCTCGTCCAGGGAGTTGTTCACAGCATCTTGTGTATTGTAGCGTATTCAAAGCAATGAAGCATTGTGGAGATCATAAAGATTCCATGCAGATGGCACTTAGTATTTATACTGCAAATTTCATGTTGCTATGAAGCATTTTACATTTCATAGTAACACTAAAGATGCAGTACAATGTCAGCAATACAGCCCAACCAAATGCTGTGAACTACTCCCTAGGAGGAGGCTGTCTCACAAAGCTTGGTTTGTTATCAGAGTAGTATAACAAATATAGACAGGCAATGATTATCTCCCACAAGAAAGAGTCTAACCGCCACCTCTTGACAGTCAACTGCATTACCATCGCCGAATCCCCCAACATCATCATCCTGGGGAGGGGTCACCAGAAACTTAACTGACCAGCCACAAATATTGTGGCAACAAGAGCGGGTCAGGCTGGGTATTCAGCGACAAATAGGTTTGTGGAAGGAACGCCAGAGCATATGACCTAGGCAGTTGAAGGCAGGACTGTTGTGAAGGGGGGGGGGGGTGGTTTGTTATAGGACTCGAGGAGGTTACAGAGACAGTGAGGGACAAGGTCTTGGAGGAACTTAATAAACAAAAATATCAAATTTCAGGTGTTAAGGACCCTGGAGCCAAATATAGGACAGCAAGAACAAACGGTAGGGTGGGGGTGAAAGGAAAATGCAAGCAAGGCTTGGTGCTCATTAGGACATGGGCAGCAACTTTGGATGATATGAATTTTAGAGGGTGGGAGACCAGCCAGAAATCAATGGAATAACAGAAACATAGAAGATAGGAGCAGGAGTAGGCCATTCAGCCCCTCAAGCCTGCTCCACCATTCAATGCGATCATGGCTGATCATCCAAATTCAGTACCCATTCCCTGCTTTCTCCCCATACCCCTTTAGCCTATCCAACTCCTTCTTGAATACAGGAAACTTTCTGGTATCCGGCACCGAGCTGGTGTTGTTAGATCAAAACTGTAGAAACCAGCGCTAATGTTAAAACATACGGAGCTCAGAGCTCCGTGTTAAGCAACAAACCCTGTGCTTCTATACAGTCAGCGCAGCTTGCAAGCGTCTAGCTGAAGCTGTTGCTTAGCTAGAGACGCTTGCAGAGCCAGGACTGGAGAAAAGAAGCAACGAAGAGAAAAAAAATTATCTGAACCGACTCCTGAACTTTGCCAGTAGAGCTTTCTGGACATTTAACCTCCAGATAAACGAAAGTTTCCTATATATTTAATGTATTGGCCTCTACTGCCTTCTGTGGTAGAGAATTCCACAGGTTCACCACTCTGGGTGAAGAAATAATTCCTCATTTCTGTCCTAAATGGCCTACCCCTTATCCTTAGATGGTGACCCCTGGTTCTGGACTACCTGAGCATCAGGAACATCCTTCCTGCATCTAGTCTGTCCAGTCCTGTTAGAATTTTATAAGTTTCAATGAGAGCCCCTCATTCTTCTAAACTCCAGAGCCCAATCTCTCCTCATGTGTCATTCCTGCCATCCCAGTTACCAGCCTGGTGAATCTTCACTGAACTCCTTCCATGGCAAGAACATCCATCCTCAGATAAGGCGACCAAAACGGCACACAATACTCAAGATGTGGTCTCACCAAGGCCCTGTACAACTGCAGCAAGACATCCTTGTTCCTGTACTCAAACCCTCTCGCTACGAAGGCCAACATACCATTTGTCTTCTTAACCACCTGCTGCACCTGCATGCTTACCTTCAGCGACTGGTGCACAAGGACACCCAGGTCTTGTTGCACATCCCCTTCTCCCAATCTATTGCCATTCAGATAATAATCTGCCTTCCTGTTTTTGCCACCAAAGTGGATAACCTCACATTTATCCACATTATATTGCATCTGCTATGCTTTTGCCCAAATCATCCTGGAGTTTCTCGGCATCCTCCTCACAGCACACACGCCCACCCAGCTTTGTGTCGTCTGCAAATTTGGGGATATTACATCTAGTTCCCTTGACTAGATCATTAATATATATTGTGAATAGCTGGGGTCGAAGGACCGATCCCTGCGGTACCCCACTAGTCACTGCCTGCCACTCGGAAAAAGACCAGTTTATTCCAACTCTTTGCTTTCTGTCTGCCAACCAGTTCTCTATCCAAGTCAATACCTTGCCCCCAATCCCATGTGCCTTAACTTTACATGCTAATCTCTTATGCAGGACCTTATCAAAAGCCTTCTGAAAGTCCAAATACACCACATCCACTGGTTCTCCCTTATCTATTTTACCAGTTACATCCTCAAAAAATTCCAGTAGATTAGTCAAGCACGATTTACCTTTTGTAAATCCATGTTGACTTTGTCCGATCCTGTCACTGTTTTCCAAGTGCTCTGCTATTACATGTTTTATAATGGACTCTAGCATTTTCCCAACTACCGATGTCAGGCTTTGATGTGCTATTAATTACTCATAAAAGACGGAGAGTTAGGAGAGTAACTAAAAGGCTTTTATTAACAAAGAACAGAGCAAGCCTCTCGTGGTTGACTGGTTTCCAAGAAGGCAGGGGGCTGCAGAGCAGTCACCTTTATACCTGGGCATGTGGGTGGAGCCAGGGGCAGAGCCAGCTGAGGCATGCATAGATACAACAGTGTGCAACAACGGTGAACAACAACAACAGTGGTTTACCACATTCACCCCTTGTTTAAAATTGAGTCCGGCGGGGTGAAGTGTACTAAAGGTTCGTGTAAGTAAGTCTATCAGGTGGCCTTGTATGCCGTCCTGATCGTCGTGGTGGCGGCGGTGATGGTGCAGCATCCAACGTTGAATCTGGCGTCTCATTGAGTGGTTGGGTGGTCAATGACGGGTCCTGGGGCTGCGGCATGCCGTCTACAGGGGTTGGGTTGTGGTGGATGTCAATGGTAGTGTTTCAGGGGCACCCGAAGGTGCGAGGTCTCGTATGGAGACTGTCCTCCCGCCCGTCCGGGTACGCCACGTGGAGGAGGCTCACCCTCTCGACCAGGGGGTCCGTTTTATGGGACCTCACGTGCTTCCGCAGTAGGACGGGTCCTGGAGACGTCAGCCATGTCGGTAGCGAGGTCCCCGATGTGGACTTCCTGGGGAAAGTGAACATTTTTTCATGGGGGGTGGCATTGGTGGCCGTACAAAGCAGTGACCGGATGGAGTGGAGCGCCGCAGGGAGGACCTCCTGCCAGCGAGAGGTCGGAAGGCCCTTAGATTTTAAGTTTAAGAGGACGGCCTTCCAAACCGTCGCGTTTTTTTCCACCTGGCCGTTCCCCCGGGGGTTGTAGCTGGTGGTTCTGCTTGTAGCAATACCTCTCGTGAGCAGGTACTGACTGAGTTCGTCGCTCATAAAGGATGAGCCCCGGTCGCTATGGATATAGCTAGGGAAGCTGAACAAGGCGAAAAGGTCATTCAGACCTTTAATGACCGTGGTACCGGTCATGTCTGGGCAGGGGATGGCAAACGGGAAACGGGAGTACTCATCAATTATGTTGAGGAAGTACACGTTGCAGTCAGAGGGGGGGGGGCCCTTTAAAATCGACGCTCAGGCGCTCGTGGCCTTGATCAGGCTTGCTCTGTCTGGCCTATAAAAATGCGGTTTGCACTCGGCACAGATTTGGCAGTTCCTGGTCATGGTCCTGACCTCCTCGATGGAGTAGGGCAGGTTACGGGATTTGATGAAATGGAAGAACCTGGTAACCCCCCGGGTGGCAGAGGTCATTGTGGAGGGTCTGCAGTCTATCAACCTGCGCGTTGGCGCATGTACCACGTGATAGGGCATCTGGGGGCTCATTGAGTTTCCCGGGCTGGTACAAGATATCGTAATTGTAGGTGGAGAGTTCAATTCTCCACCTCAAGATCTTGTCGTTCTTGATTTTGCCCCTCTGCTCATTGTTAAACATAAAAGCTACTGAACGCTGGTCAGTGAGCAGGGTAAATCTTTTTCCGGCCAGGTAATGCCTCCAACGTCGCACCGCTTCCACAATGGCCTGGGCCTCCTTTGCGACAGAGGAGTGTCAAATCTCAGGGCCCTGGAGGGTCCTTGAGAAAAAGGCCACGGGTCTCCCCGCCTGGTTAAGGGTTGCAGCTAGGGCGAAGTCGGATGCGTTGCTCTCCACTTGGAAAGGGATGGACTCATCCACTGCGTGCATTGTGGCCTTCGCAATATCTCTTTTTGTGAGGGTGAAGGCTGCACATGCCTCTGCTATCAGGGGGAAGGGGGTGGACTTGATGAGGGGTCTGGCTTTGTCCACATAGTGGGGCACCCACTGAGCATAGTAAGAGAAAAACCCTAGGCATCTCCAGTGCTTTTTGGCAGTGGGGGAGGGGGAGCTCCATAAGGGGGCGCATTCTGTCGGGGTCGGGGCCGATGACTCCGTTCTCCACTATGCAGCCAAGAATGGCGAGGCGCGTGGTGCAAAACATACATTTGTCCTTGTTGTATGTTAGATTCGGCCGCTGGGCCGTACGGAGGAATTTCTCTAGGTTAACGTCATGGTCCTGCTGGTCGTGGCCGCAGATGGTGACGTTGTCTAGATAGGGGAAGGTGGCCTGCAGCGCGTTCTGGTCAACCATTCGGTCCATCTCCCTTTGGAAGACCGAAACCCCGTTGGTGATGCCGAAGGGGACTCGGAGGAAGTGGTAGAGACGACTGTCAGCTTCAAAAGCTGTGTACTGGCGGTCCTCAGCCCTGATGGGGAGCTGGTGATATGCCGACTTCAGATCAATCGTCGAGAACACCCGGTATTGTGCTATCTGATTGACCATGTCAGATATGCGGGGAGTGGGCATGTCAGATATGCGGGGAGTGGGTATGCATCTAACGGTGTAGCGATTGATCGTCTGGCTGTAGTCAATAACTAGGCGCTGTTTTTCGCCAGTCTTCACTACCATCACTTGTGCTCGCCATGGGCTAGTGCTACCCCCAATAATCCCTTTCTTCAGGAGTCTTGCTACTTCGGATTTAATGAAGCTCCTATCCCCGGCACTGTACCGCCTGCTTTTGGTAGCGATGGGCTTACAGTCGCGGGCGAGGTTAGCGAACGGGGGGGGGGGGACTTTAAGCGTGGAGAGGCTGCAAATGGTGCGCGGTGGGCGATTTAAAAGCTGCTGGCTGCAGACCGAGTTTGGGGGGGGGGGGGGGGGGGGGGGAGGGGTTCGCCGTACGCTAATGTGACACTTAAGGTGGCACTGAAAATCCAACCCCAGTAGAACGGCAGCGTAGAGATGGGGCAGGACAAGAAGTTTAAAATTTTTGTATTCTGTGCCCCTTACTGAAAGGGTCACTACACAGTAGCCACCGACGTCTGCTGAATGGGATTTGGAAGTCAGAGATCCGATGGCGCGTTGGCAGGACCGGGAGAGAGTAACTGCGCACCGTGTCGGGGTGGATAAAGCTCTCCGTGCTCCCGCTGTCGAAAAGGCAGGTAGTGGCGCGGCCGTTTACCACAATGTCCATCATGGACCTGGACAGTTGGTGAGGGAGAGATTGGTCCAGCGTCACGGAGGCCAGCGTATGGTCGAGCGAGTCGCTGTGGTCATCAGACGAGGCGGTGGTTGAGTCCGGGTCACCTGCGATTGGAGTTGGAGGCGTCCAAGATGGCGGACAAAATGGCTGCGCCCATGATCCCGATCCCCACGCAGCTGGAGGCGTCCAAGATGGCTGCTGGCATTAGTGGTTTTACCTTTGCAGGGGCTGACATAGTGTCCTTTCTTCCCGCAGCCAGAGCAGGTAGCGTTTTTCGCCGGGCAGCGTGCTCTGGGGTGTTTTGCCTGGCCACAAAAGTAACATTTCGGGCCCTTGGACATCGCTGCAGCAGTTGGTGCCGGTCCCATGACCCAAGGCTGCGGCGCCCACGGTGCGGAGCGGTTAGGGGAGAATGCGTCCATATTCCGGTGGGCCGTGTCTAGCGAGAGCCACTGCCTTCTTCAGGTCGATTTCGCCCTTCTCCAGCAGTCTCTGCCGGGAGTAGTCGGACTTGAGGCCCGCAACGAAAGCATCTCGGATAAGTCCCTCCGTGTGTGTCGCGGCCGATACCTCTTTACAATCGCAGGCTCGGCCAAGTATCTGTAGTGCCCGTAGGAATGCCTCCACCGATTCCCCGGACTGCTGTTTGCAGGATCTCAGGAGGTGTCTGGCATAAACCGTATTTACCGGGCGTGTGTATTGTCCTTTTAGCAAAACGATAGCCGCCGCGTAGGTAGTCGCGTCCTGGATGAGCGTGTAGACTTGGTGACCCACCTTGGAGGCCAGGATTTTTAGTTTGTTTCCATCTAGTGTCACGGCTGAGGCTTCCAGGTAAGCTTCGAAGCAACGCAGCCATTGTGCGAACTTGGTAGACGAACCCGCCTCTTGAGGGTCTAGGTCTAGGCATGTTGGTCTGAGGGCATGCAGCAGCGCCTGCTGCTCAGCGTTTGGTGCCGTCATTTGCTGCAGCGCCTGCTGCTCAGCGCTTGGTGCCGACATTTTGTCTTTGTTAATAAAATTGATGTGCTATTAATTACTCATAAAAGACGGAGAGTAACTAAAAGGCTTTTATTAACAAAGAACAGAGCATGCCTCTCGTGGTTGACTGGTTTCCAAGAAGGCAGGGGGCTGCAGAGCAGTCACCTTTATACCTGGGCATGTGGGTGGAGCCAGCTGAGGCATGCATAGATACAACAGTGTGCTGCAACAACAACAACGGTGAACAACAATAACAGTGGTTTACCACAGGCTTACTGGTCTGTAATTCCCCGTTTTCTCTCTACCACCTTTTTTGAATAGTGGGGTAACATTAGCTACCCTCCAATCCATGGGTACTGTTCCAGATTCCATCGAATGCTGGAAGATGATCAGCAAAGCATCAACTATTTCTAGGGCCACTTCCTTAAGTACCCTAGGATGTAGATCATCAGGCCCTGGGGATTTATCGGCCTTCAATCCCATCAATTTCCCAAACACCATTTCCCTACAAATACGGATTTCTTTCAGTTCCTCCCTTTCATCAGACCCTATGTTCCCCGACATCTGAGGTTATTTGTGTCCTCCTTTGTGAAGACAGAACCAAAATATGTATTTAATTGGTCTGCCATTTCTTTGTTCCCCATTATAAATTTCCCTGATTCTGACTGCAAGGGACCTACACTTGACTTCACCAATCTTTTTCTCTTCACGTATCTATAAAAGCTTTTATGTTCCCTGCAAGCTTACTCATTCTATTTTCCCTTTCTTAATTAATCCCTTTGTTGAATCCTAAACTGCTCAATAATTGAGTCAGGAATGACAAAGACCCAAGAAAGGGGAAGAGGCAGACCACATTATAGGTGGAAGCAGTGCCTGTGATGGAAAGGATATGGGGTTGGAAGCTCAATGAGGTCAAACAGGATGCCGAGATGGAAAAATGTCTGGTTCAATGAGAAAGTGAATGGGGGTGGTTAAGCGTAGAGTTTGTGGCGGGGCTAAAAGCAATGGCTTTGTTCTTCTACGTGTTTAGCTAGAGGAAATTACAGCTTGCCCAAGATTGGATATCAGACAAGCAATCTGACAGCTGAGGAAATGGCAAGGTTGAGAATAGAGCTGGGCATCAGAGTTACGCAACGCCTACAGCAAGAAACAAGCCAGCCATTTGGCCCTACTTATTTATGCAGACATTTATACTCCAAACAAGCCTCCTTCCACCCTTCTTCATTCTAACCCTAAGTATATCCTGCTAGTCCTTTCTACCTCATCTCATGTGCTTATCTAGCTTCCCCTTAAATGTATCTATGCTATGTGCCTCAACTACTTGTGGTAGCATGTTCCACATTCTTAACACTTTGGATAAAGTAGTTTCTCCTGAATTCCCTATATTTTTTTTATGACTTAAAGTTTCCACTTGAGGGTGTCCAAAACTAGAAGTCTCCCCTATCAAATCCTCATGATCTTAATAATGCCTCTTTATTCTTTTTATAGTATGTAAACCAGAACTGTGCACAGTACTCCAAGTGTGGTCGAGCCACAGTTCTATACAAGTTTAAAAAAACTTCCCCATTTTTCAATTCTACCCTTCTAGAAATGAATCCCAGTGCTTGGTTTGCCAAAAAAAAGTGGCCTTATTGACCTGCATCGCTACTTTGCGAGGTGTGCATCTGTACGCCTAGATCCCTTTGCTCCTCTATCCCATTCAGACGCCAAGCAGTATGTGGCCTCCTTATCCTTCCTACCAAAATGCACCACGTCACACTTGCATCGAAATGAATATGCTAATTACATGCCCATCCTGCAAGTTTATTAATGTCTTCCTGTATTTTGTCACAAACTTCCTTTGCATTAACCACAGCTCCTAATTTGGTGTCGTCTACAAATTTTGAAATTGTACTTCAGATTCCCGACTCCAAATCATTAATGTAAATTCTAGTGGTCCCACCACTTCCCACCTTTTGCCAATCTGTGTAACTACCTTTAATCCCTATGGTTTTGTAGCCAGCTTGCTACTGTTCTGCTACCTGTCCTGACTTCACATGTGGAAGCTGACCCCATGTCTACAGATTATATAGTCAATGGGTGGCATGTAGATGAAGAGAAGGGGAACGCTGAAGGCAACATTAGCTGAGTGGAGAAAGAAGCCATTGTTGGATATTCTCTGGCTATGAGTAGGTAAAGATTGGAATCAAGAATAGCAGTCCCACTGAGCTGGACAATGGAAGAGAGGTCAAGGGGAACACAGATAATGCAACCAGTCAGAATGGGACCGAGGAAGGTGACAAATCATGGTCAAGATGAGCTTTGAGTGGGCTTGGGGGGGGGGGGGGGGCAGAGAATGCAACAGAAACCAGAGAGAAACATGCATTCAGGGCTAGGGTAGAGCAGGGGGAATGGGGAAAGGTTTGGCTTGATGAGCTTGGGGAAGGGAAGAAGCAGTTGAATAGATGGTTGCTATTTTGTTGACAAAGAAATCCGCAAGCTCCTCACACACTTGTTAGGTGGAGGAGGGGGGGTAAGGAAAGAGGGGTTTAAGGAAGCAGATGGTTAAGCCAGTTGTATGCCAGATACACAAGTTCTAGCCCCTTGGACTGAGATACATTTGTCAATGCGGATTTCAACAAAGCTTCGGTAGTTGATTTAAAATATTAGTGCACACTACTGTCCTATTTAAATATTGAGCCAGTGGGATAGGAATTCTGCACACATCTAACCATGTATGTGCAGAGCTCTGTTCCAAGAACTGCAGCTCAGCCTCAGACTGGTAGCTGCACTATAAATATGCCATTCACCAGCCAATGAGAATTGCTGCAGTTCCGTAACTGCATTATTTAAAATGACATAGGGCTTTAAACTAATGGGGGGGGGGGGGGGGGGGGGGGAGTCAGACAGGGATAAATTTGTGTCTAAAAGAGAAGTCAAGGCTGTAGAGCAGAGTAGCGATTTGGGTGAAATCAAGCAGTGTGTGTCAGAAGTGGGGGGGGGGGTCAGAGAGTTTAACAAAGGTAATAGGGCAATAGTGACCACGGTCACATCCAGGACAAATAAAATGTTAAAATTAAAAGGCGTCCTGAATCCACGAAGCATTCATAACAAGATAGATGAATTAATAGCACGAAGATAAATGGGTTGATCTAGTAACCATTACTGAGACATGGTTGCAGGGTGACTAAGGTTGGGAACTAAATATTCCAGGGAACTTTACTTGAGAAAAAAAAATGGAAGATGGAAAATGGGGGGGGGGGGGTAGCCCCAATAATAGAAGAGATAAAGCCCAGAAAATCAGGATGGGTGGAGCCAAGAAATAACAAATGACAGAAAACACTGGTGGGAGTAGCTTATAGGCCCCCTAACAGTAGTTAGTGTTGGACAGAGTATAAATCAGGTAATTAGAAGAGCATGTAACAAGGGTAATGCAATAAACGTGGGTGGCTTTAATCTTCATATGGAATGGGCAAACCAAAGTGGCAAAAGTAATTTGGACAACAAGTTCATAGAATACATTCAAGACAGTTTTCTAGAATATGTTGAGGATCCAACTGGGGAACAGGCTAATTAGATCTAGTATTTTGTAATGAAACAGGGTTAATTAGTAATCTTATAGTGAAGAGTGATATGTTGGAATTTCAGAGTTTGAGTGATTTAGTTAAGTCTGAAACTAGGGTCTTAAATGTAAACAAAACCAATCACAAAGGTATGATGGGCAAGTGGGCTATGGTAGATCAGGAAATTCAATTAAATGATATGGTAGAGAAGCAATGGTGAACATTTAAAGAAATAAAAAATATATATATTATTGCACATTCCTAATTGCCCTTGAAAAGGTGGTGGCAAGCCACTTTCTTGAACCCCTGCAGTCTATGGGGTGAAAGCACTCCAACAATGCTGTTAGGGAGTTCCAGGATTTTGACCCAGTGACTATGAAGGAACTGCGATATAATTCCAAGTCAGGATGGTGCGTGACTTTGAGGTGGTGATGTTCCCATGCACCTGCTGCCCTTGCCCTTCTAGGCGATAGAGGTTGTAGTTTTGGGAGGTGCTGTCGAAGAAGCCTTGGCGAGTTGCTGCAGTGCATCTTGTAGATGGTACACACTGCAGACACGGTGCGTCAGTGGTAGAGGGAATGAATGTTTAAGGTGGTGGATGGGGTGCCAATCAAGCGGGCTCTGCTGTGTCCTGGACGGTGTCGAGCTTCTTGGAGTATTGTTGGAGCTGTATGCATCCAGGAAAGTGGAGATTATTGCACCACACTCCCAACTTGTGCCTTGTAGATGGTGGAAATGCTTTGGGGAGTCAGCTGGTGAGTCACTCGCTGTAGAAAACCTAGCCTCTGACCTGCTCTTGTAGCCACAGTATTTATGTGGCTGGTCCAGTTACATTTCTGGTCAATGGTGATCCCCAGGATGTTGATGGTAGGGGAATTAGACGATGGTAATGCCATTGAAGATCATGGGAGGTGATTAGACTCTCTTGTTGGAGATGGTCATTGCCTGGCACAACTGTAGTATATTTGGATTTTCAAAAGGCATTCACGAAGGTGCCACACTAGATTGGGGCTCATGGGATTGGGCATAATATTAGCTTGGACTGAAGATAGAACAGAGAGGAGGAATAAACTGGTCATTTTCAAGTTGACAGGTTGTAACTAGTGGGGTGCTGCCAGGATCAGTGCTTGGGCCTCAGCAATTTACAATCCATCATCCACTTAGATGAGGGGACCAAGTGTAATCTATCAAAGTTTGCCAATGAGACAAAGCTAGGTGGGAAAGTAAGCTGTGAGGAGGACATAGAGGCTGCAAAGGAATATATAGACAGGTTAAGTAAGTGGGCAAGGTGGCAGATGGAGTATAATGTGGAAAAATGTGCAATTACCCACTTTGGTCAGTAGAATAGAAAAGCAGATTTTTTTTTTTTTTTTTTTTTTTAAAATAGTGAGAAATGTTGGTCTTTGGAGGGACCTGGTGTCCTTGTACATGAATCAAAGTTAACATGCCAGTACAGCAAGCGATTAGGAAAGCAAATAGTATGTTAGCCTTTATTGCAATGTGGTTGGAGTACAAGAATAAAGTCGTCTTGCTGCAATTATATAGGGCTTTGGTGAGACCACACCTAGAGTACTGTGGATAGTTTTGGTCTCCTTAAGCAAGGAAAGATATATTTGCCTTAGTGTGGGTGCAACGAACATTCACTAGATTGATTCCTGGGATGAGAGGGCTGTCCTATGAGCAGAGATCAAGTAGAATGGGCCTATATTCTCTGGAGTTTAGAAGAATTGAAACGTATAAAATTCTGAGGGCTCGACAGGGTAAATGCTGAGAGGCTATTTCCCCTGGCTAGAAATAGGGGGTCGGCCACTTATTACTGAGATGAGGAGAAATTTCCTCACTCAGGATTGTGAATCTTTGGAATTCTCTACTCGAGGGTTGTGGATACTCAAGTTGTTGAGCATATTCAGACAGAGCTATAGATTCTTGGACACTAAAGGCATCAAGGGCTATGGGGATAGGGCAGGAAAGTGGAGTGGAGATAGATCAGCCATGGTGTTATTGATGGCAGAGCAGGCAAGGTGTACTCCTGCTCCTATTTCTTATGTTCTTAATTTCCCCAAGTGACTTTCTATAGTAGGCTTTGATTTTAAAGGCTTCTGTACATACATTCCCAATTTCCAAGACCATGGCCCAGAATTTGTGGTCAGCAGCAGCAAAGTGAAAGCATTCGCTGCTGGCCCCGAAGTATGCGTCGCACAAGAATCTTGCGATCTTGTGTTGAGAACTTCAGGTTTTCCAACCTTCAATTCAACGGAAGTTAATGGGGATTCCCTTGTGCGAGCTGCTGTGACATCAACAGGCTGTCTAAGAAGCCAATCAAAAGGCAGAATTCTGAGACAGCTCTAAAATTTTAAATTAAAAAAGGTTAGAGCACGCAAAACAAAGATTGGCACTCATGGTGGGAGAAAGGCAAACCTGAAATAAAAGAGTTTTGATTTGGAAAAGTTTGTTAAATTTTAATTAATTACTAAAATGGACAAATTTTAGACCGCACAAAATTGAAGTCAGTTTTCCAGGTCCTTAACTTTTGTTTAGCAGTAATAACGCTGTTAAACTCCAGTTACACATAATCCCTTTTGGTTTAACTTTTAGTGGGGAATTGAACAGTGTTCTTACTGTGGAAGTGCCGAAGTTTGTCAGTTTCCCTGATTTGGCTGATTACACAGATTGCTGGCTCTGTAGGGGGTTTTGAAGGGTGGGGGGGCACAGCACAGCCCATTTTGTAGCGGTCAATGACAGACTGCAACGTCAGGCTTTCCGCATGTTCCCACACCAAATCCCAAAGTTGCGGTCAGTTTCAAAGGTGGATTGACAGCAAATGCTGCCAGTTCGCAGTTATCCTAACTGCAAATTCCAGGCCAGTATGTTTGGATCATTTCTCCTAATAATTAACCTGTACAAGAATATTTGTGTACCAAGCCTGAGACTGTAGCACACATCAATTTCCATCATATCTATACCAAGAAGATTTTGATTCTAAGAAAATGTTCAAAACTTGAAACATACCTGGCTCCGCTACCTCAACTTCTGTCTCTTTTTCCTCTCTGGAAATACTCATTTCAGTCATCTGCTGTGTCACAGGCAAGGCTGATCCAGACATACTTCTGCCAAGTACACAAAAAAAAAATACATCTTTTGTCAGGACAATGAAGTCAGTTCTCATTGGAGATAATCACCCAAGAAAAAAAATAAATTCTCAAACCTTTAATTCTACACAAGGAATACTAATGAATGGTTCAGTTTGTAATGAGCATGCATAAAACTGATCGATCCAAAGACATCTTATGACAACCTGCCAGACAGCTTTTTTGATTATAAACCAAGTTCAACAAGAGCCAAATAAAAGCAAATCAGTTTTGTGTGCAAGTTTGAGTGACATCAGGGCATCGAGAATGTGATTAACTCTAAACACAGACTACAGCCTCTTCAGATCTTTATATTGCTACCAAAATTAGTTCAGTACAAGACAGAACTGTTTTTTTTTTATATAAAAGGTAGAGCATATATCCTTGAGACCTTTGTCTTAAATCTTAAACTGGACACAATGGCAATGATGCAATACATGAAAGTGGTGTTGTCAATATAGAAGTAGATCCAGTTTTAAGTAGGACATTCAATTTTGCAGAGTGCAACATAAACATCATGGGCATTGCCACACAGACCATCTTGGGTTTTTCAAATAAATACATGTCTAAGGCTTTGCACCAAATACACTATTCTTTTAAGTTGAATACACAAAACTTCCAGATTTCTGTAGTGGCGCACCTCCTATCAGTTGTTACAGGGTAATTTTCCATTGTTGCTTTCGTTTTCTGAAATTAACTCACTCCAGATAGGCCAGCTGCCATTTTTCAAATAGAAAGAAAACCAATAGTTTTCTCAAGATTAGTTAGAAAATAAGCCATACTTACAGGGTCACTTGTATGTCAATTGATGGTAGTGCATCAACTCAAGTGTATACATATCTAATTTACCCATGACAATTATTACTTTAATACCTTAAGTTATAATGAACAGAGATTGGAGTGAGGAAAACAAAGTGACAACAAGCTAACTCAGTTTTTACCTCTGTAGGATGGGTTTTTAAACCTAGTTCACTTGCTACAAGGCTGTGGCACAGAATATTTAATAAGTATCCATCTGGTTCCTGGTAATCAACAGTTCTTAGCAATTTCACTTAATGGTTTTAAAAAAACAGGTGAAACTTTCTGATTCACTATTACACGTGCACACTGGGGTTGCAGCCAAGTAGGAGCTTTACTTGGAAACCCAAACTTGCACAAGGGACCATAGCATCAAAGAAGTCAGGAACAGAGTATGGACTTGACAAAGATCTGCAATATTACTGAATTCATTAGATAGAATTTCACTGGATGAACTGAAGTTACAGGGACATTAATTTAAATCATATGATCACAATGTCTGATCACTTTCAAACAGCCCAGTTATCCCAACAGGAGCATGGTTTTTAATTAACCCCCAATCTCTTGTATACATTTTTAGCCTCTTCTTTTGCAAGATCCACACAAGTCAAATTTAACAAATATGTCCCTTGATGTACTGCAAGCCTTGTCTATTATACATATTTTCACATGACTTTTTATTTTTTCCCCTCCATAGAAAAAGGAATGTATAATTGGTACATGGGTCACAAAATGGCAGAGTACACAGTCTGGCATGGTATTGTTATATAAACTTACTTCATTTTGACAGTTACATTGATAGAGGCACCTTCAGATTTAAAGCTTTCCGTTCGCTGGACTTCAGCAAAGTCGGAGCTGGAGCTGTTCGAATTACTTGCTGCACCTAAAAATTGAAAATGAATGTCAGTAGCTGTCCTCATTTTATTACAACTAATCCAAGATTAAAAGCTATAGTATGAAAATGAACATTTTTTTGCCCCAACTCCAAACCCTAATTGAGCTAAACAAAGTCACAAGATCAGCTCAGATGGGGGCCATTTGCTCTCAAGGTTTCAGAATACCAACTGTGCCATATTCATATTACAGCACGTAGCAGTTTCAGAAATGGAAGTGGGGTGGGGGGGGGGGGGGGGGGGGGGGAGAAAAAGACACATTCTGATGAAAGATCTCCACAGATGCTCCTTGACCTACTGAGTTTTTCCAGCATTGTTTTAATTTCTGATTTCCAGCATCCACAATTATTTTGCTTTTGTTGGTACAAAATTTCACCCTTTCTTGTAAAATCACATTTGACAACTTTTTTGCCTCATTACTGCAGGTAAATTAATTTGATTCGCTTACAATCTTACAACAGGACACCCATTTAAAAAGCACCTGAAAAAGAGTGGTCTCCCATACATAGCTATTTTGGAATTTATAAAAATGGATATACTTCCATATAGATTGCAATTATTGTTAGATTCTTCCCTGTCATGGTATGGTGAACTCTGTCTAAGGTTGCCACCTACTCAGGTTTGGACTGGATGGCCCAGATTTATATAGTGCTGTATCCAGAAGCTTTTACACAAGAAAAAACAGACACCAAATTAATAAAATATACAGAGGGCTCCTCCTCCTTATTCAAGGAGTTATTTTACAACTTTCAAAAATATATTCCACTGAGGAAAAAGGGTGTAAAAGAAAAGACAGCCATCTGTGGCTAAGTAATAAAGGATAGTATCCAACTAAAAACAAGGGCATATAAGGTAGCCAAATCTAGTGGGAGGATAGAAGATTGGGAAGTCTTTAAAAGACAGCAAAAATAACAAAGATTGATTAAGGGAAAATAGATTATGAAAGTAAATTAGCTAAAAATATAAAAAGATAGCAAGAGTTTCTATAGTTATATAAAAAGAAAAAAAGGGTGGCTAAAGTAAATGTTGGTCCCTTTGAGGACGAGACCAGGAAATTAATGGTGGGAAATATCAAGATGGCAAAAACGCTGAACAAATATTTTGTATCAGTCTTTACAGTAGAGGACACTAAGAATATCCCAACACTGGGCTCTAGAGGGGGGGGGCACTAAATATGATTAAAATCACTAAGGAAGTGGTACTCGGTAAAATAATGGGACTTAAGGCGGATAAATCCCCTGGGCCTAATGGCTTACATCCTAGGGTCTTGAGGGAAGTGGCGGTAGGGATTGTGGATGCATTGGTAATAATTTTCCAAAAATCCCTGGACTCAGCAAAGGTCCCGGCAGATTGGAAAACTGCTAATGTAACACCCTTATTTAAAAAGGGTAATAGACAGAAGGCTGGAAACTATAGACCAGTTAGCCTAACATCTGTGGTTGGTAAAATTTTAGAGTTGATTATTAAGGAGACAGTAACGGGACATTTGGATAAACATAATTTAATAGGACAAACTCAGCATGGTTTTACAAAGGGGAAGTCACATTTGACAAATTTACTTGAGTTCTTTGAGGACGTAACATACAGGGTGGATAAAGGGGAACCAGTGGACGTAGTGTATTTAGACTTCCAAAAGGCATTTGACAAGGTGCCACACAAAAGATTATTGCTCAAGATAAAAAAAAAAATCACAGGATTGGGGGTAATATTCTGGCATGGGTGGAGGATTGGCTATCTAATAGAAAGCAGAGTTGGGATAAATGGTTCATTCTCAGACTGGCAATCAGTAACTAGTGGTGTTCCGCAGGGGTCAGTGCTGGGTCCCCAACTCTTTACAATCTATATTAACAATTTGGAGGAAGGGACCGAGTGTAACATATCAAAGTTTGCAGATGATACAAAGATGGGAGGGAAAGTAGTGAGTGAGGAGGACATAAAAAACCTGCAAAGGGACATAGATAGGCATGGGCAGAGATTTGGCGGATGGAATATAATACTGGAAAGTGTGAGGTTATGCACTTTGACAGGAAAAATCATAGAGCAAGTTATTATCTTAATGGCAAGAAACTGGAAAGTACTGAAGTACAAAGGGATCTAGGGGTCCTGGCGCACAAAACACAAAAAAAGTTAGTATGCAGGTGATCAAGGCGGCCAATGGAATGTTGGCTTTTATTGCTAGGGGGATGGAATATAAAAACAGAGAGGCATTGCTGCAGTTGTACAAGGTATTGGTGAGACCGCACCTGGAATACTGCATACAGTTTTGGTGTCCATACTTAAGAAGACATACTTGCTCTCGAGGCAGTACAAAGGTGGTTCACTCGGTTAATCCCGGGGATGAGGGGGTTGACATATGAGGAGAGGTTGAGTAGATTGGGACTCTACTCATTGGAGTTCAGAAGAATGAGAGGCGATCTTATTGAAACATAAGATTGTGAAGGGGCTTGATCGGGTGGATGCAGTGAGGATGTTCCCAATGATGGGTGAAACTAGAACTAGGGGGCATAATCTTAAAATAAGGGGCTTCTCTTTCAAAACCGAGATGAGGAGAAACTTCACTCAGAGGGTGGTAGGTCTGTGGAATTTGCGGCCCCAGAGAGCTGTGGAAGCTACATTAAATAAATTTAAAACAGAAATAGACAGTTTCCTAGAAGCAAGGGGAATTAGGGGTTACGGGGAGCGGGCAGGAAATCGGACATGAGGCTAGGTTCGGATTGGTCATGGCCCTGTGGGTGGCGGAGCGGGCCCAGGAGCCTGGTCCTGCTCCTACTTCTTGTGTTCTAATTGTGTGTTAGATTTCAGGAGATGGTTCTATTCACAGGGATTAGTGGAGACCTCGGGAACAGGCTGCCAGCTAGGAGTCCGTCAAGAGTAAATTGGGCCGTTCCAGGCTGGGGTGGAGATCACCTCTTACAGAAGGTAAGTACTGTAGGAAATACAGGGACAGTGATCTCCTGGACGAGTTTCAATCGCCTAGATGGGTCGGAGAGGAATTTCCCAGGTTTTTTTCTCCCAAATTGGCACATTGGGTTTTTTTAAATCTGGTTTTTCACCTCTCCTGGGAGATCACATGGGTTTGGGAGAGCACGGTGGCATAGTGGTTAGCACTGTTGCCTCACAGCGCCAGGGACCCAGGTTCGAATCCGGCCTCGGGTGACTGTGCAAACTCCACACAGACATTCTCCCCGTGTTTGCGTGGGTTTCCTCCGGGTGCTCCGGTTTCCTCCCACAGTCCAAAGATGTGCAGGTTAGGTTGATTGGCTATGATAAAAAAATTGACCCTTAGTGTTAGGGGGATTAAATACATGGGGTTACGGGGATAGGGTGGGATATGTGTTGGATTAGGGGTTACGGGGATTGGGAGGGATGTGTCGGTGCAGGCTCAATGGGCCGAAATGGCCTCTATCTGTACTGTGAGGTTTCTGTGATCTGTGATTTCTGAGATGGAGTGTGAAAGTAGATTTGAGGTTAGGATCAGATCAGCCATGATCTTATTGAATGGTGGAGCAGGCTCGAGGGGCCGATTGGCCTACTCCTGCTCCTATTTCTTATGTTATGTTAAAATGATACAAAAATTGGCAATGTGGTTGATAGTGTGGAAGAAAGCTGTAGACTGCAGGAAGAGATCAATGGACTGGTCAGGTGGGTAGAAAAGTGGCAAATGGAATTAAAGCCAGAGAGGTGAGGGGTAATGAATTTGGGGAGGGCTAGCAAGGCAAGGGAATACACAATAAACGATAGTACACAGAGAAATGTGGAGGAGGATACAGCGGGACCTTGGAGTGCATGTCCACAGATCCCTGAAGGTGGCAGGACAGGTAGATAAGGTGGCCAAGGAGGCATACGGGATACTTTCCTTTATTAGCCGAGGCACAGAATACAAGAGCAGGGAGGTTATGCTTGCACTGTATAAAACACGAGTTAAGCCACAGCTAGAGTACAGTGTACAGTTCTGGTCACCACATTACAGGAAGGATGTGATTGCACTAGAGGGGGTGCAGAGGAAATTTATGAGGTTGCCAGGATTGGAGAATTTTAGCTATTAAGAAAGATTGGATAGGCTGGGGTTGTTTTCTTTGGAACAGGAGGCCACCAAGGAGAAACTTGATTGAGGTGTATAAAATTATGAGGGGCCTAGACAGGTCCTTCCTATCCACTCTATTTCCCCTAGCAGAGAGGGCATAGAATTAAAGTAATTGGTAGAAGGATGAGGGGGGAGTTGAGGAGAATGTTTTTTTACCCAGAGTGGTGGGGGTCTGGAACTCACTGCGAAAGTGTGGTAGAGGCAGAAATGCTCACATTTACAAAGTACTTGGTTATGCACTTGAAGTGCCGTAACCAACAAAGCTACAGAACAAGAGCTGGAAAGTGTAATTAGGCTGGATTGCTCTTTTTCAGCCAGCAGACACGATGGATCAAATGGCCTCTTTCTGGGTCGTAAATTTCTATGATTCTATTAACTCAAGTCATGATCTCAGTCTTCATCTTGCTCAATTTTCCCAGCCTGTCCAGATTGGAGCTGGCAACAAATTTCAGGCCAACTAGGAAACAGCATGCATGAAAATCACTACATCTGCAAGAAGAAAGTTACTCTTCACAGGGCAGCATGGTGTTTGGGAGGAGAAGAAAACAATCAAGTTATCCTACCCATAGGACTCATTCGGCCACCATTTTGTTGTCTTTGTAGGTGTTCCTTGTAGCACACTGAACACATTCCATTTGTCCGAGGATTTCCATAAAACCCACAGCCAGTAGTGCACAGCATAGGCACTTGAGTTTGATTGGTTTCTTGAGCCATACTTGTATACTGTGTGGACAAAAGAAAAGCACATTAAGCATGGGTTTGGCCATAGCAATTGTAAGCAAGTTATTAAATGTTATCTTTAGACAATTGCTTCAAGGCTTTGATAGGTGAAAATATGAATATATGCTACAGTGAGTTCAAATGAATCTTGCATAGAAGCTTCAAGTCTTACAGCAATAGAACTGAATAATTATGTTTTAGATCTTTTTCCAAATCTAATTTTAATATATGCACTGTATAATAGTCAAAAAGGCCTCGCATGAGCTGGTTCAGGTCATATAGTTACATATATTCTGAAATAGCTATATGAAGTATACCACACACTTCAAGTGTCACTTCTGTAATGCTTCCCTAATCACGTTTTATTGATTATCTCAAAGTAAAACAGCAACAAATCAGAACTGAAGAGGTAGACAACATTAGAATCAAAATCAAGGAAGGCTGCTAGCAAACTGCCAGTTAAAAAAATTAAGAAAAGCAATCCTGAAAGACCAGTTAGAAGCTACCAAAAGTAGTGAACCAAATCCAATTACTCAATATGCTTTCTTAAAAATTACCTGCTATTTACTTCCCTCAAGTTTTTTTTGCCCAAAGTTATAAATGAAAGCCACAATTCACAATGTAATTAAATGTACCCATCAAGTACTCTTCGTTAAGGCCTTGGTGACTCTCCCAAAAGCCTAGGCTTGGACTTGATATTTTTGTCCAGAGCCTCAATTGTTTAGCTGAGCAGTGTGTAGAATCTCCCAAGAAGCATTGAGTCAGCTCAACTGTTATATTTACTTCAGCTTTCAGCAGTATCTGGCTGGTTATTTTGCAAAATTGAAGAGCCAGAGGACAAAGATTCTAAGTTTATATTGAGCTTTAAAAAAAAAAAAATTCCAAGACTGAAGAGATCTGCTTCAAATAGCAGTCTGTACTCTGCACAACTGTTGTAACTCCTGTTGAAATTCTAAACATTCTACTTATTTTTTCAAATTGTGCCTGCTCATAGTATAACTTGTTTTTGAAAATGATTAGACAACAGACCAATAATTTGAATACTCAACTAAACTTAAAGCTACTCATGCTTTCAGAAAGTGTCACACGTGCAATTCCTCATCCTAGTTCGAATTCTTAAAAAAATGGTTTGAAATGCAAACATTGTAGTCAGTGACAGCCCCTGCCCTAACCCTGAACCAACATCTTTCTCATCTCCCATCATGCCCATGCCAACTGCTCTCTCTACTCTTATTCGCACTAAGCCACTGACCACCCAACATTCCCTTCCTGGCCTCCATGCTAGATGCTATTGCAAACAGTCCCAAAATCTGCTGACACCTCTCCATCACCCACCCTTGTCCCTCAAACCCAAGCAAACTGCAGCCCCATCGCCAACGTGCTTAAATGTGCTTCTGCTTTCCAAATCTGTGCCCATCTTCCATGTTTGAATCTTAGGTTTCTTCCCCTGGCACAGCACTACATAATCACAACATCCTCTATGACTGATGCACTATCCTCCTGATTCTTCAACCCGTCTGCAGTCTTTGACAATTAACCACATAATTTTTCTCCAATGCCTCTCCTCTGCTGTCCAACTGAGTGGGACTGACCTCGTCTGGTTACACTCTTGCCTAGCCAGCCACAGCATCTCCTTCAATGGCTTCTCTCCCTGCCCTTGCATTGTTGCCTCTGCAATCCCACAAGGGCGCATCCCTGGCCGCTCCCATCTCATCTACACGCTGCCCATCGACCGTAAAAGACATGACGTTGAGGTCCACAACAGCCAGCTCTACCTCACCTTCACTGACCCCACCACTGCCTCTGTTGCCAGCCTGCGTGTCAGACATCCAGTCCTGGATGGGTCATAATTTCCTCCAATTAAACATTAGGAAGACTGAACCCATCATCTTCAGCCCCGCCACTGATCAGAAACACAGAAGATAGGAGCAGGAGTAGGCCATTCAATGAGATCATGGCTGATCATCCAAATTCAGTACCCCGTTCCTGCCTTCTCACCATATCCCTTGAGCCTTAAGAAATATATCCAACTCCTTGAATATATTTAATGAATTGGCCTCTACTGCCTTCTCTGGCAGAGAATTCCACAGGTTCACCACTCTCTGGGTGAAGAAATTCCTCCTCATCTCTGTCCTAAATGTCCTACCCCTTATCCTTAGACTGTGACCCCTGGTTCTGGACTCCCCGCCATTGGGAACATCCTTCCAGCATCTAGTCTGTCTAGTCCTGTTAGAATTTTATAAGTTTCGATGAGATCCCCTCTCATTCTTCTAAACTCCAGCGAGTACAAGCCCAATCGACCCAATCTCTGCTCATACGTCATTCCTGCCATCTCAGGTTATCAGCCTGGTGAATCTTCGCTGCACTCCTTCCATGGCAAGAACATCCTTCCTCAGATAAGGCGACCAAAACTGCACACAATACGTAAGATGGGGCCTCACCAAGGCCCTGTACAACTGCAGCAAGAATCTTGTTCCTGTACTCAAACCCTCTCGCTACGAAGGCCAACATACCATTTGCCGCCTTAACCGCCTGCTGCACCTGCATGCTTACTTTCAGCGACTGGTGCACAAGGACGCCCAGGTCCCGTTGCACTGCCCCTTCTCCCAATCTATTGCCATTCAGATAATAATCTGCCTTCCTGTTTTTGACACCAAAGTGGATAACCTCACATTTATCCACATTATATTGCATCTGCCATGCTTCTGCCCAATCACCCAACCTGTCCAAATCATCCTGGAGTTTCTCGGCATCCTCCTCACAGCACACACGCCCACCCAGCTTTGTATCATCTGCAAACTTGGAGATATTACATCTAGTTCCCTCGTCCAGATCATTAATATATAATTGTGAATAGCTGGGGTCCAAGGACCGATCCCTGCTGTACCCCACAAGGCACTGCCTGCCACTCGGAAAAAGACCAGTTTATTCCAACTCTCTGCTTTCTGTCTGCCAACCAATTCTCTAGCCAAGTCAATACCTTGCCCCCAATCCCATGTGCCTTAATTTTACACGCTAATCTCTTATGCGGGACCTTATCGAAAGCCTTTTGAAAATCCAAATACACCACATCCACTGGTTCGCCCTTATCTATTTTACCAGTTACATCCTCAAAAAATTCCAGTAGATTAGTCAAGCACAATTTATCTTCTGTAAAGCCATGTTGACTTTGTCCGATCTGGTCACTTTCTCCCCCCCCCCCCCCCCCCCCAGTGCTCTGCTATTACATCCTTCCCCTTCTCCAGCCACTGTCGCAGCTTAACTACATTGTTCGCAACCTCAACGCCCTATTTGACCGTGTGGAGATTCCAACCGCATATCCTCTCCATCACAAGACCACCCGCTTCCACCTTCGTATCATCCATCACCACGCTGCTACAGCCTACCTGCTGCCAAAACCCTCATCCATGTTTTTTTACCTTGAGACTCAACTATTCCAATGCTCTGTTCACTAGCTTTCAGACCCTCCTGAAAACCTACCTCTGACCAAGCCATTAAGTCACCCATCCAGATATCTTCTCCTTTAGCTTGGTGTCAATTTTTTGTCCTATTACCCTCCTGTGAAGCATCTTGGTAAAAGCAAATTGTGTTGTTGCTGAGTCAGACATGCACTCAGGAACCAATGAATTTAATGTTTGCAGTCTTCAACAAGTCAATGCTGCCAGATCCAAGACTTCCCCTCCCGACAGACAGCAGTGATTCAAATCCCACATTTCACTCCCCAGTTCTGCCAAACCCTAGGTTCTCTCTAGTGGTGCAAAAATCACTCGACTTCTCCCCATTCCAGTGCTACAAATGACTAGGACCACCCCTTCCCCCCCCTCCCAGTGCATTTAAACCCCACCTTTAGTTTTGCCAAATAGAAGAAACATTTTGTCCAACTAGTACACCCTACGTTTCCAAAGTATTAGCATAAATCCTAGCATACCATACAACATTCGAACTGTTCCCCTATTGTTAGAGAACATCATATTCTTTGATTTACCATGAGCAATGCCATGGGAGAACTATTATTCCAATTAAAGATTTATAGTATAGTACTGCAGCTAAGTGTTAAGGATAACTGAAACCAGGATTGATTCAATCATATGCCAGTCAGATTAACAAAATTGGTAAATTAATCTGGGAAGGGTATGACCATGGCCACCAGATTACTATTGCAGAATAAGTCAAGGCCTTTTTCTATTACATGGGGCTCATATTTTTACTAGTGTCGTTTTTTTTTGATGAGTGGAAGAAAAGTCATATTTTGTAATTCTGTCCATTTTCCATGAAGACCACACGATAATACCATTGGCCACAATCAATGCATGTACAAGGCTTAAGGCTACACTACCTTTTCTCAACCAAGTGGTGGCTCTAACTTATTGCAAATAAGTGGACCAATATGCAACTGTAGTAGCAATACTTAAAAAGCTGCCAAGGCCCATCAATTTTTGAACCCTCAATTCCTAATCTGGATAAATTCTGTTAATTGGCCACATATTGCTCTCGAGGCGGTTCAGAGAAGGCTCACTCGGTTGATTCCGGAGATGAGGGGGTTGACGTATGAGGAAAGGTTGAGTAGGTTGGGACTCTATTCATTGGAGTTCAGAAGAATGAGAGGCGATCTTATCGAAACATATAAGATTGTGAGGGGGCTTGATCGGGTGGATGCAGTGAGGATGTTTCCACTGATGGGTGAGACTAGAATTAGGGGGCATAATCTAAGAATAAGGGGCTGCCCTTTCAAAACTGAGATGAGGAGAAACTTCTTCACTCAGAGGGTAGTAAATCTATGGAATTTGCTACCCCAGAGAGCTGTGGAAGCTGCAACATTAAATAAATTTAAAAATGGAGATAGACAGTTTCCTAGCAGATAAGGGAATTAGGGGTTACCGGGAGCAGGCAGGGAAGTGGACGCGAGTCTAGATTCGGATCAGCCATGATCCTATTGAATGGCGGAGCAGGCCCGAGGGGCCGTATGGCCTGCTCCTGCTTATGTTCTTATAGCCACAAACAATCCATTTTGTACAAGGCACACAACAGTCTAAATAATTAATCAAATGTAGATTTGCAATATAAGTCATAATAAGTGTAACTGTAGCTAGTCTTTTTTGGAATTTGGTTTCAATATGCAAATGTTTTGATTTAGTCCAATCAGATAATTGATTGTGAAGTTGTCTTCCTTGTGACAGTGTGGGATCATACAAGTTATGACCCAATAGAAAACCAAATGTTTCAGCACCCAGTTTTCTTGTCTACCTCCCCCACAGAGCTCTCAGACAGGTCATGTTGACTTCAGCTGTTTTGTATGTAGATGGCAGCATTAGTCACTGAAACAGTTGTTTTGCTGGAGGACAGAGAGAAAGCAAGATTTTTTCAAAACGCAGTTTGACAAAAAAAGGTAGGAAGGGCTGTAATTATCTTCATTTTAAAAACTATGATAGTCATACGATGATTTACTGCTTCCAGGATGCCTTGACAAGTAGGAATGAACTTTAAATTAGCTAAATCCTCAAACCATAAAGTTTGCTTCACTGTACTCTGCCTACCATACATTTAATACCAGCATTTGAGGAAAACAAGGATTCAATTTCTATGGAGAAATTACAGCATTACATAATTTGAAATATGGCCAAAAATGCAACTTATACTAGAAAAATCTCAGTTTACTGTATTCAGCCCCATAACTTGACTGGGCATAATGTTGTCATCTGAAATATATTCAAACAACTTTGTCAAGAAAACCTACAGTAACTCAAGATGTATTATTGTGTTACTCGTCTTAATGGCTGACAACTGCTGATGTACTGCTGCAGCAGATGCAATGACAGTACAATTTTCCTTCAAAGCTGTAGTACAATCTTTTGAGTTATGACTCAGTGCATAAAACCAGGCCCAAAAATACCTGGGTGAAACATGCGGCTGTACTGCTGAAAAGTAGGTCATGCGATGAGTGAGCAAAACAAGTGTTTTGCAATCTACTGCTTTAGACCAAGCCCGGGGGGGGGGGGGGGGGGGCACACCCATTTTTAGAAGTAACTGTCTGCTACAGAGTCCAATCGAGTCAACAGCCAGTACATAACTTGCATTTATTAGTGTCTAAAGACAAACATTCCATACACTAGTGTTATCAACCTGAGGAAACAGCTTTCCAATATTTTTAAAGTTTCTCCGTGACAAAGCATGCAAGTAACCAGAGCAGATTAGTGCAAGTACAACATAGACTAAACCTTTACTAATATCCACTTTAATTGGAAGTGCAATTTAAAGTGGTCACAATACCTAAATCTTGATTTTAAAATCCCATTTCTTTAAAAACCAAATGAATCCAAGCATATTGCCCATTTTCCATCCCACAAACAAATGTTGTGGTTATCAATAAAATTACTATTCAACAATCAAAGTGCACTTTCTCTCCCAACTCCCATTGTGTAGCAAAAACAAGAAACTAGTGTAATTAATAACTGCATGATAGCATGGCTCACTCACCTAGTAAAAGGACAGTTAAGGATCCCTACTGATAGCAACATTCTCAGAAGGATCACGCGGACCAAAATACTCAATTCCGCCCATCGCAAGGCTGCAAACATCTCTGGAAAACTGCTGTTACTTATACTGTGTTACAGTACAAACCATAACATTAAAAAAAACACCAGGAGAGTTTGTGCATGTAAATAACACCACCAGCTTAAAATACCTTTTCTATTATTCACAAGACACTTTCCATGATCTACAAGCGCTGTGGAAAGCAACTTCAAAATAATGTTTGTCTAGAACTACAGTATTTCCTAATCTGTGAGGCATTGAAGTGTTCAGCAAAGCAATTTCATTGCCCAATACATCACATGACGGATGCTATTTAGAATAGAAACATGTAGAAAACACTCCAGTCAGTCCAACTCAACACTTTCAGTAAATCACCTACTGCCCTACAAGTTTCTCTTCCTCCTTCCCCCCCCCCCAAACAAAATCCCCCTCAGAGGGAAGTTGTGGATGCTTATTTCCAGCCGCAATCCCACCGAGTCCGTCTGTTTGCCCCAACGACCACATTTAAAAACAAATTTTCTTCCAAAAATATAAAATTTAAGTGTTGCACCGTTTACTAAACACAGCAACTTGTCACCGACTGACGGTTAACAGGTCGCCGAGTGCAGACCCCGCGCCCCGGGCAGAGGGGCCGCGAGTGTCGACCATTCAAAGGGCCCCAGCGCCCAGCCTCGTCAATCAACATTAAACAGCGGCCGGGCCCCACTCACACCGCTGGGCCAGGCCGGGCCGAGAGAAGCCCCGGGCCATCACTCCCTGCGCCAAACCCGCACAGGCCCGAAGCCAGGGCCTTCACCAAGCGAGCCACATCCCCGCGGCCTCAGCCCGGGCGAACCGCCGTGGAGAGGGAGGTAGGGAGGCGGGGTTTCAAACAGGCCGGAGACCCAGAAAACAACACAACACCGCAGGCCCGAGGCTGCGGCCACCGCGTTTCATTCGTCACTTCACCCGGGCTCACCGTGTCCGTGTCCGCCGCCGCGTCGCCCGGAGCCCGGCTCTCTCACTCGCTCTGACCCGCCGTGTATCCCGGAGCCCGGCTCTCTCACTCGCTCTGACCCGCAGTGTATCCCGGAGCCCGGCTCTCTCACTCGCTCGCTCTGACCCCGTCGTGTATCCCGGAGCCCAGCTCTCTCACTCGCTCTGACCCGCCGTGTATCCCGGCTCTCTCACTCGCTCTGACCCGCCGTGTATCCCGGAGCCCGGCTCTCTCACTCGCTCTGACCCGCCGTGTATCCCGGAGCCCGGCTCTCTCACTCGCTCTGACCCGTCGTGTATCCCGGAGCCCAGCTCTTTCACTCGCTCTAACCCGCCGTGTATCCCGGAGCCCGGCTCTCATGGGAGGGGGAAGCGCTCGCTGCTTCCTTCTTGAGTGAGAGGCGCATGACGTCATAGCCGCGGAGCTGCGATTGGTCGCGAGGAGTCGCGTGTTCTCTTGCCCTTTTCCAGGAAGAGCAGGTGTCCCGTGGAGAGCTGCCAGGGACACGTGTGTTTCCCGGCCTGGGACAAACACAGTCAGGGTTGTGTTTTCATTGGTCTGTTTTTGCCTTTGGATATTTGGCTTCAGTTTAATATTAGCAGACCTCAAACGAAAACGGTCACCCTCCCCAACTCCACCCCTGTGCTCATCACTCACATTTTCTGAGACCCACACCGCCTGACTACTCATTCAACCTCCTCGCCCAAAGCTCCCCAACACAGTCACATGCTCCCTCTCGTCAGACACTGTCCCCCTCCAATGTTAAAACTGCAGTAAACACTCCACTCCTTAGGTCCACTGTTCTTACTGCCTCATCCCCAATCTCATTTTCAATCTATAAGGTTCGGAAATACACATTCACCTCACACCAATCCTTGTTCAAATGCTTCCAATCTGTTATGTATTTTGTGTTCTCCTCCCACCTGTGGTGGCGCTGTCACAGGAGATAAATGGTTGGGTGTTCTCTGTTAAGTTTAGCTCTCTTTGTTCGGAACTTGCCAGAACTTCCTTTCCTTCCAATAAAGCACTTCATGTTTGAATCTCTGAGTTCTGAGTCCTAAATTGTGTCTAGGTAGAAAGGTCCTGACACAACAAGTGGCAACGAGGAGTGGACGAATCTGCGTACGTTACGGGTGCAGTGAGTAAACAGAAAATTTAATTTGAAACGTGAGATGGCTAGGAAACATCGGTGATTTTGATGAAAATGTGGAGCAATGGAGCGCTTATACAGAACGTTTTGACTATTTTGTATTGGCGAATGCGGTGGCAAATGAAAAGGTCGTGCCTACCTTTTTGAGTGTAATCGGGCCGAAGACATTCAATTTACTTTGCAGCCTCGTGCAACCAGATAAGCCAGGAACTAAAACATATAAGCAACTAGTGGAAATTCTTGGAGCACATTTTTCACCAAAACCTCTGGTTATTGCTGAGAGATTTAGATTTCATAAACGGAATCAAGAGGAGGGGGAATCAGTGACGATGTTTATTGCTGCTTTAAAAAGGTTGTCGGAACACTGCCAGTTCAAGGAGGTGCTGAATGACACCATTAGAGACAGACTTGTGTGTGGTCTGCAAAATGCAGCCACACAGAAGCACCTTCTTACTAAGGACAACCTTACTCTTGAAAAGGCCATTGAAGTTAGTGTCTCCATGGAGATGGCGGAAAAGGAGGCTCACCAGTTGAGTTCAACAGGGAGAGTTCACAAGGTGTCATCTGAGCCTAAAGGTGCGCGGAACGGCACATGTTACCGTTGTGGGAAAACGGGCCATCACGCTAATGACTGCTGGTGTACGGAGCTGGAATGCCGAAATTGTGGCAAAAGGGGTCACATTGAACGCGCCTGTAGAGGTAAAAAAAAGAACAGACAGAGCTGGGAAGCATGAAAGCAAAATGTCTGTATTTGGACAAGAGAGGAAAAAGAGTGTTCATTCAGTGCAGTATGGAACAAGCAAAACAGAGGGGAGCGACACCTCTGAGGAGGTAGAGGTGCACATACTGACGGTTGCAGGTGATTTAAATGGCTACTGGGTGTCACCACTGGTGGAGGGACAATCAGTGCGGATGGAGGTGGACACAGGCACGGCTGTGTCCCTTATTTCAGACACTGTCTACAACAAAATGCTAAAGCATCTTACCCTTCAGCCAACAAACATTGTGCTAAAGATTTATACCGGCGAACCTGTGGCATGAGAGGCGTCATTGAGGTGACAGTTAAATTGAACGGACAGACTGCAAAACTGCCACTATATGTGGTAAAGGGAAATTACCCATCGCTACTGGGACGTGCGTGGCTAGAGAAAATCACGCTGGACTGGCCTGCAGTCCGCATGATGTCAAAAGGGGAGTCAGGTCTGACTGCAGTGTTAAACAAACATGCAGAACTCTTCAATGGGGAACTTGTGAGCATGAAAAAGATCAGCGTGAGACTGGACATTAAACCTGACAGCAAGCCAAAGTTTCACAAAGCCCGACCTGTACCCTATGCAATTAGGCCAAAAGTTGAGGCTAACTTGGAGGCCTTAGTCGAGAATGGAGTCCTGGAGCCTGTGAGCGTGAACAAATAGGCCACACCCATTGTTCCTGTCCTGAAAAAGGATGGATCTGTTCGAATCTGCGGGGATTTTAAAGTGACTATTAACCCGGTGCTGTCTGCGGAACAGTACCCTCTTCCCCTCATTGATGATCTTTTTACGGGCCTGGCCGGAGGGCAAAAGTTCAGCAAAATAGACTTATGCCAGGCTTATCTACAAATGCATGTCGATGACAAATCAAAGGAGCTGCTGACAATTGTGACACACAAGGGGCTATACAGGTACTGCCGCCTTCCGTTTGGAATTACGTCGGCCCCTGCTCTATTCCAAAGGGCAATGGATCAGATTTTGAGTGGACTGCCAGGAGTCCAGTGCTACCTGGACGACATCCTTGTCACTGGGACAAATGAGGAGGATCATCTTCTGAACTTGGATGCGACACTACAACGACTGAAAGAGTACGGACTCAGAGTTTGTAAAGACAAATGTGAATTCTTTCAGTCTTCAGTTGAGTACCTGGGGCATGTGATTGACGCTACTGGCCTGCATAAGGCGCCGTCAAAGGTCAAGGCAATCGTGGAGGCCCCAGCACCCCAGAATGTGAGCCAGTTACGTTCATTTCTGGGGCTACTTAACTACTATGGGAAGTTTATTCCAGACTTAGCAACATTGCTGAAGCCGTTACATCAGTTGCTATGTCAAGGCAAAATATGGAAATGGACTGAACTGTGCAACGAAGCTTTCGCCCAAGCATAGAAAGCATTGCTGAAATCGGAGGTCCTGACACACTTCGACCCAAAGCTTTCCATGCAGCTAGCATGTGATGCATCACCATATGGTGTGGGAGCAGTCATATCCCACATCATGCTTTCGGGTGAAGAGAAACCTATCACCTTCGCATCACGCACCTTGAACAAGGCCGAGAGTAACTATGCGCAGATCGAGCGCGAGGCCTTGGGAATCGTTTTTGGAATTCGAAAATTTCACCAGTACCTGTTTGGGAGAAGGTTCACACTCCTGACGGACCACCGTCCATTGACTTCAATCTTTGGGCCCCACACCAGAATTCCATCTCTCGCTGCAAGCAGGATGCAAAGGTGGGCTTTACTGTTGTCAGGACACACATACGACATTAAATATCGCAAATCAGACTTGCACGGCAACGCAGACGGTCTCTCGAGGCTACCCTTGCCTGCTACTCCCCCAGAGCCTCTTCAGGTAGACATCTTCTACTTTAGACAAGTGGAGGGACCACCTGTCACTGCAGTTCAGGTGCGAAGGTACACCCGCAACGATCCAGTCCTGTCTGAGGTAATGGACGATGTCATTCGAGGGACAGCTATAGGAGATTCTCCTAGTTTGAAACCTTACGTTTCAAAAAGAAATGAGCTCTCCGTCCAGGCAGGTTGTCTTCTTTGGGGATGCCGTGTCATCATTCCGCCACCTCTGAGGGAACCTATACTGCAACAACTTCATACAGGCCACAGTGGGATGGTTCGGATGAAGGAAATGGCAAGAAGCTACTTCTGGTGGCCGGGTCTCGATGGGAATATTGAGGAGAAAGCCAAAACATGTTCCCCATGTCAAAGGGTCCGGAATGTTCCACAGCTGGCAACCCTACACCCCTGGGATTGGCCTGCAGAAGTGTGGCAGCGAGTACATGTGGACTTCGCCGGTCCTTTCGAAGAGAAGATGTTTATGGTGGTTGTGGACACTCGTAGTAAGTGGCCGGAGGTCGCTGTGATGAGGTCTACCATGGCAGAGAAAACAATTGAGAAACTTGGTGAGATGTTCAGCCGTTATGGCTCACCGGAACAACTCGTAAGTGACAACGGTCCACAATTTGTATCACAGGAGTTTGCAACCTTCCTGCATGTGAATGGTGTCCAACACATCAGGTCTGCGCCCTATCATCCCTCTACTAACGGCCAGGCAGAAAGGTTTGTGCAAACTTTGAAGCACGCCTTGAAGGCATCGCAAGGTCAGGGCTCAATCCACCAACGCCTGAACAGCTTCCTGTTGCCCTACAGGAATGAGCCGCATGCCACAACCAAAACTTCCCCCGCTTCGCTCATGGTGAAGAGGCAGTTGCGGACAAGTTTTGACTTACTCAAACCTCCAAGGGCAGAACAGGTTGTCCGTCGTCAACAACAAGCTCAAGTTGAAAAGAGAGAGAAAAGAGCCAAGGAGAGATGGTTTCACCCTGGAGAGCACGTCCTAGCTCGAAACTACAACACTGGACCGAAATGGGTTCCTGCTACGGTGATCGCGCAGACGGGCCCTGTGTCTTACACGGTTGAGACTGTTGAGGACGTCGTCTGGAGAAGACACACAGATCAACTGTTGCTAGGAGCAGAGACAGCCATAGAGGCTCCAACGGCTGGTTGGCCTGAACTGTTTCCGGATGATACCGCAAACCAGCATCCTTTGCCACAGTGCTCTTCTCCAACACAGGAAGTCAAAGAGACTGTTCCACCTGTGCAAACTCCTGACTTTCGACTGACACAGGCACCTTCTCCATCCAGGCCTGTGTCAATGCCTACTGCTGTGGAAGCCAGCGATGACCGCCGGTATCCTGTCAGAGAGCGGTGGCCTCCAAGAAGCTTGGATCTGTAGGCTTAGTGACTTACCCACAAGACTGGGGCAGAATAAACCCCAGGGTAAAGTCAGGGTTTGAGGCAGTCTACCTCTACCCTAGGTTCGTTGAGTGCATTGAAAGTAACTTACCTGTTGAGGAATAATGTGGGCCTTCCATTTAAGAGGGGAGGAAATGTTATGTATTTTGTGTTCCCCTCCCACCTGTGGTGGCGCTGTCACAGGAGATAAATGGTTGGGTGTTCTCTGTTAAGTTTAGCTCTCTTTGTTCGGAACTTGCCAGAACTTCCTTTCCTTCCAATAAAGCACTTCGGCCTAGAAATTGAGTTGACGCCGCGCCAGGGCTTTAGCGCCGGAAATTTAGCGCTGGCGCTAATTCCCTTGCGCGCGCCAAAAATTCAGTAGCGCCGCGCCCAGACGGCTGCCGGCGCTACTGGCGGGCGTGAGTGCCTCCCAATGGGCGCTGAGTGCCGAATTGCGGCGCTAATCCGGCGCTGCGGCACCCGATGCGGTGCGGCAGGCTGGGGAAGTGCAGGCCTCCTCCTCCCGTTAAGGAGGCGCTGCCTTCACCCGATCGCTGGCCATTTGATTTTTTCAAAAATGAGCCCGGCACCTCGGACAAGTGCCGGGCTTGCAGGCCAGACGCATCTGTTCCGCGGGGGGGGGGTGGAGGAGTCCGGGGAGGGAGGTGCGGGCAGGCGGCCGGCGGGAAAGCGGCCGGCCGCCGCGTGACCTTAATGCGCCGGCGCTAACTTGTGTAAGACTCGGTTGCCAGAGTCTTAGTTGCGGCTGCCACGGGCGAGGCGGCCGCAACTGAATTTCGGCGCTGGGGCCCGTCGGCATGGCAACCGGGACGCTGCGCACACCGATGACGTCATCGGTGCCGGCGCAGCGCTACCGGTGCAACGCCGCTTTAGGGCCCCAGGGAATTTTTCAACTGGCCATAACTCTGGCGCTAGTCCCTCTAGCGCCTCAAAAGCGGCGCTAAGGCTAGTGAATTTCTAGGCCTTCATGTTTGAATCTCTGAGTTCTGAGTCCTAAACTGTGTCTAGGTAGAAAGGTACCGACACAACACAATCCACTTTTCATCCTAAGAATATAGGAACAGGAGTAGTTCGGCCCCTCCAGCCATTCAATTAGATCATGGCTGATTTGTATCTTAACACCATCTACCTGCCTTAGTTCCGTAACACTTAATACCCTTGTCTAACAAAAAATTAACAATCTCAGTTTTTACATTTTCAATTGATCTAGTCTCAACAGCTTTTTGGGGGAGAGAGTTCCAGATATCCAGTACCCTTTGTGTGAAGAAGTGCATCCTGACATTACCCCTGAACAGACTGGCCCAGAAATTCGGGTCGGGGGCATCCCGCGGGTGCAAGCCCCCGACCTGCACTTACCTTGCGCGCCGGCTGTTGTGCTGTGGGCCCCCGTGGAATTCCAATCCTGGGCCTGCTCCAGCTGCCGGCGCGCAGTGCTTGCATACCCCAGGGGCACAGTTAGTTCGATGCGTCCCCTGGGATCACGTGGGCCATGGGGAGCCACTCGGAGCAGGGAATGCTACATTCATGAGTTTGACAGGAAGTGCTGTCAAAACTTAGAAATACTACGGGCCCCAAAACATCACTAAATCTTCAAATAAATTTTAAAAAACATCACATTTTTTGAATAAACTATAAATTACATGAAATAACTATTTTAAACAATAATTTCAATTTTTGAATAAAATAATTTTATTTTCTAACGGGGCTAAAAATAAACTTACCTTTCTTTAAAGTATTTAAAAATAATAAACCTGTGGAAAAAATGTTTTAATTTTAATTAATCCACCACTTACCTTGTAAAAAGCAGGCCTTACGCCTGCTTTTTAAATGTGTAAATTCTGCAGGCTTACCCTCCCGGGAAAACCTGTAAAAAAAACCTAAGTTCGATGCGCACGCGCAGCCTCTCCTGCGCACGCATTCCACCTCTTAACCCCTTCGTTCAGGGGAACAGAAATGCTGGTGTACTCACCCGTGGAGACCCGAATTTCTGGGCCATAAGCTCTAATTTTAAGGTTATGCCCCCTTGTTCTGGACTCCTCCCACCAGAGGAAATAGTTTCTATCTACCCTATGAACTCCTTTGATCATCTTAATACCTCTATATTCAAGGGAATACAAACCTAGTCTATGCAACCTGGACTCATAATTTAACCCTTTTAGCTCCACTATCTTTCTGGTGAATCTGCTTGACCCCCTCCAAGGCCAATATATCCTTCCTAAGGCGCAGTGCCCAGAACTGAATGAGGGTCTAACCTGAGCATTATATAACTGTAACCCAACTTTCACACCTTTGTATGCCAGCCCCTTGAGATAAAGCCCAGCGTCCCATTAGCCTTTTACATTATTTTGTACCTGTCCACTAGCCTCTAGTGATTTCTGTACTTGGTACCCTAAATATCTCTGCTGCTCCACAGTTCCTATCTTCTCACCATTTAGAACATACTCGTATCTATCTTTCTTGGGTCCAAAGTGGATGTCCTCACATTTTCCTACATTGAACTCCATCTGCCACAGTTATGCCCACTCACTTAATCTATATATGTCCCTTTGCAACTTTCTGCTCCTATCTACACTACTTACTGTGCCACCTTTGTGACACACAGTGTCAGCAGCAAAGTTGGATATATGACTCCCTATTCCTTCATCTAAGCATTTAATAAATATAGTGAAAAGCTGAGGCACCAGTGAAGATCCGTGGGGGACACCACTATTCACATCCTGCCAATTTGAGTGCATACCCAGTATCCCTACTCTCTGTCTCCATCTCCGAACCAATTCCCTACCCATGTCAAAAGGTTGCCTCCAATTCCATGCACTCTCATTTTAGTTAATAATCTCTTATCAGGAACCTTATCGAATGCCTTCTGGAAGTCCATATAAATATTACATAGGCTTACATAGGATATACAGCACAGAAACAGGCCATTCGGCCCAATCAGTCCATGCCGGTGTTTATACTCCACTTGAGCCTCCTCCCATCTTTCCTCATCTAACTCTATCAGCAGAACCCTCTATTCCCTTCTCCCTCATATCTAACCTCCCCTTAAATGCATCTATACTATTTGCTTCAACCACTCCCTGTGGTAGCGAGTTCCACATTCTCACCACTCTCTGGGTAAAGAAGTTCCTCCTGAATTCCCATAGACTCTCCCTTGTCTACCATGTTTGTTACCTCCTCAAAAAATTCTACTGGGTTCGTTAGACATGACTTACCCTTTACAAATCCATGCTGACTCCCTCTGATCAGTTCATATTTGCCAAAATGCTCAGTCATTGTGCCTCTAAAAAAAAATCTAGTCACTTCCCCACAACAGATAGAGTCATAGAATCATAGAGTTATACAGCACAGAAAGAGGCCCTTCGGCCCATCACGTCCGCGCCGGCCATCAAGCCCTATCTAATTCAATTCAATTTTATTTATCATACATGCAGCAAACGTGTGTACTGCACAATGAAATGCTGATTTTTACGAGTCCTCCCAACATTGGAATAAATATGGCATAGCAATGATAAAAATACTAATAGAAATACAGTAATAATAAATAAAACAGTAATAAATAATAATAAATGATTTGTTCATGAGCCTTATGGCCTGGGGGTAGAAGCTGTTTCGAAACCTGCTGGTACGAGACCGTATGCTTCGATATCTCTTACCGGATGGGAGCAGGGCGAAGAGGTTGTGGCTGGGGTGGCTCGTGTCTTTGATGATTCTCAGGGCCTTCCCCCGGCACCTCTCGGGGTAGATATCCTGCACAGCAGGTAGTTTAATTCCTATAGTATGTTGTGCAGCTTTCACCACCATCTGTAGAGCCTTGCGGTCTGTGGCGGTGCAGTTGCCATACCAGGTAGTGATGCAGCCGGACAGGATACTCTCGATGGTGCACCGGTAGAAGTTGGTGAGAATCTGGGGGGCCATTCCAATTTCTTAAATAATGGAATGACATTGGCAATTTTCTAATCCAAGGGGACGATTCCTAATTCAAGAGCGTTTTGGAAGATCATGACTAGAGCTTCTACAGTTTCCTCACTTACTTCTTTTAATACACTGGGATGGAAACCATTAGGTCCTGGAGATTTGTCTATCTTTAATCTTATTATTTTCTCCATTACCTTTTTTTACTTATATTAAATTGAGCAAGTTCCTCTCCTTGATTTATTTTTTAGTTTTCCTTGTATCTCTGGTACTTTATCTTCATCCCCTACTGTGACGACTGATACAAAGTAATTATTTATTTAGCAAGTCTGTAATTTCCTGATTTTCAATTACAATATCACCTGCTTCTGTCTTTAAGAGGCCCACTCTCTTTCTCTTAACATACTTGAATAAACCTTCAGTGTTGTCCTTGATATCCCTCTCAAGTTTTTTCTTGTATTCCCTTTTTGCAGCCCTTACGACTTTCTTTGTATCCATTTGCTGTTCTTTATATCTCTCCCAGTCTCCACTGTTCTTTGCATTCGTATAAGCTCTTTATTTTAGTTTTATACTATCTCTCGTTTCTCTTGTTGACCAAGGTTGTTTAATTACTCAAGTAGAGCCCTTGCCTTTTAGGGGTACGTACAGGTCTTTTATTCCATCAAATACTTCCCACTGTTCATCTGTAGTCGATCTGTTAATAGTTCTGTCCAGTCTACGCTGGTCAATTTCTGCTAAATCCCTCCAAAGTCCACCTTACCTAAATTTAAAACCTTAGTTCGTGACTCACCCTTCTCCCTCTCAAACCTAATATCAAATTCAATCAGGTTATGGTCACTGTTCCCTTAGATTGTTGATTGTTGATTAATTCAGGACCATTACTCATCACTAAATCTAATTGTGCAAAAAATGTCAGATTATGATGCTTACCCTGCTACTTTTTAGCCATCTGGTGTTACCGTCTATTTCTCTGTCCTGGAAGTTGTATTGTTGGGACCCAGCAGCAGGATTTTGTCTTGGTTACAAAAGTACCCGTCCCCTGACTTTACATCAGAATAAATTAAGGAAAACAAAGATATCTTAATAAATAAATGCAAATGGAGTTGATTTTCATGATGCTATATGGAAATAAACAAATATTTTTCGTGAAATTTGACAGCTACTTAAATTTTCTCTGCCTTTTTATGAAACAAATAGCAGCTCTTTGTTTTGCTGTGCTAAATATGGATAAAATACATGGGCAGAAATTAACTGAGCCCCAACCTCCTTAACTACATTAGTCTTTGCACTGCAAATGGGCCAAAGTGACGTCACACAAAAGGGACTTATTGATGTATCAACTGCGCACGAGAGGCTCATTAACAGGACAGTATGTGCTGTTGGTTGGGTTGTGCTGACCTGGAATGGTAGCCACAGAGTGAAACCAAGATGAAGAAAAAGTGATTAAAGATAAAAAGAACTTGTGGGCATGTGCCCAAGATTCTCCAAATGACAAGCTGACACCTTAACTGACTTATTTGGGGAAGTACAATGCAGATGTGAGGTTTAACCCACAATAAGAGAGAAAATTGGAGAGGGTAGCTATCCTTCCTAACATCCCACCACACAGCTTCACTGGCAGTAGAACAAAAGGCTTATGAATCCAGAACTCCAGTGTACGATTAGGCAAATAAGTTTCTCACAACACTTAAAAAAAGATTTAGGCCTAGAAATTCGGTTGGTTGCGCCAGCGATTAGCGCCTAAAGAGCCTGAGAATTGGGGCGTTACCCAATGTTCGGGCGGGCGCAATGAAGATAGTGACACCTCCCATATTGACTATACATTTAATGCCTGCGCTAAGTGTTAGCGCGCGCCCGCGTGCGCAGGCAGATCATGACGTCATTTCAGTGTGCAACGCCTTTTAGGCGCCCCTGACCGGATATTCGGTGGCGCCCGGAACCTTTGCACCTAGCGCTATTAGTGACAGTTCGATGGAACATTACCAGGCCCTTCTCGGAGTCGGGGGGCGCTATTTAAAGGGGACAGCTCTAGTATAAAAGCTGCAGCCACTTGGCCTGTTCATTGTGATCGTTGCTGGAGAGAGTTGGTGAGCTACTGTGGAGCAGATTTTTTTGAATTTAGCCTTAGAATACTTGGGACCTTCAGACCTGTCCGGAGCAGTTGGAGCGCTACACCTAACAGCGTTTTGACCGACTGGCATCGGAATGGGTGCTGCTTTGGAGGGCCACGTCCTCATGGCCGGACACTGTGAAGGGGCAGAGAGATGGCGGGAGAGAGGGCCGGGATTGGCCAGAAGGAGGAGGGGCAATGGAGGTCGGCCAATCCGATGGTACGCTGCAAGGGTATTCAGGCAGCAGGTGTCATACCTTGACATGTCGGAGGAGCAGTGTGTGCGAAGGCTCCGATTCGGTAAGAAGGTTGTAACTGTGCTGTGCCACCTGCTTGCTGAGGATCTGCAGCTGCGTCTACGGTGCAGGACCTCTCTGTCGGTGGCCGTTAAAGTGACTGTTGCCCTCAATTTCTATGCCAATGGATCCTTTCAGTCAGCCACTGGGGACATTGCGAATATCTCTCAGTTTGCAGTCCATTGTTGCATCCGGCAAGTGACAGCTGCCCTTTGGAGAAGAAGGCGTCAATTCATCACCTTCCCTCTGACCCTGGAGAAGCAGGCAGAGCGCGCGCAGGGCTTCGCTGCCATTGCGGACTTCCCCATGGTGCAGGGGGCGATTGATTGCACACACGTGGCTTTGCGGGCGCCATTACTGAATGCTGAGGACTTCCGCAACCGCAAGGGGTTCCACTCCCTCAATGTGCAGCTGGTCTGTGACCACCGCCAAATGATCATGGCAGTCAACGCCCAATTCCCAGGGAGCAGCCACGATGCCTTCATCCTGCGGCAGACCTCAGTTTGTGACCTTTTTGAGGGGCCGGCTCGCCCACGAGGCTGGCTTCTTGGGGACAAGGGCTATCCTCTCTGCCCATGGCTCATGACACCACTCCGTTTGGCCGCCACCCCAGCAGAAGAGCTGTACAACAGCAGCCATCAGGCGACCAGGAACATTGTGGAGCACACTATTGGTGTGCTCAAACAGCTTTTCCGCTGTCTAGACCATTCGGGGGGAGCCCTGCAGTACTCGCCGGAGCAAGTGGGTCACATCGTCGTCGTCTGCTGCATGCTCCACAACTTGGCGATTCGACGCACCCAGCCAATGCCAGCTGTCCCTCAAGGTCCAGCAGAGCAGGCGGACAAGGAGGAGGAGGAGGAGGACGAGCAGGCGGACGAGGAGGAGGAGGAGGAGCATGCAGACGAGGAGGAGGAGGAGGAGGAAGATGGGAGGGCTCCTGAAAGTGGAAGGGCCATCCATCAGAAGCTCATCAGGACTCGGTTCGAGGCCCCTCTGGCGGAATGGTGGGTGTCATTCGTCCTGCGCACTTCGGATCTTTCAAAGCCACTGAAGGCCAGCATGACTAAATAGTTACGTGTAGCATTGCAAATTAAAACTTTTCTTTATTGTCAAAAAAGTCCTTCCTTCCAGCATAACAACGTCATGTCAACAGAAACCATAACTAACAAAATAACAGTTAACTCTTCGGCAAAGCCGCAAAACTAAACAAACCATTTCCAACAATCACAACAGGTGAGGGAGTCCTTGAATTTGGCCAAAGAAATGTCTCAGCACCTCCCTCTACTGCTGGCCCCTTGATGGAGAACGACTTCTCTTTCGCGGTCAGCCCCTTCCCTCCCTGCTGCTCCTACGTAATTGAACCCCAGTGGCGGGGTCAAGGCTGGGGGATGCCTGCTGACTGTGTGGAAGCACAGAAGCCCCTGAGGGACGGCCTGGACGACCTCTGGTCTTGGAGGGTGCGGATGCAGGCTGCTTGATCTGAGCATGGCTGGAAGCAGTGTGCCCTGCAGGTGGTGGCAGCTGCACTGCAGACGTACCAGCGGTGGCATGAGCAATGGTCACCTGCCGAGAGACGACACCTGCACCATGGTCGGCCGACACACTGGCTCTCTGAGGGGACCGGTTCGGCTCATCCGCCACAATCGACTGCTCCACTGATTCCTGGCCTTGTATGGTACTGGAAGAGCCCGGGGTGATCCTAGCTGATGCAGATAGGGTGGCTGCAGTGAGAGTTCGCGTTGCCTCAATCTGGGTGTGGACGAGGCCAGCAAGTGACTGCGTGGCAGCAGTGAGGACCTGTGTGGCAGGTGCCAGTGCTTCAGAGAAGCCCTGGACAGTTCTTTCCATTGCTTCGGACAAGGCCGGAGCAGTCCATTCCACTGCCTCGGACAAACCCTGGACAGACATTTCCAGAGATTGTCCGAAGCTCTGAACAGTCCTTTCCATAGCAGCCTCGAAGCCCTGGACAGTCCTCTCCATTGTTGCCCCGAAGCCCTGGACAGTCCTCTCCATTGCTGCTCCAAAGTCCAACACACTCTTTGCCAGTGTTTCTATCGACTGAGGCATCCTCCCCACTGCAGCCATCAGCTCAGTGTGCCTGAGCCGGGCCTGGGTACTCATTTCAGCCAGGCTATGTGTGGTGTATGTAACCTGTTCCACCTTAAGAGAACTTAAGCCTGGTCCACCTTAAGAAAGGTACTACTTTCTTTGGCTGCTGTATACGTAATACCGGTGGTGACCACACCGGTATATAAGCACAGTGTAATAATATTGTATTCAGTATAGTCCGACCTCCAACCAGTAAAGTCCTGTTGAATTTACTCTTGTGGTCTGTGTAGTAATTCTCACTATAACACACAGACTTAACAGTGGCGACGAGTCCGATTCTTACCCTGCTGCAGTAATTTCCACGGCGACTTCGTCCACAGACAAGACGTCGAAGAGAGGTTTCCACCCTCATCACCTACGGGAAGACACGTCGAGCGGCAGGCATCGAGCAACCGGAGTGCAGAAGACATCCTGACCTCGAAGCCTCCATCAGCGACTGTCAGCTTCTTCTACTACCTCGTGGTGGGTAAGCCGGGCAGCGACGCGACAGAAAGTCAACCGCGTTGGCTGTACAGACGGGGCTGGGAAGACGGAGGAATAAGGGCGGTGAGGTCGATCGCGACCAGAGATAAGGGCCGGGCCGCTTTCGAGCGAGAGGCGCAGCGCGGGACATCGATCGCGACCGGAGATAAGGGCCACATTCGGGCTAAAGGCGCAGCGTCTGGGGAAACTGAAGGCGCGAGAGCCGCGGTGAAGCGGAGACAGCGTCGGGGGACGGGTGAAGACCGCCAAGCGCGGGAAAACCGCCATTTTGTGGGCGGAGGACGACGGCAAGAGCGGGAAGCCGCCATCTTAGATAACATTAAAAATACGATAAATTGCTACGATGCCTAAACATGGGAACATTAATGCCTTCGACAGTGATATAGAAGACTGGGCTATGTATGTAGAATGCATACAAAACTATTGTAAGGCAAATAAAATTCCTGAGGCAGATAAAGCACTAACATTACTAAACTTAATGGGTGCGAAGACATACGGGCAATTGAAACACCTGTTATCACCAGATGAACCGGCGGATAAGACGTTCGAACAGATTGTTACTGTCCTAAAAAATCATCTTAGCCCCACGCCGCTGATGCTAGCGGAACAATTTAAATTTTACGATAGAAGACAGCTGCAAAATGAAAGCAATGCTGAATATTTGATGGAATTACGTAAGCTAGCAAAATATTGTCAGTTTGGAACGGGACTGACAGAGGCACTTCGAGATAGATTTGTGTGTGGTTTATTTAAACAGGATACACAAAGGCGACTGCTCGAGGAGAATGAGCTGTCTCTCGAGAAGGCGGTCACTATGGCAGCAGCACACGAGGCCGCAGCGAGAGGCACGGCAGTAATGCAGCTACGGCCACCGGAACTCGGTACAAACAAATTGGGTTTGAGTTCTGTCAAATGTTATCGTTGTGGAAAGACAACGCATGATCAGAACCAGTGTTGGTTTAAAAACCAAGAATGCAGAACGTGTGGCAGGCTTGGCCACATAGCTAAAGTATGCCGGTCAGGAAAGAAGACCAGCAATAAAAAGTCACCGCAAGGAAAATATGCAAAGGTACACAAGGTGACAAAGAACAATTTGACCGAACAGAAGTCAGATTCAGACGCTAGCAGTAATGAACTGGATAGCTTAAGAATACACAATGTTGGTAAGGATACAGACCTCCAGACAATTTGGGTCACTCTTAAGATAGCAGGAGTCCAAGTAAAAATGGAATTGGACACTGGATCGGCATTGACGGTCATGAATAAGAAAGGTTACAGAAGGTTATTCCAACATATTCCCTTACAGGATACGGAGATTATATTGAAAACGTACACGGGGCAAAGAGTGTACCCCATCGGAAAAATAGAGGTAGAAGTGGTCCACAAGGGCGAAGGAAGCCAAGTAATGGACTTACATGTGCTACCTGAAGGAGGTCCACCACTACTAGGACGGGAGTGGATTAGGAAAATGAATATGGACTGGCACTCCTTGAAAGCACTAATGGTAGATTCCGGGGAAACAGCTGTCAAACCTAAATGATTGTCCAGAATATTGGATGAGGCTAAAGAAGTGTTCCAGCCGGGACTGGGAACACTGAGAGGAATTACGGCAAACATCAAGATTGATGAACATGCACAACCAAAATTTTTTAAAGCCAGACCGGTACCCTATGCAATACGACCTGCGGTTGAAGCGGAGCTGGAAGCACTAGAACGTTCAGGGGTACTGTCTAAAGTAGATTGGAGTGAGTGGGCTACGCCCATTGTTCCCGTTATGAAACGTCCTGCGAACAATAAGCCAGGAGATCCAGGGAAGGTTCGCATCTGTGGAGATTTCAAAATCACCGTTAATCCGGTGCTTCACACGGTGCAGTATCTGCTTCCACGGATTGAGGATATTTTCGCTTCACTGTCTGGCGGGAAACACTTCACCAAGATAGACCTGGCGCAGGCGTACTTGCAGATGGAGGTTGAAGAAGAGTCACGCCAATACCTCACGATCAACACGCATCGAGGGTTGTACCGGTACAATAGGCTGGTTTTTGGTGTGGCATCGGCTCCAGCAATTTGGCAGAGGGCCATGGAGCAGGTATTACAGGGAATTCCAGGCACACAATGTTACCTGGACGACATTCTGATCACAGGTGATGGTGATGAACAGCATCTCGCTAACTTGGAACTGGTGCTCAACAGACTGAAAGAGTATGGACTTAGAGTAAATCGGCAGAAATGTGAGTTCTTCCAGAAGCGGATCTCGTACTGTGGTCATGTCATTGACCGGGAGGGGCTTCATAAGTCTCCTGACAAGATAGCGGCAGTTGTAAAGGCTCCCGCTCCGGAGAATGTCTCTCAGTTGAGGTCGTTTCTAGGATTAATTAACTATTACCATAAATTTCTGCCAAATCTATCCACGGTGCTGCATCCATTGAACGCTCTTTTACAGAAAGGGGTACTATGGGACTGGGGCGAAAACTGTAAGAAGGCATTTCGCAAAAGCAAAGAATTGATCACCTCAGAGGAAGTGTTGGCTCACTTCAACCCGACACTGCCTATTCGGTTGGCTTGTGATGCTTCTCCATATGGTATTGGGGCAGTACTCTCACATAAATTGCCAAATGGCACGGAAAGGCCAGTCGCGTTTGCATCCAGATCATTGACCTCCGCTGAGCGCAACTATGCGCAGATCGATAGGGAGGCCCTTAGCCTTGTATGGGGAGTGAAGAAGTTTAATCATTACCTACAGGGCCAAAAATTCACACTTCTGACGGACCATCAACCGTTGGTGTCCATTTTTAACCCTAAGAAGGGTGTTTCGGTGATGACAGCACAGCGTCTCCAGAGATGGTCTCTTTTCTTAGGGGCACATCAATATCAGATAGAATTCAAAGGTACGAAACAGCATGGCAATGCTGATGGCCTGTCGCGCCTGCCACTACCTGAAGATGAAGACACGACGGAAGTTGACCCTGTTGAGTTATTTCATTCGACCATTATCGAGTGTTTACCTGTCACCAACGCAAGTATTGAAAGAGAAACCAGGAACGACCCGACACTGTCCAGAGTCTACGAGGTGACAGTGAAAGGATGGGCAACACGGGGTGATCCTCTGTTACCGGCATTCTCGGCAAGGCGAGACCAGCTGTCCGTCTGCCATGGTACTTTGATGTACGGGACAAGAGTGATTATTCCTCCCAAGTTAAGGGAAAGAGTTTTAAAAGAACTACATGAAGGTCATCTGGGGGGAGTTAAAATGAAAAGTCTTGCTAGGGCTTACGTATGGTGGCCGGGTATTGACCAACAGATTGAGGAGTTAACGAAAAGCTGCGCTGGGTGTCAAAAAGTGCAAAATGCACCTCCGATAGCACCGCTACACCCATGGGAATGGCCTTCAGCCCCATGGCAACGCGTACACATTGACTTTGCTGGTCCATTCATGGACTCCATGTTCCTAATCGCGGTGGACGCACATTCCAAATGGCCAGAAGTCATCAAGATGAATACCACTACTTCAGAAAAGACAATTGCGGTGTTAAGAACAATATTCGCAAGGAACGGATTGCCAGAACAGATCTGTTCGGACAACGGACCACAGTTTGTAGCGGAAGAATTCCAACAATTCTTAAAGAAGAATGGAGTTAAACATTATACCTTTGCCCCATATCATCCGGCGACAAACGGGTTGGCTGAAAGATTTGTCCAGGCATTCAAAAAGGCTATTAAGGCCATGAATGATGATCAGATTCCGCTGCAACACAAGGTCGATAAGTTCCTGATGTCATATCGAAACGCCGATCATGCCGTGACTAACCAAAGTCCTGCTATGATGTTTTATAACAGGAGGTTGCGGTCCAAGTTGGACTTGTTAAAACCAAATGTGCGGAGGGAAGTGGAAAACAAACAATTTCGGCATATTAACAGCAAGACCACTCGAACTTTCGACGTAGGACAACCAGTGATGGCAAGGGGCTATGGAAACGAAAAATGGCAGTCCGGAACAATCCGGGCCAGACAAGGACCTCTGATGTACACCGTAGATATTGGTCATAATGTGATAAGGCGTCATGCGGATCAACTGGTAGAGTCGAGAGCAAGGGTCGAACCCATGGTTGTGACAGAGACAGCTGTGGAAGACGTTCATGAACCTGAAGCATCTACCTCGGCCGAGAACGTATTTGATGATGATGACACCCAATACATTGGCAACCAACTAGAGGAGGCACCTCAACAACAAGAATCAGAGACCACTGAAAGGCGTTATCCAAGCCGAATCAGAAAGCCTCCTGAGAGACTGAACCTTTGAACTGTTATACCTGAAGTTATATATGTATATATGTTATGTTTATTTGGGGATATGACTGTTAAGCTAAAAAGGGAGGATTGTGGTGTATGTAACCTGTTCCACCTTAAGAGAACTTAAGCCTGGTCCACCTTAAGAAAGGTACTACTTTCTTTGGCTGCTGTATACGTAATACCGGTGGTGACCACACCGGTATATAAGCACAGTGTAATAATATTGTATTCAGTATAGTCCGACCTCCAACCAGTAAAGACCTGTTGAATTTACTCTTGTGGTCTGTGTAGTAATTCTCACTATAACACACAGACTTAACACTATGCACCTCCTCTGCACTCTGTGCAGCAGTCATCACTCCCTGCCTTGCCCTCCGGGGAGCCGGTGGCCGAACTTGCCTACCCCCCTCGCGTTGCTGCAGGCCGCTTGTTCCGGCAACTGGCTCATCATCAGAGCACCTCCCCCCTCACCTCCAGGGAACTACTATCCCCAGTCTGCAGATGTGTAGGCTCCCCTGAGGTTGGAACGGATGCTCCGGCTTCCTCCTGATCCTCGCCTCCGGAGGCACTGGCACTGGCAGCTTCAGGGCGCAGATCCCGAGTTGGTGATGCAGCATCTGAAAGCAGGGAGGTAGAAGAGTGGCTTTAGCAAAAGGACAGGTTGGCGGCAAGGCATACCAGATTGCGGCAAGGCTCTGACATGGCTGCACACTGAGAAAGCAGGCTGGCGGGGGGACCAAGTGGAAGGAGACAGCTGAAAAAGGTGAGAGCCTTAGCCTCGCTGTCGACAATGGGGTCGGCAGCTGCAGTGGTAACAGGACCACTCAGACATCCTCCAAGAATCTGGTGCACTCTCTCCTCGAGATCCGTGAGAGTGACCACTTGTGGAGGTCCGCCACCGGTTTGACGCTGGTCCTTGCGGATCGTCGCCAGCTTGGACTGCAGGGGAAAGAAGGGGAAGTTCTGTTACATGATGCCCTGAGTGATCATCTCATGCCCCCCATGGTGCAACAGCCCTTACACGATGCCTTGAGAGATCATCTCATGCCCCCCATGGTGCAAGAGCCCTTACATGATGCCTTGAGTCAAACGTCCATGTGTGTGCCCAGAAAGGGCCATGGGTGCTTGCTGCCAGATGGCCATTGGGGCATCATGGCAACAGGGTGCGCGAAGTCAGGTGCAGATGGAGGGAATCAGAAGTTTGCATAAACAACACTCACCCTAACGACCCGAGTGAGGTCGTTGAATTTCTTCCTGCACTGAACAGGGCTCCTGGTCACCATGCTGCTGGAGTTGACCCTCTGAGAAACATCCCTCCAAGCTCGGCGGTACTCCTTTTGATTCAGCCTCCTGCCATTGTCAGGATACAGAACATCTCGACGGCGCTCCACTGCGGACACCAACTGGCCCAGAGCCTCAGTGCTGAAGCGCTCTGCTCTCTGTCTCACCTTCTCCATCCTGACCAAGTTTTTTGCGCCAGAGAAGGGCGCGCGCCGATTCTGAGGCCTACAGGGCGTTGAGTGTGGAAGCTGAGGCTGACTGACCCACCCCTTTAAGAGCCGGCCGGCGCCTGGAAGTCTCGTGGTTATCGGTAATTGAGATCACCTGCGCTGTGCCCCTCCGCACCGATATTGGGTAGCGCTGGAAGTTTTGCACCTTAGGAGGCCCGTGCAACGTCTGAATTCGCGCCTCAATCCCCTTTGGGGGTGATGCAACTCAATATCGCACCAGGCAGTGATAAGTTTCGTCTGGCTATAAACTTTGCGCAGCGCCAGTTCTAATGCCTCAAACGGGGCTATACCCAATTTCTAGGCCTTGGTGCCAAATCACATCTCTCAAATGTCCCAAAGCACTTCACATACAATTAATGACTTTGAAGTGCAGTGATTGTTGTTATGTAGGCAAACATGACAGCTATTTTGTGCACAGTAAGATCTCACAAATAGCAATGAGATGAATGGCCACTTGATCTATTTTTGGTGGTGTTGATCAAGAGAGGAATGTTAGTTAGGACACTGGAGAACCCTCCTCTCAATACAGCCATGGGTTTATTAACATCCACCTGAACCACTGGTACAGGCAGATAGGGCCTCAGTATAATCTTATTTGAAGGCTGACACCTCCAATATGAAGGTACTCCCTCAGTACTGCATTGGAGTGTCAGCCTAGATAATGGGCCAAAAATTCGGGTCGGGGGCTTCCCGCGGGTGCAAGTCCCCGATCTGCACTCACCCTGCGCGCTGACATCTGAAGCCCGGGCCTGCTTGCATTTCCTGTCACAGGCCCGGTTCAGATGTCAGCGCGCAGTGCTTACCTGATCCAGTGGCGTAGTTAGTGCGATGTGCCGGCTGGGATCAGGTGAGCACTGTACAACCAATCAGGGGAGGGGAAGGTTCATTCATGAGTTTGAGAGTAAGAACTGTCAAACTCATGAAAACTATGGGGGCCCAAAACACTATTTAAACTTTAAATAAAAATTTAAAAAACATCCCAATCATTAAATTAAGTATAAATAAGTTAAAAAAATAATTTAAACAAAAATTTTTTTTTGTGAAAAAAATAAATTTTTAATAAAAAGGGTTTAAAACTAAACTTACCTTATTGTAGATTCTTTAAAATAATAAACCTGTGGGGAAAAAAATTCTAAATTACACTAAAACACCACTTACCTGTAAAAATAAATACTTACGTGTGCTTTTTACAAGCGTAAAGACCGGAGGCCTTTACACATGCGCAAATCCCCCAAAACAGAGGAAATCCAAGACGCACGCACTGCCCCCTACAGCGCACGCGCTAGCCTCTTCAACTCTTGGGTTCGAGGAGAGGAAATGCCGGTTTTCAGTGCATGCGCTGTGCATGCTGAAAACCGGCATTTCCTCCGGCCAGACGCGTGAGTACCCCTTCCGTACTCACGCGTTTGGGGAGGAATTTCTGCCCCATTGTGTATTCAAGTCCTGGAGTGAGGCTTGAGAATGCTACTAACTGGTCACTTGAGCCTCCTTTTACTCAGTGAGTACTACAAGGGGGGAAAATTGTTTACATTAATGCTGGTGAAATTGCTTATGGATATTAAGGTGAGAGTGCTGGGAAATAGAAAAAATATAAATTATTTTGTACTCAGTTTCAGCATCAAACACTCTCATAGTCCTTGGATGTTGGAAGTGGTTTAGCAATGTGTGCTAATTCTGTCCACTTATACTACGGGGTGGATTCAGCGGCAATAGGAAATTGCAAACATGTTAATTTCATATGTGTGCAGTTTCCCCAAAGTTGCAAACTTGACTTGAACACTATTGCAGTTGTGTGAACTTTGTGCATACATTCTAGTTAAGAGCTTCCCTGGTGCCAGCAGAAGGTCTGTTTGCTGTTTTTATGATCATGTTGTGCAAATTGGTTGCTGCATCTGCCTACAAACTACACTGCTGGCATACAGATGAGAGATCTGGTCATCCAAAATGACAACTGGCCATCAAATATTGCTGGTGTTTCATGTTTATATTAGCCATTGTTGGCAGTTTCTTTCGGATGAACCAGACAAACCGTCATTCCTGGATGGGGTGCCTGTAACAGCAAAAAAGTTGGGTCATTTATGTTACAGTGTTGCTTCCAACAGTACTCTTGCCATCGGAGGCAACCCGCTAATATAAAGGCAGATAAGATATAGCTTTGGCTCAGTGGGAGCACTCTCACCTCTGAGTTAGAAAGTCATGGGTTCAAGCTCCACTCCAGAAACTTGAACAAATAATAATAAAGTGTAGTACTGATGGAGTGCTGCACTGTTGGAGGAGCTGTCTTTTGGATGAGACGTTAAACCGAGGCCCCACCTGGCTTCTCAGTTGGATGTAAAAGATCCCATGGCACTATTTGAAAAAGAGCAGACAGTTCTCGCTGGTGTCCAAGATAATATTTCTCTGTCAACCAGCAACACCAAAAACAGATTATCTGGTCAATCAATCATTCGCTGCTTATGGGATCTTGTTATGTAAATTAACTGCTGTGGTTTGCCACTAACAATAGTGACTGCACTTAAAAAGTAATTCATTGGTTGTAAAGTGCTCTGGACTATCCTGAGGATGTGAAAGGTGCTATATAAATGCAAATTCTTTCTTTCTTACTGACACTAGCCTAACTCTTAATCTTCTGTACATGGAATATATCCAGTAGGGATTAATTAAATACCATAGATGGTGTTTACTAAAAATATATAAACTATTTCTGTTTACATAAAATGGGAAACCAGTGTTCTATAAGTAATTGCAGCTTTAGTATTATCCTGCATATGTGAAGTGTAAAGTCTACTGATGGTTTGCCCCATCCAGTTTTTCTCTCCTCCTGAAGGCACTGATTCATTCTGGTGTACAGCACCACAGGGGCTAGGTGTGTTCTGGCAACTAGAATCATAGAATGGTTACAGCACAGAAAGAGGCCAACGTAAGCTCGAGGAACAGCATCTCATCTTTCGATTAGGCACTTTACAGCCTTCTGGACTCAACATAGAGTGCAACAATTTCAGATCATAACCTCTGCCCCTATTCTTTTTTTTCCATTCATTTTTTTTTTACACTTCATCTAGAGCCATCTTTTGTTTCTTAACTTGTCCCATTACCATCTCCTTTTGCCTTGCACCATTTCTTAATGTCTCTTAATCTCTCCTGCCTTCCATCTAGAGCCATCTTTTGCTTCTTAACTTGTCCCATTACCATCTCCTTTTGCTTTGCACCATCTCTTAATGTCTCTTAATCTCTCCTGCTTTCCATCCTATCACAGACCTTCCCTTTTGTTCTTTCCTCCCCTCCCCCCTTTCCCTGCCCCTGCACTTGCTTAAAAACCTGTTCGATCTCCAGCTTTTTCCAGTTCTGATGAAGGGTCATGGACCTGGAACGTTAACTCTGTTTCTCTCTCCACAGATGCTGCCTGACTTGCTGAGCATTTCCAGCATTTTCTGTTTTTATTTCAGATTTCCAGCATCCACAGTATTTTGCTTTGGTAATATATTTACAAGTCAGGATGGTGTGTGACTTGGAGGGGAACTTGCAGGTGATGGTGTTCCCATGCACCTGCTGCTCTTGTTCTTCTAGGTGGTAGAGGTCGCGGGTTTGGGAGGTGCTGTCGAAGAAGCCTTGGCGAGTTGCTGCAGTGCATCTTGTAGATGGTACACACTGCGGCCATGGTGTGTTAGTGGTGGAGGGAGTGAATGTTTAAGGTGGTAGATGGGGTGCCAATCAAGCAGGCTGCTTTGTCCTGGATGGTATCGAGGTTTATGAGTGTTGTTGCAGCTGCACTCATCCAGGTAAATGGAGAGTATTCCATCACACTCCTAACTTGTGCTTTGTAGATGGTGGAAAGGCTTTGGGGAATCAGGAGGTGAGTCACTCGCTGCAGAATACCCAGCCTCTGATCTGCTCTTGGAGCCACAGTATTTATGTGGCTGGTCCAGTTAAGTTTCTGATCAATGGTGACCCCGAGAATATTGATGGTGTGGGAGTTGGCAATGGTAATCCCATTGAATGTCATGGGGATGTGGCTAGACTCTCTGTTGTTGGAGATGGTCATTGCCTGGCACTTGTGTGGCGTGAATGTTACTTGCCACTTATCAGCCCAAGCCTGAATGTTGCCCAAGTCTTGCTGCATACGGGCATGGATTGCTTCATTATCTAAGGAGTTGTGAATGGAACTGAATACTGCAATCATCAGCGAACATCTCCACTTCTGACCCTATGATGCAGGGAAGATCATTGATAAAGCAGCTGAAGATGGTTGGGCCTAGGACACTGCCCTGAGGAACTCCTGCAGTGATGTCCTGGGGCTGAGATGATTGACCTCCAACAACCACAACCATCTTTGTGCTAGGCATGACTCCAGCCAGTGGAGAGTTTTCCCGTGATTCCCATTGACTTCAATTTTACTAGGGCTTCTTAATGCCACATTCTGTCAAATGCTGCCTTGATGTTAAGTCAGTCACTCTTACTTCACCTCTAGACTTCAGCTCTTTTGTCCATGTTTGGATCAAGTCGGTAATGAGGTCTGGAGCTGAGTGGTCCTGAAGGAACCCAAACTGAGCATTGGTGAGCAGACTATTGGTGAGTAAGTGCCACTTGATAGCACTGTCAATGACACCTTCCATCACTTTGCTGCTGATTGAGAGTAGGCTGCTGGGGTGGTAATTGGCTGGATTGGATTTGTCCTGCTTTTTGCGGGCAGGACATACCTGGGCAGTTTTCCACATTGTCGGGTAGATGCCAGTGTTGAAGCTGTACTGGGACATCTTGGCTAGAGGCGCGGCTAGTTCTGGAGCACAAGTCTTCAGCATGATAGCCGGGATGCTGTATCCAGTGCGCTGAACTGTTTCTTGATATCACGTGGGGTGAATCGAATTGGCTGAAGACTGGCTTCTGTGATGGTGGGGACCTCAGGAGGAGGCAGATATGGATCATCCACTCGGCACTTCTGGCTGAATGAAGATGGTTACTGTTGGATCCGTGGTTCAGTGGATATGCTATTATTAAATAATCACACGGATGCTGTACATTAACAAATAACAGGTCTTTACTGGAGGAGGGTAGTCTCTAGACTGGGGGTACAGAGGCATGCGCAAAGCTTATATACCGGTGTGGTCACTGCCGGTACTACAGTATACAAGAGCTGTAAAAGTAGTTCTGACTTAAAGGCACATACATTACAATTCCTCCCCTTTTAGATTAGTAATACCCTTAATATTCAAATAACAATTAACATTTCAACATGTACATTAAACAACAAAAGTCCATTTATAGATTCAGTCTTTGGGGCGGCTTCCTGACCCTTTCGGGATAGTGCCTTTCCAGAGGTTCTTGTTCTTGGTGCAGAGGCGATTCTGACCCCTTTTCATCGGGTAGTTCATCGGGATCCACTGCTACTGGGTCTGAAGTAGATGCTACCGGTATGTTGGGTTCATCCCCAGGTACTCGAGACATGGGGTTGACGCGTTCCTGTGACGCTAAGATCTGATCGACGTGGCGTCTCACAATGTTCTCCCTGACATCCACTGTGTACATTAATGGCCCCTGCCTTGTACATATCGTTCCGGGTTGCCACTTCTCTGTTCGATAGTCACGGGCCAAGACTGGTTGCCCTACATTGAAGCTCCTTGTCGGCTTCTCATTGATGTGCTGGAATTGTTTGTCCTCAACATTTCTTCGCACATTTGGTCTGAGCAAGTCCAGACGAGATCTCAACCTTCGGTTAAAGAACATCATGGCCGGGGTCTGGTTGGTAACTGCATGTGTCGTGTTTCGGTAGGCTAATAAGAAATTGTCCATCTTATGCTGTAGTGGAATTTCATCATCGCACATGGCCTTTATCGCCTTCTTAAAGGTTTGTACGAACCTCTCAGCCAATCCATTTGTGGCTGGATGATACGGGGCGGATGTGTAATGCATTACCCCATTCCTTTTCATGAATTTTTGGAACTCGTCGGACACAAACTGTAGTGTATGTAACCTGTACCACCGTAAGAGGATACCTTAAGGTGATGGACTACTTTTTGATGGCTCCTGTACATTGTAGTACCAGTGGTGACCACACCGATATATAAACCCTGCGGAGCAAAGTGTATCTCAGTTCAGCCCTGCCCTCAATCACAGTGCATTTCTGGCTGTGCAGCTGCCTCAGTCAGCAGGAGGAGAAGGAGCAGCCAAACGTGGAGAGTGGAAAGTGGTGGTCTCCTGACCAGGAAGAGGAGGAGAAGAACGATTGACCACCACCTCCACCTCCTCCACCATCATCAAAGCAACTGAGGTGCCTGGAGAGATAGGACAGAGGAGGAGAAGGAGAAAGGAGGCCAGCATCAACACCAACCAGGGGAGAGGCCTTTCCTATCACTGCCTCCCCAAATTGGCCTCCACTTCAGGAGAGGGAGAGAGGGGAGAGAAACCAACTTCAGCAGGAAACAACCAACTGTTTGGAAGGAGGGAAGAAACATCATTCTGAACATCTACAGGTGGGTGTTATTTGGGGCACTCTCCCAAAGACTTTGTATTTTAGGTGGGGGGAGAAAAGAAGAAGCAAGGCCGGATCATCAAGGGGTGTAGTGTGTGTGTGTGTGGCTCTTGTTAAAAGCTAGGCCACGCACACCACTAATTAGCATCCCTTCTATTGCCTGGCCTGGGAGAGCTGGAGCTGCCCAGGTGAAGTCTTTAATTTCATTAATTGCATCGTTAAGACCTGCTGCAGCACTGAGCCTGGGCATCTCCAGCTTTCCCAGGTGAAGACATCTTCTCCCCCTGCCAGAAGACCACCACCACCAAAGACTTTTAAACTCCATCGGAGAGTGCACCCCTGCCAACACCCACCCACCATCCTGAGTGGCAACACTGCCCTTGCGGCCTCCCTCCTCCCCACCCCCCTCTCTCTCTCTCTTTGTCTCTCTCTGCCTATTTCTCTAAGGCACCTCAGTTTCATCTCTTTTTTATTAATTGCCTATTGAGCAGAGGGGAGAAGGCCCCTCTCCCAATTTCAATCATAAGGGGGAGAGGTGTGCCTTCAATTTAGCAGCTCCCTCTGCTCAGTAGAGGACAAAAAAATATATACCTGAGGCCATTAAAACCTTCAGGCCTGTGACTTGGGGTGAGTGTAGCCCTTATAAAAGCACCCCAGAATGGCGACTGCATCTTCGCCGGTGGCGGGGCAAGTCAGGACTTATGCGAGAGTGGCAGCCACAGCCACAGCTGCTCCCGCTGCTTCTGCTGCCCCGTCACCATTTAGATTAATAACAAAAAAGCTTGGGGTGAAGAGCTACACTCACCCCACTATGACCATTGAGGCCTGCGTCAAAGCCATGGCTGGGGTTGTCGGCCGCTCAGCCATCGTCGCGGCCTCAATAATGTATGGGAAGGCTGTATTCTTCCTGGGGTCGGAGCGGGCGGTGTCCCTAGCCGTCGCCAAGGGACTCGCCATGGGCGGGACCTTCCTGCTGGCGGATCCTCTCGAGGCCACCGCGCAGAGGATCGTCATTTCCAACGTCCCGCCCTTTGTTCCTGGTGAGCTCCTCCTTCTCCATTTACGTCAACTTGGGGAGGTGAGGTCGGGGATCACACCCATCCCGCTCGGCTTCCGGGAGGCCAGCCTTCGCCACGTCTTCTCCTTCCGGCATCCAGCTGTTTATCCAGCTGACGCGGGAGGAGGACACCAACGGGGTGTTTGTCGTCCTCCACGAGGGGACCGCCTATCGCATCTTTTGGACATCTGACGGTGTGCGGTGCCATGCCTGCAAGCAGGTGGGGCACATTAGGAAAAACTGCCCCGCCTCCAAGGCCGGCGGATCATCTCGTGCGGCCGAGGCTGGCGCCACCGCCGCTCCTCCCCCCGGATCTGCCCGCGCGTCGAGAACGTCTGATGCGCGGTTGACGTCGGGGGCCGATGCCACCAAGGCCTCCCGCGGGGGCGAGGGAGCGTGTCCCGCCGGAAAGAAGGCGCGGGGATAAAATAAACACCTTAGGGCAGGTCGCCCCGTGGATGGCCAGCCTTTGCCCCTTGAGCCCCTTACACCCACGCTTCTCGCGGAGTTAATCGGGGCAGACGCGAGCGGGAGGGGCCTCGTGCCCAAGTCTGGGGCCACAACCGCCGCAGTGGTAACGCCGATACCTGCGGCCGGGCTCGGGCCCGAGGAACCCGACAAACCTGCTGCGCCGGAGGGAGCTGAGGAGGAGGCCTTTGCAGACATGGAGGTCTCCCTCGCTCCCTCCGTGCTAAAAAGAAGGCGCGACACCCTGGAAGAGGAGGAGGACCGGGAGGAGGAAGGTCCCTCCGAGCAGGGGGAGTCGTCGCCCGCCGCGGGTACTGCGCCCCCCCCCGCCACGCTGTCGTCATCACCAGCGATCGGCAGGGGTCGCCTGTCCCTCGGGAGGCTGAGGGAGATGGGTCTGTCCGGCGCATTCCTCCCGGGGATGGGGACGAGACCCTGCCCGTGGGGGGGGTCGCGGAACAACCCGCGGCGGAAAATGAAATTGACATTCTATCGGTGCCGTTAACCCTCGCCGGGTCGGGCGGCCTGGGGTCTGGGTCGGGCGAGCTCGGGGATAATGAGATCACCCAATGCCACCCGGACATCTCCCAGGGGCTGCTCGACCTGGTAGAGTTTTTTATTCAAAACACCCCATCCGCTGGGTCGGAGGTTGGTGGCGGGGAGGAGGCTGACCCCCTGGCTGCGTCTCTGGTGCCGGACGTACTGGAGGAGCTGGGAATTGTTCTCTCCCCGGTTTCTCCGGTCGTTCCGGCGTCTGGGGCGGAGGGGAGCTCTGAACCGCCGTCGTCTTCTGGCCCAGCACCCCTAGAGGAGCCCAGGGAGGAATCCTCTGCTGCCAATCCTGGGGGTGGGATCCGGGCGGAGGCGGGGCTGGCTGGTGCGGCCGAGCTGTTCGTTGTGCACTGCGCGGCGGATGGGTCGGCCGCTGGTGATGACCCCCTGGAGGAGAATGGGGACTCGGTGATGGGTACGGAGGACGATTCGGACTCCAGCGCCGACGAGGCGATGGATGACCTTGTGCCCCATGCCGAGTCTCCCTTCATTCCCGTAAGGGAACTCCGGGATTTTATGGCCACATGCCTGGGTCGGCGCAAAAAGGTCTGGCTGGCCCTCGACAGGTGGTCAGAGCTGGTGCTGCTCATCGTATCCATCTGCGCCGCCGTTAAGATCATGGGCGCGGACGAGGGTGTGAACCCGCTCGAGCTGCTTCGGCTCAGAACGTTTCTCACTGGGCTGCTGAGGAAGTGGCGGCTGACCAGCGGCTGTGCTTCCTCCCCCCGTTAGGTGTAGGTAGAGGTTGCACTATGCTTCTGACATGAAGATAACCATAGCCAGCCTCACATCAACGGCAGCAGGGAGGCGCGCCGCAGATTCAATAACTTCTCGGTCCTTCGGGACGGGAAGTATGCGGTGTGCTTCCTGCAAGAAACCCACACTGTTCCGGGAGACGAAGCCACGTGGCTCCTGGAGTGGCAAGGAGGGGTCAGCATGAGTCGCCTCTCCAACAATTCCAACGGGGTGGCTATCTTGCTGGCCCCGCATTTTCAGCCGGAGATCTTGGGGGTCAAGGAACACGTGCCGGGCCGCTTGCTCCAGGTCACTGTTTGCCTGGGGGGCGTGCCGCTCCATCTTCTTTGAAGAAGTGTCCGCTCTTCTGGGCTCCATCGACGTAGGCGAGAGCGTCATCCTCGGGGGGGATTTTAACTGCACCCTCGAGGCGACGGACCGTCCGGGTCCCCCGTGATGCCCGGCGGTGATGGAGAAGTTGAGGGACCTGGTCGGGTCCTTCGACTTGGTGGACGTCTGGCGAAATCTTCATCCCGACTCCAGCGCCTTCACTAACGTGAGGTCTGGAGGAGGAGGGTCCAGAATCGACCGCCTCTACATTTCCCGGGCGTACGTCTCCTGTGTTCCGGCGGCTTCCATGCGGCCGTTGCCGTGCACGGACCACCACCTGGTGTGGGCGGAGCTCGTTCCGCTGCGCATGCGGGGGGGGGGTCCGCGTACTGGCACTTTAACAACCTGCTGCTGGAGGACGCGCGGTTCCGGAATTCATTTCGTCGGTTCTGGTCTGACTGGAGAAGGAAGCAGGGGGGCTTCCCCTTCTTGAGGCTGTGGTGGGACGTGGGCAAGGCTCACATCCGTCTCTTCTGTCAGGAGTACGCGAAGGGGTCGACCAAGAGGCGGGAGGCCCGGGTCGGGCGGTTGGAGAAGGAGGTGCTCGACCTGGAGTCCCATCTCGGTCAAGTCGTCGGGGACCCGGCCCTGCGGAAGGTGTACGAAGAGAAGAAGGGCGCGCTGAAGGACCTGCAGCTCGTCGGGTCCCGAGGCGCATACGGGAGGTCGCGGATCCAGCTCCTGCGGGACCTGGACCGCGGCTCCCCCTTCTTCTACTCACTGGAAAAAAGACGGGGGGTCCGTAAGCAGCTCTTGGGGCTGTTGGCCGACGACGGATCTCTGGTCTCGGATCCGGAGGGAATCAGCGCGGAGACCCGCGCCTACTACGGGGCTCTGTTCTCTCCGGATCCGTCCAGTGAGGATGCGCGCAGAGTTTTGTGGGAGGACCTGCCGAAGGTCAGTCCGGAGGGCGCTGAAAAATTGGACGCTGCGCTAAGCCTGGCAGAGCTGACCAGCGCCCTCCGCCAGCTATCTAGGGGAAAGTCCCCGGGGCTGGACGGGCTGACCGTGGAGTTCCACAGGATGCTCTGGGACGTCTTGTGGGGCGACTATGCGTGGGTCCTGGGGGAAAGTTTGGCGACCGGGGAGATGCCCCTCTCTTGGCGCAGGGCGGTCATTGTCCTGCTGCCTAAGAAGGGCGATCTCCGCCTCCTTAAGCACTGGCGCCCGGTCTCCCTCCTCAGCACGGACTATAAAATCTTTGCCAGGGCCATGTCTGCTCGCCTTGGCACCGTGCTGGCCCACATGATCCACCCCGACCAGTCCTACACGGTCCCGGGCCGGACCATCAACGATAACATCCATCTGGTCCGGGACCTGGTCCACCACTCCCAGAGGGCTGGTCTGTCGGTCGCCTTCCTCTCCCTGGATCAGGAGAAGGCGTTCGACATGGTGGATCACGAGTATCTCTTCGGGACTCTGCGCGCATTCGGGTTCGGGACGCATTTCGTCGCCCGGATCCGACTTCTGTATGCCGCCGCAGAGTGTCTGATTAAAGTTAATGGGTCCTTGACGGCGCCCCTTCGCTTCGGGAGGTGGGTGCGTCAGGGATGCCCCATGTCCGGTCAGTTATACGCCATTTGCATGGAGCCATTCCTGCGCCTCTTGCGGAAGAGGTTGACGGGACTGGCTCTGCAAGGGCCGGGCGTGGAGGTGGTCCTCTCGGCTTACACCGATGACGTGCTCCTCACGGTCACGGATCCCGCTGACTTGCGGAGGATGCGGGAATGCCAGCAGATTTACTCGGACGCATCCTCCGCCAAGATCAACTGGGAGAAATGTTCCGGACTCCTGGTGGGTCAGTGGCGGGTTGACTCCCTGACGGAGGAGTTCAGGCCTTTCGCCTGGAGCACCACGCACCTCCTCTATTTGGGAGTCTACCTTAGCCCTGCCGAGGACGCCTGGCCGGCGAACTGGGAAGAGCTGGAGGCCAAAGTCACCGCTCGCCTAGGACGCTGGACAGGACTGCTCCGAGTGTTGTCCTACAGGGGTCGAGCGCTGGTCATAAACCAGCTGGTGGCCGCCATGTTGTGGTACCGGTTGGTCAGTTTGGTCCCTCCCCCTGCGTTTGTAGCCAAGATGCAGAAGAAGCTCATCGACTTCTTCTGGGACAAAAGGAAGCACTGGGTCTCTGCCACGGTTCTGTGTCTCCCGCTTAGAGAGGGCGGTCAGGTGCTGGCGTGCCTTCGCACCCAGGCTGCGACTTTCCGTCTTCAGACGCTGCAGAGATACCTGTACATCGAGAATCCTCCGAGATGGTGTGCGCTGGCGACGTTGTTCTTCCGCCAGCTGCACGGCCTCAATTACGACATGCAGCTCCTGTTTGTGAAAGTGGGCGGCAGGCGTGCCGACCTGCGGGAGCTGACTGTCTTCTACCAGGAACTACTATGGGTTTGGAACTACATCGCTTCCAGGCGGAGCTTTCCCCCATCAGGAGCGGTGGCTCTCCTTCGGGAGCCGCTGCTCAGGAATCCGCCCCTCCACGAATGCGGGTTTGGGCGGCTGGCGGAGGCTGTGCCTGGTGGGGTGACCAGAGTCGGGGACCTGCTCGATGGCGGAGGAGCGGGCTGGATGGCGCTGGAGGAGCTGGCGTGGCGCCTGTCCTGGGCCAACGTCCGGCTCGCGGCCGAAGCCATCGAGTCGGTGAAAGCGGCACTGGGCCCCGACTCCACTAGGTGTATCGAGGCGGCTCAAGCACGTGGGGCGATCCCTTCCGAGCTTACCCCCGTCCGGATGGAATTCCTCATCGGCGCCCGGCCCCGAAACTCCCTTCGGGAGCCGGCGCCTCACAACTTGAGCCGTCTCGAGGAAATACCCTCCGTGCCTTTTCATTCCGCGTGGAGGGGTTTCCTGTACGGGCTGCTCCTGCACACACTCTCCACTTTGCCATCTTTGTCTACTGTCCGGACACGCCTTGGCATGGCGTCTTGCCGACTGGCGGTGGCGGAGGTCCCCAATGGAGGGCTCTCTACGCGGGAGTCCTCCCTTGTTCCATCGGGGACTTGGCCTGGAGGGTGTTGCACGGAGCGGTCCTGTGCAATAATGTTTTAAGTAGGTTCACGGACTCCCAGGCCGTCTGCATTTTTTGCGGCCTGGAGGAGTCCGTGTTTCACGTTTATATGGAGTGTGAGAGGTTGCAGCCCCTCTCTCACTACTTGAAGGGGCTGCTCCTCGATTTTTGGTTGCACTTCAGTCCCACGCTCTTGATCTACGGTCACCCGGTGCGGAGGGGAGCGGACAGGCTGGAGGACCTCCTTGTGGGCCTGCTCCTGGGCCTGGCTAAAAGAGCAATCAATTGGTCCAGGCTGCGGGCGGTCGAGGGGGTCGTCCAGCCGGATTGCCTGCCTCTCTTCCGCGGCCATGTTTGCGCCCGGGTGGCCCTGGAGATGGAGCACGCAGTGTCCGCCGCTTGAGTATTTCCGTGACCGGTGGGTGCCGCGGGGACTGGAGTGCATTATCAATTCGGAAAACCAAATTTTAATTTGATTTGTTAAGATTTAGTTGAACTTTTGTTTATTTACAGTCTAATTGGGTTTTTTGGGTTCAAACAAAAAGAGGACCCTCAATCACTAAGAGTCTTCAGTGCATTTCTGGCTGTTCAGCTGCCTCAATCAGCAGGAGGAGAAGGAGCTGCCAAATCAAAAGAGTGGAGAGTGGAAAGTGGTGTTCTCCTGACCAGGAAGAGGAGGAGAACAATATACCACCACCTTCACCTCCTCCACCATCATCACAGCAACTGAGGTGCCTGGAGAGATAGGACAGAGGAGGAGAAGGAGAAAGGAGGCCAGCAACAACACCAACCAGGGGAGAGGCCTTTCCATTACTGCCTCCCCAAATTGGCCTCCACTTCAGGAGAGGGAGAGAGGGGAGAGAAGCAACCAACAACCACCAACTGTTTGGAAGGAGGGAGGAACAAAAACATCTCTTCTGAACATCTACAGGTGGGTGTTATTTGGGGCACTCTCCCAAAGACTTTGTATTTTAGGTGGGGGGGAGAAAAGAAGAAACAAGGCCAGATCATCAAGGGGTGTAGTGTGTGTGTGTGTGTGGCTCTTGTTAAAAGCTAGGCCACGCACACCACTAATTAGCACCCCTTCTATTGCCTGGCCTGGGACAGCTGGAGCTGCCTAGGTGAAGTCTTTAATTTCATTAATTGCACCGTTAAGACCTGCTGCAGGACTGAGCCTGGGCATCTCCAACTTTCCCAGGTGAAGACATCTTCTCCCCCTGCCAGAAGACCACCACCACCAAAGACTTTTAAATCCCATCAGAGATTGCACCCCTGCCAACACCCACCCACCATCCTGAGTGGCAACACTGCCCTTGCGGCCTCCCTCCTTCCCACCCCCCTCCTCTCTCTCTCTTTGTCTCTCTCTGCCTGTTTCTCTGAGGCACCTCATTTTTCATCTCTTTTTATTAATTGCCTATTGAGCAGAGGGGAGAAGGCCCCTCTCCCAATTTCAAACAATAAGGGGAGAGGTGTAGTCTTCATTTTAATCAGCTCCCTCTGCTCAATAGAGGACAAAAATAAAAATACCTGAGGCCATTAAAACTTTCAGGCCTGTGACTTGGGGTGAGTGTAGCCCTTATAAAAGCACCCCAGAATGGCGACTGCATCTTCGCCGGTGGCGGGGCAAGCCAGGACTTATGCGGGAGTGGCAGCCACAGCCACAGCTGCTCCCGCTGCTTCTGCTGCCCCATCGCCTTTCAGATTAATAACAAAAAAGCTTGGGGTGAAGAGCTACACTCACCCCACTATGACCATTGAGGCCTGCGTTAAAGCCATGGCTGGGGTTGTCGGCCCCTCAGCCATCGTCGCGGCCTCAAAAATGTATGGGAAGGCTGTGTTCTTCCTGGGGTCGGAGCGGGCGGTGTCCCTGGCCGTCACCAAGGTGCTCACCGTGGGCGGGACCTTCCTGCCGGTGGATCCTCTCGAGGCCACCGCGCAGAGGATCGTCATTTCCAACGTCCCGCCCTATGTTCCTGGTGAGCTCCTCCTTCCCCATTTACGTCAACTTGGGGAGGTGAGGTCGGGGATCACACCCATCCCGCTCGGCTTCCGGGAGGCCAGCCTTTGCCACGTCTTCTCCTTCCGGCGCCAGCTGTTTATCCAGCTGGCGCGGGAGGAGGACACCGACGGGGCGTTCATCGTCCTCCACGAGGGGACCGCCTATCGCGTCTTTTGGACGTTGGACGGTGTGCGGTGCCACGCCTGTAAGGAGGTGGGGCACATCAGGAAAAACTGCCCCGCCTCCAAGGCCGCCGGATCATCTCGTGCGGCCGAGGCTGGCGCCGCCGCCGCTCCTCCCCCCGGATCTGCCCGCGCGTCGAGAACGCCTGATGCGCGGTTGACGTCGGGGGCCGATCCCACCAGGGCCTCCGGCGGGTGGGAGGGAGCGTGTCCGGCCGGAAAGAAGGAGCAGGAAAAAAATAAACACCTTAGGGCAGGTCCCCCTGTGGATGGCCAGCCCTTGACCCTTGCGCCCCTTACACCCGCGCTCCTCGCGGAGTTAATCGGGGCAGACGCGAGCGGGAGGGGCCTCGTGCCTGAGCCTGTGGCCGCAACCGCCGCAGCGGTAACGCCAATACCTGCGGCCGGGCTCGGGCCCGAGGAGCCCGACAAACCTGCTCTGCCGGAGGGAGCTGAGGAGGAGGCCTTTGCAGACATGGAGGTCTCCCTCACTCCCTCCGTGCTAAAAAGAAGGCGCGACCCCCTGGAAGAGGAGGAGGACTGGGAGGAGGAAGGTCCCTCCGAGTAGGGGGAGTCGTCGCCCACCATGGGTACTGCGCCCCCCCCCCGCTGTCGTCATCACCAGCGATTGGCAGGTGTCGCCTGTCCCTCGGGAGGCTGAGGCAGATGTGTCTGTCTGGCGCGTGCCTCCCGGGGATGGGGACGAGACCCTGCCCGTGGGGGGGGGTCACGGAACAACCCGCGGCGGAAGGTGAAATTGACATTCTATCGGTGCCATTACCCCTCGCCGGGTCGGGCGGCCTGGGGTCTGGGTCGGGCGAGCTCGAGGATAATGAGCTCGTCAATGCGACCCGGACATCTCCCAGGGGCTGCTCGACCTGGTAGAGGCTTTAATTCAGAACACCCCATCCGCCGGGTCGGAGGTTGGTGGCGGGGAGGAGGATGGCCCCCTGGCTGCGTCTCTGGTGCCGGACGTACTGGAGGAGCTGGGAATTGTTCTCTCCCCGGTTTCTCCGGTCGTTCCGGCGTCTGGGGTGGAGGGGAGCTCTGAACCGCCGCCGTCTTCTGGCCTAGCACCCCTAGAGGAGCCCAGGGAGGAATCCTCTGCCGCCGATCCTGGGGGTGGGATCCGGGCGGAGGCGGGGCTGGCTGGTGCGGCCGAGCCGTTCGCTGCGCACTACGCGGTGGACGGGTCGGCCGCTGGTGACGACCCTGTTAGAATAAAATTTTGCTGGACAAGATTGCTGGACAAGATTTTGCTGGAAAAGACACAAACAACAAACTCGCTGACTGGGACTAATTGAATCACTGCACAGTGAGACATGCCACGCTTACGCATGGCTGGAACAAAGTTCGTCTCGTGTCCTGACTAGGACTAATTGGACCACTGAGGACTAACAAGGTTCACTGGTATCCTATCATCAAACTAATCACTTGTATCCTATTATCGAACGAATCACATTCTACCGGGGAACAAGACGGAACGAAGACCTGAAGAGGCAGAATTGGCAACACAAGTGTGTAAACTCCTGACTGGAGGAAAATAATGATATGCGCTAATAAACTAATTGATTGGATGAATGTAAATGATCTAAAACCAACTTCTTGGAATTGTATATAAGCTCGGCACGTACTACTTTCGGGGAGAAGGTGCTCTCGCAGACCGTGTGGTTGCAGACGCTTCTCCCAGAGCTCTGTCATTTAATAAACTTGTCTCTCTTACTCAAAGTCTAGTTTCCGAGGAATCATTTTTCCTACAACAAATTGGCGCTGCGAGCAGGGTGCCATGTAGCTGAACAGTCGTTCGAATCAGTGACCAGGGTGAGTAGTCAGATTTTTGACCGCCCATAAATCAGAGACACTCGACAAGGCGACTGAACGGCGAAGCGGCACCAAAACGAATCTGGGACACAGACTGAGTGGGTAAGAGACACTACTTGATATGTATGTGTGTATTTGTATTTGTGCAATAGTAACTAAGTAACTAAGAAAAACCTCGGATCAGGAGGACACTTGTCTCAGACACCTAGCCTCAGGCTGCTTGTTATGAGGGCAAATGCCCCACGCGAAGGCCAGGACCATTAAGTAGGTGCCGAGACTCGAGACTCCAAGGTGTTCTAAAGTCGTGATACTAGTCGAGTATGGTTAACATTTTTCTGCATTATATCATGTTGCTAAGTGAACTAGGAGATTATTAGTGTCGGTGTTGTAGGACCCTGATCAGGTAAACAGACACCGGGGAGGGGTAGAAACCCCGTCCAACAAGCAAGCGTTACACGTCCGGGCAGCTTTGAGAGAAAGACAAACCCGGACCTCTGAGAACGCTGGCATAGAGTGCAACAAGAAGCTCAGGTATTCTCGGAAGGAAAGAATAGGGGGGCTCTCTAAGGAACAGATCTCCAGACACGAAGGAACGATTGGTGAAGCAGCGGCGATGTCAGGTGTGGAAGTTAAGAGGGGACCTTCGGGCTCCCTCACATATTCTTATATGACAAACCGACAGTCGTTAATTAAGAAGATGCAGAAAGACGGGTGGGATGTGTCACAGAGTTTAGAACTCCAGAGAAGCTGGTTGACTAAACAGACAAAGGATAAAACCAAGAAGGCAGGAGTGTTATTAGTACACCAACTAGCAGGACTCATTGAACAAGTTAACGTAATAAAGAAAGTTGCACAAGACAAAGTACAGATCGTTATGGAACTAGAGACAAAGGCGAAATGTCAAGCAAAGATTATAAAGGAATTAGAGTGTAAGGTATACGAGGGGGGGCAAATGGGAACTTGTCCAGACACCACCTCCCTTCCCCCATATTACAGTGCAGAACCAACAGCCCCTGCAGGCGAGGGGGACGTTGAAATAGTCGAGATGGCTCCTGTGAGTCGGGGCGGGACATTGGCTAATCCCACCGCCAGTACCCAATAAAGGCGGAGGCCAGGAAAGCAGTCGTGGACATAGTGAAGGGGCTAGTAGAAAGGGGTATCCTGAGGGAAACCACAAGCACTACTAATTCCCCCACATGGCCAGTAGAGAAACCTGATGGGAGCTATAGGTTGACTATAGACTATACGGCCCTCAACAGGGTCACTCCTAAATTACACCCCATCGTTGCCAGCCCCTCAACAATTTTGAATGGGCTATCCCCTGAACAGAAGATATTCACCGTTTTAGACATAGCTAACGGATTCTGGGCACTCCCATTAGATCCGGAATCACAAGAGAAATTTGCATTCACAGTAGGGGATAAACAATATACATGGACCCGATTGCCACAGGGATTCCATAATAGCCCAGCTATTTTTCACCGCGTCATGAGTGATATCCTAAAACAGATAGAAGTACCTAAAGGAAGCACTATTTTGCAGTACGTCGACGACATACTAATAGCCTCGGAAACAAAGGCAGACCATCTGGCAACCCTATATTTAGTACTAAGGGCCCTAGAGACGGCTGGCCTCAAGGTAAGCCCTAAAAAAGCACAGATAGGAAAAACTCAGGTCCTATACCTGGGACATCTAATCTCCCAAGGACTTAAAGAAATGCCACAGGACAGGAAACACGCTGTCCAGGGCATGCCGAGACCCGTAACAGTATGCGGAGTCAGGAAGGTACTGGGGCTCTTTAATTACAGTCGAAATTTTATCCCGGGGTTCGCTAAATTAGCAGAACCTATACAAAGATTAGTGAAAGGGGGTAAACTCGCGTTGGAACCGATAGATTAGGACCGGAACAAGAGGAAGCTTATACTCAACTAAAGTCTGAGCTAGTATCAGCCCCAGGGCTAGGACTGCCAGATATGAGTAAGGACTTCCACATACATTGCAACAATGAAGAAGGGTTTTACACAGCAGTAGTTACACAGGATCATGGGGATAAAAGAAGGCCCGTCGCCTACTATTCCACAGCGGAGGGACCGGTAGTCACAGGGCTCTCCCGGTGCATAGCTGCATTGGATTGTGCGGCTTGGGCAGTAAAGGTTAGTGAGCCGATAGTAATGACAGGAAACATTATATTGCACACTAAACACACTCTGGTAGAGATGCTGAATACCGGGAAATTAAGATCCGTCTCGAACATGAGACGTGCCAAGTGGGAGGCCGTCCTCCTCCCTCCGAGTAAAGCACACAGGGGAGAACCCGGCAGAAGGAATACTGGGAACTGGGGAGCCCCACAACTGTGGGGACGTAGATATGAACCTGGAAGAAGATAGGATGAAAGACACCCCTTTAGCGACAGCGGAAGAGACGTTGTACGTAGATGATTCATGCAAGTATATAGATGGGCTGCCCCGAACGGGGTGGGCGGTGGTTAATGGCGAATTAAAAACCATAGAGTCAGGACGGATTGATGGAGGCCTATCGGCCCAAATAGCAGAGCTAGTGGCTCTAACCAGGGCACTAGAGTTGTCAGAGAATAAAATCGTGAACATTTACACAGATAGTAGGTATGCCTTTGGGGTGGTCCACGATTGTATGACTGCATGGGGTAGGAGGGGATTCATTACTACGGGAGGCAATCCCATAAAACACCAGCTGAGGATAGAAGCCCTCCTAGAAGCTAGCGACAAACCCCAACAGGTAGCAGTAATTAAGATTAAGGCACATCAGAGGGAACCGGACCTGACTAGCCCGGACTGGTTAAATCACTAGGGGAACCAGGCTGCGGACCAAGCAGCACAAAGGGCGCTAGAGCAAGAAAGGATCGAAGAAGTACCAATAGCCGCTGTGAGCAGCTCCGAGGACGAGATAAGTATTGACGAACTCCACGAGGACACCCCCGACGTCGAAAAAGGTACGTGGGAAGAACAAGGCGCAAAGTGGGGAAGCGATAATGTCTGGCGAAAGGATAACAGGGTAATGGCCCCCAAGTGCATTCAAAATACGCTATTAGAACTCCACCATGGGCTTGTACACTCAGGGAGAGAAGCGATGATGGGAAGCCTCAGCAAAGAATGGTAGTGGAAGGGGATGGGAAGAGATATCGCGAGATACTGCCATCGATGTATCACCTGTGCGCAGTATAACCCCGGGCGACCCATAAAAGTCAAAATGGGACATCAACCAAGGCCACGAGGGCCCTGGGAGCATATACAAATAAACTTCACAGGTCCCCTTCCACCGTCACACGGCAAAACATACTGCCTCGTGGTCATAGACCAATTCACCCACTGGGTAGAGGCTTTCCCCACGCGAAATTGCACTGCTTTGACGGTTGCCAGAGTCTTAGCTGAAGAAGTAATCCCCAGGTGGGGAATACCAATTCAAATGGACTCTGATCAAGGTACCCACTTTACCGGGAGTGTTATAAAAACGGTATGCCAATTAATGGGAATTAAACAAAAATTCCACATACCATACCACCCTCAAAGTTCGGGCATGGTGGAACGAATGAACCGAACCCTTAAAAATGCATTGGCAAAGGCAATGCAGACGTCAGGGAAAACCTGGACTGAAGTATTGCCCATTATCCTAATGAAGCTGCGAGCCACTGAAAACCGAACGGCAGGCTTGACCCCTTATGAATTGATGACAGGAAGGGCGATGCAATTGCCAGAAGGCATCATAACAGGTGGGGCCGATGTAGGCCCTTTAAAAGATAGACTAAAACGATACGTTCTGGAACTTAGCACTCAATTAAAGGAGATGCGAAAGAATGTCCGCGATAATCAGGAGGACAAGGATCGGGCACAAGAGCTCACAATGACGGCTTATGTTCCCTCAGCGGGTAGTAAAGTCATGGTGAAAACTCTGCCCAGCAAACCAGGGTTCGCCCCAAAATGGAGTGGGCCATATGAAATCATAATCAGTGGGGATACCTGTGCCTGTCTAGACATAAGGGGTAAAGGAGTATGGAAGCATTGGACACAATTGAAAGTATATAAAGACAACTGACTGGCTACTTTCTGAATCTGTTTTACAGGTGATCTGCATACCCTTTGTCATAAAATTCCTGTAAAGACTGGACTGTAGTGATATATTAATCATGTTTAGAGTATTATGGGTAATGGCATTATTTTATATTGTCACGGGAAGCGCGGTACCCCATTTACGTAAAGAGAGAGGATTGCATGTAAATACCTTTCTGTATATGTCATATGTCTATGCGAAAAAAATGGGCCAAAGCTCCTGCTGGGTGTGCGCCCATGTGCCCACCCATACGGGGGGAGGAATCCCATTAAGGCCTATCCCCTTTAAGCTAGAGGAGATGGTAGGGTGGTCATTATACTCTAATACCACCTGGAATAAGGAGGATACCATACAAACCCAAAATAGCTTGAATCCAGGTCAGCTGGAACATGAGTGGAAACAGGCAGGGTATAACCCCATGAACTTTAAAGGATGGTTTCATCCCCAGTACGATAATCGAAGGTATCCAGAAGAGCTATTAGTCAGCACAGGGGGAAAACTAAACAATGCAGAGGGGGAAGTCTGCTTGGTAAACTATGACGAGACAGGGTTAGTGGTTGGATGGAGTAAGTGCAAGTATAATTGCACTTTAACCAAAACCAGTACTAAACCACCAGGTGCCCTAGAATGGCCCTACGTGGGAACGTTTAATTTATCCGAAGTGCTAAACCGGACTAGCAATCTACCCTGGAGGGGAATACCTGGGATCATGTACCAACTTTGGAACAAATTTGAGGCCTATAATAATACCTATTTCATTTGCGGATATAAGGTGTATCCATGGCTTCCACGAACCTGGACTGGGTCATGCTATATAGGATATGTAGTACCATACATCCATTATTTATCCTCCCTAACCCACCACTATGGATACCAGTCATTATGGCAACCAGCCAAGCGTGTTAAGAGAGCTATTACGGAAACCGAAAGATTCTGGGCTATAGCATTCCCCTGGTACGGAACAGGAAAAATAGCAAGGGAATCCATAAACATGGCAGCAGTGCTCGAACAAATAGCCAACGATACGGCTGAGTCCCTGAGAGAAATGAGTGCCGAAATGGTGGTGATCCAGACCACCGCCTTACAGAATAGGATAGCCCTAGATTATCTGTTGGCAGCGCAAGGAGGCACCAGTGCCCTGATCGGGACAGACTGCTGTACATATGTCCCAGATAGCTCCGAGAATATCACGAGCCTAGCAAATCATATCCAAGAAGAAATAAAGAAGCTCCATCAACCCACAAGCACAGGGTGGCTTGATTGGTTGCTAGGGAAAACCGGGTGGGGAGCGTGGATGATGCAAGGGATAATAATAATAGTTGTAATTTGTATGTTGATGTGTTGTGCGCTGAGCCTTATGAAGTTGTGTTGCCAAACTGCTATGAAAACTGTGATGCCGATCGCCTCTATCGAGGAGGAACACACCAACCTGCTACCAAGGGACGAAGAACAACAATACGACACTGTCGAAGGAACAACCGAACCCCCGGACATAAGCCACTGGCTGTAAGCACCGACGAAAGGGGGACCGAGGATGGTCATCTGGGAGCAAATGAATCGTGCTCCAGGACCAAGAGGAGGGATTGTTAGAATAAAATTTTGCTGGACAAGATTGCTGGACAAGATTTTGCTGGAAAAGACACAAACAACAAATTCGCTGACTGGGACTAATTGAATCACTGCACAGTGAGACATGCCACGCTTACGCATGGCTGGAACAAAGTTCGTCTTGTGTCCTGACTGGGACTAATTGGATCACTGAGGACTAACAAGGTTCACTGGTATCCTATCATCGAACTAATCACTTGTATCCTATTATCGAACTAATCACATTCCGCCGGGGAACAAGACGGAACGAAGACCTGAAGAGGCAGAATTGGCAACACAAGTGTGTAAACTCCTGACTGGAGGAAAATAATGATATGCGCTAATAAACTAATTGATTGGATGAATGTAAATAATCTAAAACCAACTTCTTGGAATTGTATATAAGCTCGGCACGTACTACTTTCGGGGAGAAGGTGCTCTCGCAGACCGCGTGGTTGCAGACGCTTCTCCCAGAGCTCTGTCATTTAATAAAGTTGTCTCTCTTACTCAAAGTCTAGTTTCCGAGGAATCATTTTTCCTAGAACAACTCCCTGGAGGAGGATGGGAACTTGATGATGGGCACGGAGGACGATTCGGACTCCAGCGCCGACGAGGCGATGGACGACCTCATGCCCCTTGCCGAGTCTCCCCTCATTCCCGTAAGGGAACTCCGGGATTTTATGGCCACGTGCCTGGGTCGGCGCGATAAGGTCCGGCTGGCCCTCGACAGGTGGTCGGAGCTGGTGCTGCTGATCGTATCCGTCCGCGCCGCTGTTAAGATCATGGGCGTGGACGAGGGTGTGAACCCGCTCGAGCTGCATCAGCTCAGAACGTTTCTCACTGGGCTGCTGAGGAAGTGGCGGCTGACCAGCGGCTGCGCTTCCTCCCCCCGTTAGGTGTAGGTAGAGGTTGCACTATGCTTCTGACATGAAGATAACCATAGCCAGCCTCAACATCAACGGCAGCAGGGAGGCGCGCCGCAGATTCAATAACTTCTCGGTCCTTCGGGACGGGAAGTATGCGGTGTGCTTCCTGCAAGAAGCCCACACCGTTCCGGGAGATAAAGCCACGTGGCTCCTGGAGTGGCAAGGAGGGGTCAGCATGAGCCACCTCTCCAACAATTCCCGTGGGGTGGCTATCTTGCTGGCCCCGCATTTTCAGCCGGAGATCTTGGGGGTCAAGGAGCACGTGCCGGGCCGCTTGCTCCAGGTCACTGTTTGCCTGGGGGGCGTGCCGCTCCATCTGGTGAACGTGTACACCCCTCAGGCCGGTGCGCAGCAAGTGCGCTTCTTTGAAGAAGTTTCCACTCTTCTTGGCTCCATCGACGTGGGCGAGTGCTTCATCCTCGGGGGGGATTTTAACTGCACCCTCGAGGCGAGGGACCGTCCTGGTCCCCCGCGATGCCCGGCGGCGATGGAGAAGTTGAGGGACCTGGTCAGGTCCTTCGACTTGGTGAACGTCTGGCGAAATCTTCATCCCGACTCCAGCGCCTTCACTAGCGTGAGGTCTGGAGGAGGAGGGTCCAGAATCGACCACCTCTACATTTCCCGGGCGTACGTCTCCTGTGTTCCGGCGGTTTCCATGCGGCCGGTGCCGTGCACGGACCACCACCTGGTGTGGGCGGAGCTCGTTCCGCTGCGCACGCGGGGCGGGTCCGCGTACTGGCACTTTAAGAACCTGCTGCGGGAGGACGCGCGGTTCCGGGATTCGTTTTGTCGGTTCTGGGCCGACTGGAGGAGGAAGCAGGGGGGCTTCCCCTCCTTGAGGCTGTGGTGGGACGTGGGCAAGGCTCACGTCCGTCTCTTCTGTCAGGAGTACGCGAAGGGGTCGACCAAGAGGTGGGAGGCCCGGGTCGGGCGGTTGGAGAAGGAGGTGCTCGACCTGGAGTCCCGTCTCGGTCAAGTCGTCGAGGACCCGACCCTGCGGAAGGTGTACGAAGAGAAGAAGGGCGCGCTGAAGGACCTGCAGCTCGTCAGGTCCCGAGGCGCGTACGTGAGGTCGCAGATCCAGCTCCTGTGGGACCTGGACCGCGGCTCCCCCTTCTTCTACTCGCTGGAAAAAAGACGGGGGGTACATAAGCAGCTCTTGGGGCTGCTGGCCGACGACGGATCTCTGGTCTCGGATCCGGAGGAAATCAGCGCGGAGACCCGCGCCTACTACAGGGCACTGTTCTCTCCGGATCCGTCCAGCGAGGATGCGCGCAGAGTTTTGTGGGAGGACCTGCCGAAGGTCAGTCCGGAGGGCGCCGAAAAATTGGATGCTCCGCTAAGCATGGCGGAGCTGACCGGCGCCCTCCGCCAGCTCTCTAGGTGAAAGTCCCCGGGGCTGGACGGGCTGACCGTGGAGTTCCACAGGACGTTCTGGGACGTCTTGGGGGGCGACTACGCGCGGGTCCTGTGGGAAAGTTTGGCGACTGGGGAGATGCCCCTCTCTTGGTGCAGGGCGGTCATTGTCCTGCTGCCTAAGAAGGGCGATCTCCGCCTCCTTAAGTACTGGCGCCCGGTCTCCCTCCTCAGCACGGACTATAAAATCTTTGCCAGGGCCATGTCTGCTCACCTTGGCACCGTGCTGGCCAACATGATCCACCCCGACGAGTCCTACACGGTCCCGGGCCGGACCATCAACGATAACATCCATCTGGTCCGGGACCTGGTCCACCACTCCCAGAGGGCTGGTCTGTCGGTCGCCTTCCTCTCCCTGGACCAGGAGAAGGCGTTCGACAGGGTGGATCACGAGTATCTCTTCGGGACTCTGCGCGCATTCGGGTTCGGGACGCATTTCATCGCCCGGATCCGACTTCTGTACGCCGCCGCAGAGTGTCTGATTAAAGTTAACGGGTCCTTGACAGCGCCCCTTCGCCTCGGGAGGTGGGTGCGTCAGGGATGCCCCATGTCCGGTCAGTTATACGCCATTTGCGTGGAGCCATTCCTGCGCCTCTTGCGGAAGTGGTTGACGGGACTGGCTGTCCAAGGGCTGGGCGTGGAGGTGGTCCTCTCGGCTTACGCCGATGACGTGCTCCTCACGGTCATGGATCCCGCTGACTTGCGGAGAATGCGGGAATGCCAGCAGATTTACTCGAACGCATCCTCCACCAAGATCAACTGGGAGAAATGTTCCGGACTCCTGGTGGGTCAGTGGCGGGTGGACTCCCTGCCGGAGGAGTTCAGGCGTTTCGCCTGGAGCACCACGCACCTCCTCTATTTGGGAGTCTACCTTAGCCCTGCCGAGGACGCCTGGCCGGCGAACTGGCAAGAGCTGGAGGCCAAAGTCACCGCTCGCCTAGGACGCTGGACAGGGCTGCTCCGAGTGTTGTCCTACAGGGGTCGAGCGCTGGTCATAAACCAGCTGTGGCCGCCATGTTGTGGTACCGGTTGGTCACTTTGATCCCTCCCCCTGCGTTTGTCGCCAAGATGCAGAAGAAGCTCATCGACTTCTTCTGGGACAAAAGGAAGCACTGGTTCTCTGCCGCGGTTCTGTGTCTCCCGCTTAGGGAGGGCGGTCAGGCGCTGGTGTGCCATCGCACCCAGGCTGCGACTTTCCATCTTCAGATGCTGCAGAGATACCTGTACGTCGAGAATCCTCCGAGATGGTGTGCGCTGGCGACATTTTTCTTCCGCCAGCTGCATGGCCTCAATTACGACACGCAGCTCCTGTTTGTGAAAGTGGGCGGGAGGCGTGCTGACCTGCGGGAGCTGCCTGTCTTCTACCAGGAACTACTATGGGTTTGGAACTACGTCGCTTCCAGACGGAGTTCTCCCCCGTCAGGAGCGGCGGCTCTCCTTCGGGAGCCGCTGCTCAGGAATCCGCACCTCCACGAACGCGGGTTCGGGCGGCTGGCGGCGGGCAGGGCTGTGCCTGGCAATGTGACCAGGGTCGGGGACCTGCTCGATGGCGGAGGAGCGGGCTGGATGGCGCCGGAGGAGCTGGCGTGGCGCCTGTCCTGGGCCAACGTCCGGCTCGCGGCCGAAGCCATCGAGTCGGTGAAAGCGGCACTGGGCCCCGACTCCACTAGGTGTATCGAGGCGGCTCAAGCACGTTGGGCGATCCCGTCCGAGCTTACCCCCTTCCGGACGGAATTCCTCATCGGCGCCCGGCCCCAAAACTCCCCTCGGGAGCCGACGCCTCACCACTTGAGCCGTCTCGAGGAAATACCCTCCGTGCCTTTTCATTCCGCGCGGAGGGGTTTCCTGTACGGGCTGCTCCTGCACAATTTCCACTTTGCCATCTTCGTCTACCGTCCGGACACGCCTTGGCGTGCCGTGTTGCCGACTGGCGGTGGCGGAGGTCCCCAATGGAGGGCTCTCTACGCGGGAGCCCTCCCCTGTTCCATCGGGGACTTGGCCTGGAGGGTGTTGCACGGAGCAGTCCTGTGCAATAATGTTTTAAGTAGGTTCACGGACTCCCAGGCCGCCTGCACTTTTTGCGGCCTGGAGGAGTCCGTGTTTCACGTTTATATGGAGTGTGAGAGGTTGCAGCCCCTCTTTCCTACTTGAAGGGGCCGCTCCTCGATTTTTGGTTGCACTTCAGTCCCACACTCTTGATCTACGGTTACCCGGTGCGGAGGGGAGTGGACAGGCTGGAGGACCTCCTTGTGGGCCTGCTCCTGGGCCTGGCTAAAAGAGCAATCAATTGGTCCAGGCAGCAGGCGGTCGAGGGGGTCGTCCAGCCGGATTGCCTGCCTCTCTTCCGCGGCCATGTTCGCACCCGGGTGGCCCTGGAGATGGAGCACGCGGTGTCCACCGGTGTGCTTGAGTATTTCCGTGACCGGTGGGCGCCGCGGGGACTGGAGTGCCTAATCAATTCGGAAAATCAAATTTTAATTTGATTTGTTAAGATTTAGTTGAACTTTTGTTTATTTACAGTCTAATTGGGTTTTTTGGGTTCAAACAAAAAGAGGACCCTCAATCACTAAAGATCTGTTTACTTACTTCTGTAGTCTGTGTCCTGCTTTTTCAGTATAACTGCAATTGAAAACACAGACTCAACAGTGGCGACGAGTCTGATCTTACCTAGCGGCAGTTTTGCATCAAAGGAAGCTTCGTCCTCAGAAACGGGCGTCGAAAAAGGGCATCCGCCCTCAACATCCTGCATCGCACGGGAGGCCATCGGAAACCCGGGTTGGTTTGCTGGCCACGAAGTCAAGCATCAGTGAGCGTCCCTTCTACGACAGCGGCGGGTAAGCCCGATCGAGCGTCACGGGGGGGAAGTCGGCCGAGTTGTCAGTGGGAGAAGGGGAGGGAAAACGACGAAAAGGGCGGCGAACATGACCGCAGCCGATGTCAGGGGCCGGACTGCAATCGGGCAGAGACGCGCAGCAGCCAGAAAAGCGTTTATGGCCACAAGGACCGCAGGAGCGGCGGGGGAACAAGAGCAGCAACGCAGGGGAAAATAAAGGACCGCTGGGAGGCGTGGACGGCAACAGCGTGGGAATCGCCATTTTGAGTCAGCGGGGGAAGAAGACAAGCGCGGGAAAAGCCGCCAAGCGCAGGAAAAGCCGCCATCTTGAAAAAAAAAGTAATAATAATAACATCCAAAGGGGAAGGAGAAACTCAGCAAGGATACCAAAAACGGGTAGCATCACTGCTTTTGATAACGATGTGGAAGATTGGGCCACTTATGTGGAACGCATCGAAGTTTACTGTACAACGAATGAGGTACCGGATGATAAGAAAGCACTAACCCTATTAAACTCAATGGGTGCGAAGACGTACGGGTTATTAAGGAACCTTGTAACACCAGACAAACCGATAGGGAAGAGTTTCGCGGATATTGTTACTATCCTGCAGGAGCATTTAAACCCCACGCCGCTGCTGATAGCGGAACGATTTAAATTCTACAAAAGAATTCAACTTAAAGAAGAAAGCAACGCTGAATTCCTAACAGAACTGCACAAGTTATCAAAGTACTGCCAGTTTGGAACAGGACTAGCAGACGCACTGAGAGATAAGTTTGTGTGTGGGCTCCTAAGGGAAGGAACCCAGAAGCGACTGCTAGAGGAAAAGGACCTTACGCTGGACAAAGCTTTCAGCATTGCAGCATCCCACGAGGCAGCAACACGGGGCGCTGCAGAGATACAGCAAAGGCCATTGGAATTCAGCACCAATGAAATGGCATTGGGCACAGTAAAGTGCTATCGTTGTGGAAGGACAACGCATGACCAGAACCAGTGCTGGTTCAAAGATAAAGAATGCAGGCAATGTGGCAAACTTGGTCACATAGCGAGAGTATGCCGGTCAGGAAAGAAGACCAGCAGCAAAAAGTCACCGCAGGAGAAGTACAAAAAAGTACACAAGGTGACAGAGAACAGTTCAGATGAACAGAAGACGGATTCAGACTCCAGCAGTAAGCAACTGGGTTGTCTGAAAATACATAATGTGGGTAACACAGCAGACCACCAAACTATCTGGGTCACGCTTTGGATAGCAGGAGTCCAAGTGAAGATGGAATTGGACACTGGGTCGGCATTAACGGTCATGAATAAGCAAGATTACAAAAGGTTATTCTCGCACATTCCCCTGAGGGATACAGAGATTGTATTGAAAACATACATGGGGCAAATAGTATACCCCAAAGGAAAGATAAAAGTAAACGTGGTCTACAATGGTAAAGAAAGTCAGAAAATGGACTTGTATGTGTTACCTGATGGAGGTCCGCCACTACTGGGACGGGAATGGATCCGGAGAATAAATGTGGACTGGCATTCCATACAAGCACTGACTGTAGATGCCTGTAAGGAGGACGACGTCAAACCTAAACGACTGTCCAAAATCTTAGACGATGCTAAGGAGGTGTTCCAACAGGGACTTGGAACACTGAAAGGAATTACGGCAACCATCAAGGTTGAAGAACATGCAAACCCAAAATTTTTCAAAGCCAGACCGGTGCCTTATGCGATACGACCTGCTGTGGAAGCAGAGCTGGAAGGGCTAGAACGTTCAGGGGTACTGTCCAAGGTGGACTGGAGCGAATGGGCTACATCCATTGTTCCTGTCATGAAGCGTTCGTTGAGCAACAAGCCGGGGGAACCTGGGAAGGTTCGCATCTGTGGCGATTTCAAGATCACTGTTAATCCGGTTCTTCACACGGTGCAATATCCGCTTCCGTGGATTGAAGATATCTTCGCTTCGCTGTCTGGTGGGAAACACTTCACTAAAATAGACCTGGCGCAGGCGTACCTACAGATGGAAGTGGATGAAGCGTCACGTCAGTATCTCACGATCAACACGCATAAGGGCTTATATCGGTATAATAGACTGGTTTTTGGAGTGGCATCGGCTCCAGCGATTTGGCAAAGGGCCACGGAGCAGGTATTGCAGGGAATTCCAGGCACAGAATGCTACCTGGATGACATCCTGATTACAGGAGATAACGATGAGGACCACCTCGCGAATTTGGAGCAGGTGCTCATCAGATTGAAAGAATATGGGCTCAGAGTTAATCGCCAGAAATGCGAGTTCTTTCAAAAGCGAATCTCGTACTGCGGCCACGTCATTGACCGGGAGGGGCTCCATAAGTCACCTGACAAGATCAAAGCTGTTGTAAAAGCTCTTGCACCGAAAATGTATCCCAGTTGAGGTCGTTCCTCGGGTTGGTTAACTATTGCCACAAGTTTCTTCCAAATTTATCCACGGTGTTACACCCGCTAAACACTCTTTTGCAAATGGGAATACCATAGAAGTGGAGCGATGATTGTAAGCGGGCTTTTCAAAAGAGCAAGGCACTGATCACCTCTAAGGAAGTGTTGGCTCACTTTAACCCAACGCTGCCCATTCGCTTAGCTTGTGATGCTTCTCCATATGGTATTGGGGCAGTGCTCTCTCATAAGTTTCCAGATGGCTCGGAAAGGCCAGTCGCTTTCGCATCCAGATCATTGACCTCCGCTGAGCGCAACTATGCTCAGATAGATAGGGAGGCTCTCAGCCTCGTGTGGGGAGTTAAGAAATTTAACCATTACCTGCAAGGCCAAAAGTTTACGCTGCTGACAGATCACCAGCCGTTGGTTTCCATTTTCAACCCTAAGAAGGGTGTTCCGGTAATGACGGCGCAGAGGCGTCAGAGATGGTCCCTTTTCCTAGGGGCACATCAATATGATATTGAATTCAAAGGTACAAAGCAACATGGTAATGCTGATGGGCTGTCACGCCTGCCACTACCTACAGCGGAAGAGGCACCGGCAGTTGACCCTGTCGAGATATTTCACTCGACCACCATCGAATGCTTACCAGTCTCCAATGCGGGTATTGAGAGAGAGACCCGAAATGACCCGACACTGTCTCGGGTCTACGACTTGACAGTGAAGGGATGGCCAGCACATGGCGAACCACTGTTACCAGCATTCTCAGCCAGACGAGAACAGCTGTCCGTATGTCAAGGAACATTGATGTATGGAACAAGGGTGATTATTCCTCCGAAATTAAGAGAGAGAGTTCTGAAAGAATTGCACGAAGGTCATCTGGGGGAAGTCAAGATGAAAAGCCTTGCTAGGGCTTATGTGTGGTGGCCAGGTATTGACAAACAAATAGAGGATCTGACTAAAAGCTGCTCAGGGTGCCAAAAAGTTCAAAATGCACCTCCAATTGCACCGCTGCATCCGTGGGAATGGCCTTCAGCCCCATGGCAACGTGTGCATATCGGCTTTGCAGGTCCATTCATGGATTCCATGTTTTTGATAGCAGTAGACGCACATTCTAAATGGCCAGAAGTGATTAAGATGTCGACCACTACCTCTGAGAAGACGATCGCAGTTCTAAGAACCATATTTGCAAGGAATGGGTTGCCGGAGCAAATATGTTCAGACAACGGACCACAGTTCGTGTCAGTAGAATTCCAGAAATTCATGAAAAAGAATGGGGTGAAACACTATACATCTGCCCCATATCATCCGGCTACAAATGGGTTGGCCGAGAGATTTGTACAAACGTTCAAAAAGGCGATAAAGGCCATGAGTGAAGACCATATTCCACTACAACACAAGGTGGACAATTTCCTGATGGCGTATCGAAACGCCACGCATGCAGTGATAAATCAAAGCCCTGCCATAATGTTCTATAACAGAAGGTTGTGGTCCCGGTTGGATTTGTTAAAACCCAATGTGCGAAGGGAAGTCAAAAACAAGCAATTCCAGCATGTAAATAACAAGGCCACTCGTAGTTTCGAAATAGGACAACCAGTGTTGGCCAGGGACTATAGGGATGATAAATGGCAACCTGGAACAATTCGTGCACGACAAGGACCCTTGATGTACACGGTAGACGTTGGAGAGAATGTAATACGACGTCATGCTGACCAACTTGTGGAATCGAGAACAAGGGTCGACCCCATGCCTACGGCAGAGACACCAGTTGAAGAATTTATTGAGCCTGTAGCATCTACCTCAGACTCGAACGTACATGATGATGTTCAATCCATAGGAGATCAAGTGGATGAGTCACCCCAGCAACGAGAACCAGAGACCCCTGAAAGGCATTGTTGTGTATGTACCTTTAAGAGAATAACTGGTCTCAGACTGCAGTACCGGCAGTGACCACCCCTGTATAAAAGGCGCTAGTGAGCCTCTGTGTTTTCAGTTTTCCTATTGACTTCAATCAGCAAAGACTTGTTTTGTTCAACTCCTGCTGTCCGTGTCTCAATCATTCACGGACATAATACTGGCGACGAGCAGATACGAACTTACCTACAGTCTGCACCACCTCCTGGGATCCATTCCTGCAGCGAAGTGAGCAGAGGTCGAGGCCTGAAGGAAGAAAGAAGCAGTAGAAACGGGCGTCGACCGTGGGCATCCGCCCCTGTGTTAGCGGAGTTGAAGATTGCTGGAGAAGCTGTCGAAAGCGGGGCCTGATTCCTGTCGACGGTGCTTCAGCTAATCGGGCTGGTGGCAGGTAGTACACTGATCCTTCCTGGGCTGCGGCGTTCACGAACTCGAGCGGGTGGCTTGCAACGGGGCCGAGCAGTGTTGTTGGGAAGAGGAGAGAGAGAGGGTGGAGCACACAGGGCGCGGCCGGTGCTACGAAGCCGGGCTGCGTATAGACCCGAGAAGAGGGAGGCAAGAGTCCCACAGGGTTGTTCCACGATGGGAAAATAATAAAAAAAGAAATATTAAACGCGCAAGAAACCGTGAGGAGCTGCAGGTTGCAACGGGAACCGCGGAAAGCAGCGCTAGCAACAGCGGGGAAGAAGGCAAAGCGCGGGAGGTGCCATCTTAATCAGCGGGGAAGAAGGCAAAGCGTGGGAGGCGCCATTTTGTTAAATCGGGGAAGAAGGCAAAGCGCGGGAGGCACCATTTTAGATTTTCAAGATGCCGAAGACTGGCTGTATCACTGCCTTTGATAATACAATAGAAGACTGGACCACGTATGTGGAAAGAGTCGAGGTATATTGCGAGGCAAACAAAATAGCCGATGAGAAAAAGGCATCAGTATTGCTAAACTTAATGGGTGCTAGAACGTACGGCCTATTGCGGGACCTGATTACTCCAGCCAAACCGAAGGCGAAGAGTTTTAACGAAATTGTTGCTGTCCTACAGGAACACCTAAACCCTGCACTGCTGTTGATAGCAGAAAGATTTAAATTCCACAGGAGAACTCAGCATAAAGATGAGAGCAATGCTGAGTACCTTACGGAACTACGCAAGCTATCAAAGCACTGCCAGTTCGGAGCAGGACTGGCAGATACCCTATGGGACAAATTTGTCTGTGGACTCCTGAGTGAAGGAACACAGAAGAAGTTACTCTCAGAGAAAGAGCTGACGCTAGATAAGGCTTTCAGCGTGGCAGTATCGTACGAAGCAGCAGCCAGGGGAGCTGCGGAAATTCAACAAAAGCCACAGGAATACGGCACCCACGAAATGACACGGGGATTTGCAAAATGTTATCGCTGCGGCAGAACTAACCATGACCAGAAGGACTGCTGGTCCAAAGACAAAATATGCAGGCAATGCGGAAAGATGGGACACATTGCACGTGTTTGCAGGTCTGGGAAGAATACCAGCGACAACAAAAAGGCTACTAAGGAACCGTACAAGAAAGTACAAAAGATGACGGACAGTAGTTCCGAAGACCAGATGAGCGATAGTGAATCCGGGAACAGGAGACTAAGCTGTCTCAAACTTCACAATGTAATCGCAAAAGAGGATCACCGAACCATTTGGGTCACCCTCACGATAGCAGGGTCCCAAGTTAAAATGGAATTGGATACAGGATCAGCGCTAACCATCATGAATCAACGAGACTACGAGCGGCTATTCTCACACATGCTCTTGAGAGAGACATCCATCGTCTTGACGACGTATACGGGCAAAAATATACCACAGAGGAAAAATAAGGGTGCCTATCGAATACAACGGCAAGAAAATACGGAAATTGTATCTCTAAATACTGCAAAATGGTGGACCACCGTTATTGGGACGTGAATGGATCAGGAAGATAAGCTTAGATTGGCACTCCATTCATGCAATGACGGTGGACGGTAAAAAAGATGACGACGTCACTCCTGGACGATTGTCAACAATCTTAGCTAACGCCAAAGAGGTATTTCAACAAGAACTGGGCACTCTTAAAGGCGTAACCGCCTCGATAAAAATAGAAGAGAATGCAATTCCCAAGTTTTTCAAAGCAAGACCGGTACCATATGCAATTCGCCCAGCTGTCGAGGCAGAGCTGGAGAATCTGGAGAAGGCAGGCGTGTTGTCTAAGGTCGACTGGAGCGAGTGGGCGACACCCATCGTTCCTGTCATGAAGAAAACTTTAAGCAATAAGTCTGAGGAGCCAAGGAAGGTTCACATCTGTGGGGATTTCAAGGTGACGGTGAACCCAGTCCTTCACACAGTACAATATCCTCTTCCAAGGATAGAAGACATCTTCGCCTCACTGTCTGGAGGGAAGCGTTTTACAAAAATTGACCTAGCACAAGCATATTTGCAGATGGAGGTTGAAGAATCCTCTAGGAAGTATCTCACGATAAACACTCACAAAGGTCTTTACCAGTATCATCGATTGGTATTCGGAGTAGCATCAGCTCCGGCGATATGGCAAAGAGCGATGGAACAAGTCCTGCAAGGGATTCCGGGGACTCAGTGTTACTTGGACGACATCCTTGTGACAGTTGAAGATGACAGTGAACACCTTAACAACCTAGAGCAGGTGCTCACTGGACTACGGGAACATGGGCTACGAGCCAACCGCCCCAAGTGCGAGTTTTTTAAGCAACAGATATCGTATTGTGGCCACATGATTGATGAAGAGGAGTTACACAAGTCCCCTGACAAAATTGAAGTGGTTGTTAAGGCCCCAGCGCCTGAAAATGTGTCGCAACTGAGGTCATTCCTCGGATTGGTGAATTACTACCATAAGTTTTTGCCGAATTTGTCGACAGTTCTGCACCCACTGAACGCCCTGCTACGAACGGGAGTAGCATGGAAATGGAGCAATGATTGTAAGCGGGCCTTTCAGAAGAGTAAGGACTTAATCACTTCAAGAGAAGTATTGGCTCACTACAACCCAGCACTGCCGATTAGACTGGCGTGTGATGCGTCTCCCTACGGCATTGGGGCGGTACTGTCACATAAATTCCTTGATGGTTTAGAGAGGCCGATAGCTTTTGCGTCACGCTCGTTAACTTCTGCCGAGCGTAACTACGCCCAGATTGACAGAGAGGCCCTCAGCCTAGTGTGGGGGGTGAAGAAGTTCAATCACTACCTGCACGGTCAAAAATTTACTCTACTAACCGATCATCAACCTCTTGTCTCCATTTTCAACCCTCAGAAGGGCATACCGATAATGACAGCACAACGGCTGCAGAGGTGGTCCCCTTTCCTAGGGGCACACCAATATGACATTGAATACAAAGAAACTAAACAGCATGGGAATGCTGATGGATTGTCATGCCTACCGTTGCCGACGGTGGAAGAAGACCTTGCAGTGGATCCAATGGAGTTATTCCACTTGACCATAGTCGAATGTCTCCCTGTGACGAATGCAAACATAGAAAAGGATACACGGAATGACCCGACACTATCACGGGTCTATAATTTAACAGTGAAGGGATGGCCAGCACATGGCGAACCACTGCTGCCAGCATTCTCGCCGAGAAGAGAACAGCTGTCAGTGTGCAGAGGAACCTTGATGTGTGGATCCAGAGTAGTAATTCCACCTAAGTTGACGGATAGAGTGCTCAATGAGCTTCATGAGGGTCATCTGGGTGGGGTAAAAATGAAAAACTTAGCCAGAGCGTTTGTGTGGTGGCCGGGAATCGATAGAGAAATCGAAGAGATGACCAAGAGCTGTGCACGATGCCAGAAGGTCCAAAACGCCCCACCACAAGCTCCTCTGCATCCATGGGAGTGGCCCTCATCTCCATGGCAAAGGGTGCACATTGATTTTGCTGGTCCCTTCATGGACTCGATGTTTTTAATTGCGGTGGATGCATATTCAAAGTGGCCAGAGGTAATAAAAATGTCCTCAACCACCACGGAAAAAACTATCACAGTTTTACGAACCATATTCGCCAGGAATGGGCTGCCTGAACAGATTTGCTCTGACAATGGACCACAGTTTGTGTCTGAAGAGTTCCGGAGGTTCTTAAAGAACAATGGTGTTAAGCATTACACATCTGCCCCATATCATCCAGCCACTAATGGATTGGCCGAGAGGTTTGTTCAAACATTCAAGAAGGCTATCAAGGCAATGTGTAATGAAGATATACCCCTACAACACAATGCGACACATGCGGTTACCAACCAAACTCCAGCCATGATGTTCTTCAATCGAAGACTACGATGCCGCTTGGATTTGGTTAAGCCAAACGTCCGAAGAGATGTGGAGAACAGGCAGTTTCAGAATATGAATGAAAGGCCGACCAGGAGTTTTAAGATAGGTCAACCAGTTTTGGCCCGGGACTACCGCACAGAGAAATGGCAGCCAGGAACGATTTGTACACGGCAAGGACCTCTCATGTATACCATGGACGTTGGAGAGAGCATTGTAAGACGCCATGCTGACCAGATTCTAGAGTCACTGGAAAACGTCAACTCCACACCACGATCTGATACACCTGGCAATGAAATCGACATACCAATTGCAGCTACCGCAGAATCGGTGATATTAGGAGCAGATGAACCAAACAACGACATTGATCCCGACTCAACCTTGCCAGAAGAACCTGATACCCCAAAGAGGCGTTATCCAGACAGAATCAGGAAGCCTCCTCAAAGACTGAACTTATAATTGCTTAACTTAACCAATGTATCTAGCAACCGTAATTGTGATTGTAATTAGTTATCATTTAGTTGTTAAATGAATGTTATGTACTGTTTATCTAAAAGGGGAGGGATTGTTGTGTATGTACCTTTAAGAGAATAACTGGTCTCAGACTGCAGTACCGGCAGTGACCACCCCTGTATAAAAGGCGCTAGTGAGCCTCTGTGTTTTCAGTTTTCCTATTGACTTCAATCAGTAAAGACTTGTTTTGTTCAACTCCTGCTGTCCGTGTCTCAATCATTCACGGACATAATAGGCGTTATCCGGCCCGGATCAGGAGGCCTCCTCAGAGACTGAATCTTTGAACAGTTTTGTGTGTAAATTGTATATATGTTATCCATGTAATGTTTAATTTGTGTGTACACTGTAAAGCTAAAAGGGGAGGAATTGTAGTGTATGTAACCTGTACCACCTTAAGAGGATACCTTAAGGTGATGGACTACTTTTTGATGGCTCCTGTACATTGTAGTACCGGTGGTGACCACACTGGTATATAAACCCTGCGGAGCAAAGTGTATCTCAGTTCAGCCCTGACCCTCAATCACTAAAGACCTGTTTACTTACTTCTGTAGTCTGTGTCCTGTTATTCAGTATAACTGCAATTGAAAACACAGATTCAACACAAACTGTGGTCCATTATCAGAGCAAATCTGCTCTGGCAAACCGTTTCTGGCAAATATGGTCCGTAGGACTGCAATCGTTTTCTCTGTAGAGGTTGAAGACATTTTTATCACCTCAGGCCACTTTGAATGAGCATCCACTGCTATTAAGAACATTGAGTCCATGAATGGACCAGCGAAATCAATATGCACCCGTTGCCATGGAGAGGAGGGCCACTCCCATGGGTGTAGAGGGGCATGTGGTGGTGCATTTTGGACCTTCTGGCATCCTAAGCAGCTCTTAGTTAGGTCTTCGATTTGTTGATCGATTCCCGGCCACCACACATAAGCCCTAGCAAGGCTTTTCATTTTCACTCCCCCCAGATGACCTTCATGTAGCTCATTTAGCACTCTCTCCCTTAACTTGGGTGGAATCACCACTCTGGATCCACACATCACTGTCCCCTGGCATACTGACAGCTGTTCTCTTCTGGATGAGAATGCTGGCAACAGTGAGTCGCCATGTGTTGGCCATCCCTCACCGTCAATTCATATACCCGTGACAGCGTTGGATCATTGCGGGTCTCCTTCTCTATATCCGCGTTTGTTACAGGCAATCGTTCAATTATTGATGAATAAAATATCTCGATAGGGTCCACTGCTGGTGCTTCCTCCACAGTAGGCAGTGGCAGGCGCGATAGCCCATCAGCATTCCCATGCTGTTTCGTGCCTTTATATTCGATTTCATATTGATTCGCCCCTAGAAACAGGGACCATCTTTGTAACCGCTGTGCAGTCATCACTGGAACGCCCTTCTTAATATTAAAGATGGAGACAAGTGGTTGGTGGTCAGTCAGCAAGGTGAACTTCTGCCCATGCAGATAGTGGTTGAATTTTTTTACTCCCCATACTAGGCTGAGGGCCTCCCTGTCAATCTGGGCGTAGTTGCACTCGGCTGAGGTTAGTGACCGAGACGCAAAGGCTACTGGCCTCTCCAACCCATCTGGGAATTTGTGCGACAGCACCGCTCCAATACCGTAGGGTGATGCATCACATGCCAAACGAATTGGTAGTGCTGGGTTGAAATGGGCCAACACCTCTTTTGATGTGATCAATTCTTTACACTTCTGGAAAGCCCGTCTACGTTCGTCATCCCACTTCCATGGTACCCCTGTTTGCAGTAGGATGTTCAGCGGGTGTAATACCGTAGACAAATTTGGTAAGAACTTGTGGTAATAGTTTACCAGCCCGAGGAACGACCTCAGTTGTGAAACATTTTCCGGTGCTGGAGCCTTGACTAGTGCCTCAATCTTGTCAGAGGACTTATGTAACCCCTCTTCATCGGTGACGTGGCCACAATACGAGATCTGTTTCTGGAAAAACTCGCACTTGTGGCAATTAGCTCGTAGCCCATACTCCTTTAATCTGGTGAGCACCTTCTCCAAGTTGGTGAGGTGATCACCGTCATTTTCGCCCGTGACCAAGATGTCGTCCAAATAACACTGGGTCCCTGGAATCCCTTGCAGGACCTGATCCATTGCCCTTTGCCAGATACCCGGAGCCGAGGCTACTCCAAACACCAGCCGGTTGTATTGATAGAGACCTTTATGAGTGTTGATCGTAAGGTAATGTTTCGAAGCTTCTTCTACCTCCATTTGCAAGTACGCCTGGGCTAGATCAATTTTGGTGAAGCATTTACCTCCAGATAGCGAGGCGAAAATATCCTCAATTCGTGGAAGCAGATATTGCACCGTGTGAAGGACTGGGTTCACTGTCACCTTAAAATCCCCACAGATGCGGACCTTCTTTGGTTCCCCAGGCGTATTACTCAACGACCTCTTCATTACAGGAATGATGGGTGTAGCCCACTCGCTCCAGTCCACTTTGGACAGTACTCCTGAATGTTCCAACCCTTCCAGCTCTGCTTCAACAGCTGGTCTGATCGCATAAGGCACTGGTCTGGCCTTCAGAAACTTTGGGCTTGCATTTTCCTCTATTTTAATCGTTGCTGTTATTCCTTTTAGTGTTCCTAGTCCCTCCTGGAACATTTCTTTTGCGTCAGTTAGCATTTTTGACAGTCGTCCAGGTGTGATGTCATCATCCTTTTTGGCCTCAACCTTCAGCGCCTGTATGGAATGCCAATCTAATTGTATCTTCCGGATCCATTCACGTCCTAGCAGTGGTGGTCCTCCATTTGGCAATACATATATATCCATTTTAGGTATTTCCTGGCCTTTATATGTCACTTTCACCCTTATTTTTCCTTTGGGGTAGACTTTTTGCCCCGTATATGTCTTCAAGACAATCTCTGTAGCTTTCAAGGGTATGTGTGAAAATAGCCGCTTGTAGTCTCTTTGATTTATGACTGTTAGAGCTGACCCTGTGTCCAATTCCATTTCCACTTGGACTCCGTCTATCTTGAGTGTAACCCAGATAGTCTGGTGATCCTCCATTTCGGTTACCTTATGTAGTTTCAGACAACCCAGTTCCTTGCTTCCGGAGTCTGTGTCACTTTTCTGTTCGTCTGAACCACTGTCCATCACCTGGTGTACCTTTTTGTACTTCTCCTGTGGAGATTTCTTACTGTTGGTTTTCTTCCCAGACCTGCAGACTCTTGCTATGTTTCCTGCTTTCCCACACTGTCTGCACACTTGGTCCTTGAACCAACAATCTTTCTGGTCATGTGTTGTTGTGCCGCAGCGATAGCACTTCCCTGTTCCATAGGACATTTCATTGGTGCCATATTCTTGCGGTCTCCGTTGTATCTCTGCAGCGCCCCTTGCAGCTGCTTCGTGTGATACTGCCATACTGAAAGCTTTGTTCAGCGTAAGGTCCTTTTCTGATAGAAGCCGTTTCTGGGTTCCTTCACTTTGTAGCCCACACACAAACTTGTCCCTTAACGTGTCTGCTAGTCCCGCTCCAAACTGGCAGTGTTTCGATAGCTTGCGCAGTTCCGTTAGGTACTCAGCATTGCTTTCGTCTTTGTGTTAGTTCCTTTTATGGAACTTACATCGTTCTGCTATCAGCAGCGGTGTGGGGTTTAAGTGGTCCTGTAGGATTTCTACTATGCTTTCAAAATTCTTGTTTACCGGCTTCTCTGGGGTTATTAGATTTCGCAGTAACCCATACGTTTTTGCACCCATGGAATTTAACAGAACCAGTGCTTTATTAGCATCTGGCACTTCATTCGCCCTGCAGTACACCTCAATACGTTCCACATATGTCGCCCAATCTTCGACTTCATTGTCGAACATAGAGATACTGCCACTCTTCGGCATCCTTGGGTGTGCATTAACTATTACAAATGGCACCTCCCGCGCTTCCCCTTCTTCTCCGCTGGCACAAAATGGCGTCTCCCGCGCTTTCCTTCCTTCCCGCGCTCGCCCTTCTTCTCCGCTGTGGCTTCTAAAAATGGCGTCTCCCGCGCTCTTCCTTCTTCTCCGTGGCTCAATGGTGTCTCCCGTGCTCTCTCTTCTTCTCCGCGGCTCAATGGCGCCTCCCGCGCTCTTCCTTCTTCTCCGTGGCTCAATGGCATCTCCCCTTTCTTCGCCCCGCGGACCCTGTTCAGCCCGTGAGCACTGGCTGTGCTCTGCGCGTTCTTCTTTTTATATTTTTCGACGCCGCTCAGTCTAGAACCCGACTGTTTCTTACCCTCTCTCTCTCCGGTTTGTTTTATTTTCCTCGACGCCGCTCGGTGTTCAACCCCTGGCTGCGCCCTGCGCTCTTCACCCTCTGTCTTATCCCGTCGACGCTGCTCGGCTCTCTCTCCGCCGTCGGTCGGCTCCAGCCGCCGCTGCTCGGGAAGGGTATGAGCTGGACCTGTCGTCGGTCTCTTACTGCTCGTTGTGGCTGGGGAACCAAGCCCGGCTCTCCACAGCCTCCCCTGTGAAGTTGGATCTCTGCCTGACTGCTGGGCGGTTGCTCGTGGTCGACGCCGGTGTTCCTGGCCTCGACTATTTTTTTTTTTTATGTTGCAGGTAGATTCGAATCGACACTCGTCGCCACTTTTGTATCCGTGGTTCAGTGGATATGCTATTATTAAATAATCACACGGATGCTGTACATTAACAAATAACAGGTCTTTACCGGAGGAGGGTAGTCTCTAGACTGGGGGTACAGAGGCATGCGCAAAGCTTATATACCGGTGTGGTCACTGCCTGTACTACTGTATACAGGAGCTGTAAAAGTAGTTCTGACTTAAAGGCACATACACTACAGTTACAAATGCTTCAGCCTTGTCTTTTGCACTCATGCTGGGTTCCTTCATCATTGAGGATGGGGATGTTCATGGCGCCTCCTCCTCCCGTTAGTTGTTTAATTGTCCACCACCATTCACGACTGGATGTGGCAGCACTGCAGAGCTTTGATCTAATCTGTTGGTTGTGGGATCACTTAGCTCTGTCTATAACATGCTGCTTCCGCTGTTTAACATGCATGTAGTCCTGTGTTGTAGCTTCACCAGATTGGCAGCTCATTTTTAGGTATGCGTGGTGCTGCTCCTGGCATGCTCTTCTACACTCCTTATTGAACCAGGGTTGGTCCCCTGGCTTGCTGGTAATGGTAGAGTGAGGGATATGCCGGGCGATGAGGTTACAGATTGTGGTGGAATACAATTCTGCTGATGCTGATGGCCCACAGCTCCTCATGGATGCCCAGTTTTGAGTAGCAAGATCTGTTTTGAATCTATCCCATTTAGCATGAAGGTAGTGCCATCAACATGATGGAGGGTGTCCTCAATGTGAAGACCAGACTTCATCTCCACAAGGACAGTGTGTGGTCACTCCTACCAATACTGTAATTGACAGATGCATCTGCAACAGGTAGATTGGTGATGATGAGATATTTCTCTCATGTTGGTTCTTTCACCAGCTGCCGCAGGCCCAGCCTGGCTGCTCTTTCCTTCAGGTCTTGGCCAGCTTGGTCAGTAGTGGTACTACTGACCCACTCTTGGTGATGGACATTGAAGTCCTCCACCCAGAGTACATCCTGTGCCCTTGCTACCCTCAGTGCTTCTTCCAAGAGGTATTCAACATGGAAGAGTACTGATTCATCAGCTGAGGGAGGGCGGTAGGTGGTAATCAGCAGGAGGTTTCCTTGTCCATGCTTGACCTGATGCCGTAAGACTTCATGGGGTCTGGAGGTAATGTTGAGGACTCCCAGGGCCATTCCTTCCCGACAGTATACCACTGTGCCGCCACCTCTGGTAGGTCTGTCCTGCCGATGGGACAGGACATACGCAGGGATAGTGATGGAGGAATCTGAGATGTTGGCTGAAAGTTATGATTCTGTGGGTATGACTATGTCAGGCTGTTGCTTGACCAGTCAGTCTGTTAAAAACTGGGGGGGAAAAATTGGGTCGCGCCCCCTTTGGGGCGCTAACTTCGCCGGGACGCTACTTTTAGTGCCCTGAAAAAATTAGCACCTCCACACCCGAAATTCACCGGTAGCACCCCAAGAGGGAGGCGGGGCACTACTGGAAGCAGGTAGGCCTCCCTGACCCTGTCGGATAGCATCCGGCAGTAAGTCTGGGGGCGCTACCGAAGATCGCAGCCAGGGTGCGAGCGGGGCGCTGCGCACGGTGATGAATTTCGCGGGAGGCATTAGCGGCACCGCATCCAGGCGCTAGTTGCTTTGCTCCCCTTTAGCACCCTCTTAGGGCACTAATGGGAGGTGCAAATCAACCGAAATTTTCCCCCTACGGTGCCTAAATATATATACAGGCAGTTAAGAGTTTGCTGCTGTGGGCCTGGAGTCACATATAGGCCAGATCAGGTAAGAGCGGTAGATTTTCTTCCCTAAAGGACATTAGTGAACCAGATGTTTTTTTTTACAACAATCTGGTAGTTTCATGGTCACCATTACTGATACTAGCTTTTTATTCCAGATTTATTTAATTAACTGAATTTGAGAAAACCTGACTTCTTTCTCATGCTGATTCAAAGTATTGAAGTCAGTGTTTATCCATTAACACTGAATAAAACCAGCCGAGATACATACTTTCAATGCACCATGACCATCTCCAACTCTCCACGACCCTCCTGGACTCTCTGTTTCAAGGTCTGTGTTGCCAGTTGCTTAACAAAAATGATCTTCCTGACTGTGCTCCACAGCCTTCCACAACCTTCTGCTCCATGGCTCTCACCTACTGTATTCGCTTGTTCCCAAGACTGTACAGTGCGAGGCTGATACTTAGAGTTTCAGGTTTTCATCAGATTTTGACATAGGTTTAAGTGAGGTTAATAAAAAACACATGAAAATACAAACTCAAAGGGAGCAGAATAACTACAATGTATGTTAAGAAAAATATTGCATAATAAATAGAGAGGCTTATCTCTAAATACTGAGAAACTCAAGTTGGTTGAGTAATCCGATACTCATAACATAGCAGCACGTAATAGTCTCACTCAATAGTAATACTCATAAATAACCAGAGCGATAATCTTCAGGACACTGATGGGCGTGTATTTGGTCTGACTCACACAAAAAAATAAATCAATCTTTGTTATACAGCACGGCAATGTTTGTGGCCAAACAGATATAGGACAATATACAGCCTGGAGTGTGATACAAAACCTCTAGCAATGGGACGGATTTTTCTCCCATTTTTGAACCGTCAATTCTGGCCAGTGCTGGAAGTGCACACTCTAAAATGGACGGGCATATTTAATGCAATGACAAGGAAGTGGTGATATCATATGTCCCATTTTCTGTCAATACTGCTTCATTAAGGTTTTGAGGGTGCTTTGCAATATAATGCCACTGGAGTCTCAAGGGTAACAGAGTTGTGCTGTCTGCTGTATAAATTTGCCTTATAAAGAGGCCTCATTCTGGGCCTTGGACAAAGGAAACAGCTGAGGGGAGAAGGAAAGTGTGTGATTTTTGATACATGCTCCAGGTTGGAATGCAGTGCTGCAAAGCCATCCACCATTGTGCTGCGTATATGGGTAGTGTACTTCTCCAACTGAACTGCCATCTGTTGAAAATTCTCAGAGTCCATCCCTATTGCCTACACATATGTTTCATGTTCAGCCAGCATACCTTTTTTTAAAGGCATAGCCCATGAGATCTGGGTCCCCAGATTCTTCAGCCAAAGGACAATGCCTGCTGACCATCCAGTCAGCAATATCTTCCTCCTCAACTTCCATCCCAGCTCCTCCTGCCCACTTGTGCTCTGTGAGTCACCCTGTGCACTCTCCTCTGCCTCACTGTCTAATGCCACTTGAGCGAATGACTCACCTGGTGTTTGGCATGGAAAATGGATTTGACAGCATGTGCTATGAGGTGTTGGCAGGGCTGAAATCAGAGGAGCCTGCTACTTTGTCTCTCTCTTTTCCTTGATGTGTCACACCTTGGGGAGGACCCCAGGATTTGGGACAGGGTCAACATCCTTGACAGCAGGCATTAGTAGTCCCACTTCACTGCCGTTCCAGTGGCGGAGCAGGCACTCTGCAATTTTATCCAAGATTTGAACACTACTCCCATTTCTGGTAAGGCTTGCTTAACATGTCTCTTGCACACCTAAACAGGATACAAGAAAAATGTTTTTGTTTCATGCCCCACCTTAGGAAGGTTATACTTTCTTTGGAAAAAGTCCAATGATGATTCAGTAGTATGATAACGCGGTTGATAGAACGCAAGAATGAGACACACAGTAATTTTCTAAACATCACCTGCCACCAACACACTGGATAAATTTGGGATTTATTCCCCAGAGAAAAGGAAATTAAGGGATAATCTGGCCTCCTTTGAATTTGAGTTAGTGAGCTAAAAGAATGTGAGTTTCAATTAGAGCTTAGGTGACATAGATAGGAAGAAGAGCAATGCAAGTGGGAAGAATGAGAACAAGAGAAATGACAAATACATGAAGAGAAGGAATGACATGAATTGGAGGCCAGTGAGAAGGAGAAATAATGCCAGCATGAGGCTGACAAGAAGGAAAAAGACCATCATGCTCTCAAACTGGCCAAACTACACACATCAGCAGCGAATCTGGTAATTGGGAGGTCGTAGAACTCAAGTGCCACCATTTTATTAAATTAAATGTTATCCCAAATTTTAAAGAGTGGGCTGATATTGAAATTTTTATCCGAGCAATTGAACTGTTAAGAGGCAGGGGAAAGCAGAATATATAATTATTCTAGAGGTTTCACTGTTCTGGAAGCCCTTGATAGTATAAACCAAAGGAGGCAGGTTTCACGAATGTTCTTTAGGGAAGGAAATCTGCCATCCTTACCTAGTCTGGTCTATGGGTGGGCAGGTAGAGGCAACCTTTGATAGAAGCCAGCAGAAGCACCTAGCTACTGTCCCAAGCTGAAGGTGGGGTGTGCAGTGCTGCAGTCATAGGGCCCATATATGCCATTCAGATGGCGCAGACATAGCCCACTGCACAATATGTGGAACTGCAGTTGCCGCAAGAAGTCAGAGACACCAGCCACAGAGGAACATAGGAACAGGAGTAGGCCATTCAGCCCCTCGATCCTGTTCCGCCATTCAATGAGATCATGGCTGATCTGTGATCTAACTCCATGGGGGAAAAATTGGGTCACGCCCCCTTTGGGGCGTTAACTTCGCCAGAGCGCTACTTTTAGCACCCCGAAAAAGTTAGCACCCCCGCGCCAGAAATTGAATGGTAGCGCCCCAAGCAGGAGGTGGGGCGCTACTGGAAGTGCTCTCCCTCCCTCTTGGGGTGCTACCATTCAATATCGCGGTGCTACATGCAACAGCGCCACGCACGTCAGTACTTAGCGCTGCGGTATTACAGGCCTCCCTGATTAAAGGGGAGGGGCCTAATGCAGCGTGCACCGGGGTCCTGCTGGACCACCGGGGAGGGGGTTGCTGGCAAAAGAGTGCAGCACTCAAGAGGATTGCTGGGCTGACCGATCGTGGCCGGCACCCTGCATGAGGGGGTGAAAGGAGGCAGGTGCTGGCAGGCGGCCCAAAATAAAATGGCCACCCGGCACCTGCCCTTTAATTTGCACTGCTGCAGCTGCAAACACGGCATCCTGACCCTGTCGGACCTAGCGTCCGGCGGTAGGTCAGGGGGCACGAGCGAAGTTTGCGCCCGGGTGCACTAACGGGAGGCGCAAAGCAACCCAATTTTCCCCCATACCTGTCTTTGGCCCAAATCCCTTAATACCTTTAATTAACAAAAAGCTATCAATCTCAGATTTAAAATTAACAATTGATCTAGCATCAATTGCCGTTTGTGGAAGAGAGTTCCAAACTTCTACCACCCCTTGTGTGTAGAAGTGTTTCCTAATTTCACTCCAGAAAGGTCTGGCTTTAATTTTTAGACTATGCCCCCTAGTCGTAGAATCCCTGTTGGTGAAAAATAAATTCACTCGAGTCTGTCTTAAAGTAAAAGTCCACAGCTTATTAACAGAACGTTCTGGGAGAAGACCATAGACCCCGCGGTCTAGTGATATCCTTCTCGTTCTCTCTTGGTTGGTACAGCTTTTTATTCCATTTTCATCCAATCACATTGTATTACAATAATCACCTGATCACATATGGCTTATTTATTCTTTTCAGTATTAGTCATGCTTGTGTGGTTAAAGGTTAGTTACATCTTACTATGCCTTTGGTCACAGGTCAAATTCCCATGACCCCTATATTCTGCTGTGTCTTTAAATTTAGCTAGAACAGCACATTTCTTATCGCTTACTCAGAAAGCCTCTAAAATGTTCTTCGTTACATTAAGCACACACATTCTGTCTTGTCCCGCATCTGCGTCTTATCTTTGTTTTGCAGAACTTCTCTGCACACTGTCCTTGTGCAGAACTAGTGAAAGTAGCACTTTTCCAGTCTGTACGGGTTTAGTTCTGCCTTTTTACGTAAGTCAGTTGTTATTGTGAAACTTCTTATCACCACCTGGTTTCTTTTAGCTCTGGCTCATCTGCACATGACCCCCACTCCTTTGTCTGATTTTAATTCTGCCGGCACCACTTAGTGGTTATCTCCGCTGCCTGTCTGCTGCTGCTGCATCTGTAATTCTGAGAGGGTTCATTTTAACCCCTTCAGTCCCTCCTGTTTGTCCCGCACCAAATTTAGAATTTGGCTAGGGATACCAACTTCTTTTCCGCTTTTACCATCCCCGGGATTACTCCTATACTGATGGCTTAAACTTAGTACCTAAGTTCATCTTTCCCCTCTGTCTATCTTGTTGTGCTGGGCGTGGTAGTCAGTGCAAATGACCGAAGAGCTTTACATGTATGTCCCTACTTCTGTCAGTTCATTATCCCGCATTAACTGTTTGGTTTCTGGTTCTATATCAACTGTAGCAACCGGCACTATTCGGGACACAGCTGCCCTACAGCATGCATTCAGAACCGTCATCATAACACAAAATAATACTACAACTATAATAACAATTATAAGTCCATGTGTCAGATATGAACCCCAAGATCCTCCAAATAACCAACTCCACCAACCTTCCCCTGGGGTTTCGTGCAATTTCTTCACCTCCTTTTGTATGTGCTCACCCAGACTAGTTATATTTTCTGAACTGTCCGGGATATAAGTGCAACACTCAGCGCCGATCATTGCGCGTGTCCTGCCCTCGTTAGCCAGTAGATAATCAAGGGCCATTCTATTCTGGCGAGCCACTGTTCTTATAGCCACCATTTCTGCGCTCATCTCTACCAGGGCTTCCGCCGTATCATTTCCAACTTGTTCCAATATGTCCGCTACTAGCTTTATTTCTTTTATCGCCCTGGCTACTCCATACATAGAGAACATTATAGCTCCAAACCTTTCGGCTTCCGTTATTTCCCTTTTGCCTCGGGATTTTGTCCCAATTCCAGGGTGTCCCCTGAGGCTGTCAAGGTGACGTATATAGGGCACCACATATCCCAAATAACACGAGCCCGTCCAGTCGTGAGGCAACCAGGGGTAAGCTTTATGTCCACAAATAAAATACGTGCCGTTGTATGCCATATAGTTTGTCCATACATTGTTCATCTTGGTGACCTTGCCCTCCCAGGGACCCCCACTGGTTTTGTTCGGGGTCCGGCTAATGTTCCATTCTCCAAAGGTCATCAGGTCACCTTAGTTACTATTGTTAACCGTCTGCAAGGGATATCGCTGTTCACAGTGGCTCCATCCCACCCCCGTCTTTTCCGTAACAATATCCCCTTTCGATATTCCCGGGCTGCCGGGCTCCGCAAGTTGATAGGACAAGGAGTATCCCCACATGGGACAGTCCAATTACTCCTTCCAGTCAAATGAGTCCTCGACTCCCTGGTAAGCCAGGCTGTAGTCTCAGTTTCTCGTTCCAGCCGCCAATCCTTTCGGCTTTCATCATTAGAAGCTGAACAGTGAACCGTGTCTTGGTTACACAGTCTTATGGGATTCCGTCGTCAGGGAAGGCACTTGTATTTGAACAGGGTAATGTCCATCACGCATACCACAGCTACACTAATATATATAAGCATTTTCATCTTTTTACTCTATGTTAACAACGTCCCAAAGACTATATCGCCAACCTAACTATTTGTTGCTTGTAGATTCTGTTTTTCCTGCAGGAATACATAGATACATAATCATTAATTTGGCTCTCCCATCACAATCATTTGGATTCCTTCCTCTCTCTCAACCGGCCGCCATCGAGGTCGGTGGGATTGTTCCCAGACGTACTTCAAAATCCACCACAAAGTGTATCCCATTAGAATAATGCATATAGTCCAGACCAGTACTCATACCAGTGCCCATTCCCATTCCTTATACTGTCTCCAATATTCCTCGCTCTCTGTAAATGGTATTTGCTCTGGTGTAGTCATCTCTGTACTGGTGGGGGGCTGTAGACCTTTAACTGTGTCCAGTGCTTCCACCATCCCATGCCCTTTATATCAATGCAAGCACACGTATCGCTGCTGATAAGGACTTGATAAGGTCCAGACCATTTTGGGGCAAACCCTGGTTTTTCTGGTAGAACCTTAACCATTACTTTTGTTCCTGCAGGGGGAATGCATGGTAACACAGTCAATTCTAAATCTTTGTCATTTTCTTCTTGTTGTTCCCTAACCTGCTGTCTCATTTCTTTCAACTGTTTGCTTAACTCAAGGACATACCGGCGGAGCCTGTCTTGCAAGGGTCCTAGCTCCTCTCCTCCCATGATTATTCCATGGGGGAGTTGCATTGCTCGCCCTGTCATTAATTCATAGGGCGACAATCCTGTGGTGCGGTTTGGGATGGCTCTTAGCTTCATTAATACAACGGGCAACACATCTACCCAACCTTGATGTTTCTCATCCAACGCTTTGGCCAACGCGGCCTTTAGGGTTCTGTTCATCCGTTCCACCATCCCGGAACTTTGGGGGTGATAGGGAATGTGGAATTTTTGTTTTATTCCCATCCATTCACACATACCCTTCATGACCGCACCTGTAAAGTGGGTTCCCTGATCTGAATCTATTTGGATCGGTACTCCCCATCTGGGAATTATTTCTTCTGCCAGTATCCGCGTCACCGTGGCAGCGGTACAATTTCATGTGGGGAAAGCCTCTACCCATCTGGTAAACTGATCTATTATTACCAAACAGTACTTCTTTCCCCTTGATGTGGGGAGTGGCCTGGTAAAATCTATCTGTATTTTCTCCCACGGACCCCTTGGTCTCGGCTGATGAGCCATGCATATTTTTACGGGGCGGCCGGGGTTGTGTTGAGCACATGTCAGGCATTCTTGGCAATATTGTGCCACATCCCTTCCTAGCCCCGGCCACCACCAGTCTGTTCCCAACAGATGGACCATGGCTCCTCTTCCTACATGGTCGGCACCATGGTGTAATTCCAGGAGTGTCCGACAGATGCAGGCAGGGGCAACCACCTTTTTATCCTTTCGCCATACCCCCTTCTCATCCTGTCTGCCACCCTTTTGGTACCATTCTTGCTTTTCCCTCGTGGACGTGTCTGTCTGTAATTTTTTAATATCTGTCTTTTCCACCTGGGCGCTTGCTACCATTTCTGTTATAGCATCTTGTTCTAGGGCTTGTTGTGCGGCCACATCCGTGGCTCAGTTGCCCTCCTGTTGTCGGGTTTCTACCTTTTGGTGGGCCTTAATTTTTATTACCGCTGCGCGCTTTGGGGCTAATTGTATAACTAACTAACATTTGGACTAACTTCTATAACTATCAAATATTAACCTTTTATAAACATAGTATTATCAAAATATTACTCTGACAACGTTGCTATTATGCTAAGGAACAAAGATACTCACAGATATTGCGCTTGGCCTAACATATGAAATCAGATTACATTGGATTGTGAATGGAACCTCTCATGGCAGATTCTCCATTACTCAAGTCAGGTTCTTCCGAGCAAAACTGCTTCCTGGGGTCAACAGGAAGAAAGGTAGGAAGGTCAAATGACCTCTCACAGGAAGAAAGGAACAAAGGTCAAGTGACCTCACACAGGAAGAAAGATCAGATGACCTTTCCAGCATACAAACTGTTAACACAATAACCACCACCAGAGGGTGCTATCTGCACACATAAAATGTTCATTGGTCCAGAACACTCCCCGTCTGGGGTTGTTAACGACTCCACATAGTCCGAACTCTACTTGTCACTGGAGTCCTCTGGCGACAAAAGAAGAACCACCTCGGAGACGGTCCGTCGGTGTCGATGATAGGATGCAGCTTCCGTAGACTGCTGTGAGGGGGTAGGTTGCGTTCTGCTATGCACAGTTCCAACCTGGGTATGGTGAGGTCTGGCTGGGGCGCCAACTTGCCTCTATCAAAGATGAAGCCGATTTTGCTTTGTCCTTCTTGAGTGGTGATCTTCAGATAAGCCACACTTGCAATGGCCTTAGCGGATGCGTCTGCAAAGACACAAAGCTCTTTGAATTGGGCATTTAAGGGAGAGAAAGACGAATAGCAGCGAGGTATTCGGATCTCCTGTAAGTCTTGGAGTGAGTCTCTCCATCTGCCCCACTCTGCTTCCATCTCTTCAGGGAGAGGTGAATCCCACCCTTCAGCGCGTGTGGAGAGTTCCCTGAGGAGCAGCCTGCCTTGTATGGTGACAGGGGCTAAGAAGCCGAGAGGGTCGTATAGGCTGTTGACTGTAGAGAACACTCCTCTACGTGTGAAGGGTTTCTTGGCATCTAGGACTTGGAACATGGACGTGTCTGTTGCTATGTTCCACGACACCCCTAGGCTACGCTGTAGGGGGAGGTCATCAGTGAAGAGGTCTAGGTCCTTGATGTCCTTAGCACGATCTTCAGGGGGGAATGCCTCCATCACTGCTGGTCTGTTAGAGGCTATCTTATGCAGCCTGAGGTTGGATAGTGCAAGTAGTTCCTGGGCTCGTCCGAGGGTACTGATGGCCTCTGCTTCGGTCGGGAATGACTTCAGTGCGTCGTCGACGTAGAACTCTCGTTCGATGAACCCTCTCACATCACTGCCAAAGTCATCGTCTTCTTCCTTGGCAGCCCTCCTTAGTCCGTATATGGCGACAGCAGGGGATGGGCTATTCCCAAAGACATGGACACGCATTCTGTAGTCCACAATGTCTCTATTAGGGTCATTGTCCCGATACCACAGGAAGCGGAGGAAGTCTCTGTGGTCTTCTCTCACCACAAAGCAATGAAACATGTGCTGGATATCGGCAGTGATGGCGACGGGCTCTTTCCTGAATCTCATGAGCACTCCCAAGAGGCTGTTGTTAAGATCGGGCCCTGTGAGGAGTACGTCGTTGAGAGAGACGCCCTGATATGGTGCACTGGAGTCAAACACCACGCGGATCTGTTCCGGCTTTTTGGGGTGATAGACTCCGAAGGAAGGGAGGTACCAACACTCTTGGCCTTCCTGGAGTGGAGGAGCTATCTCTGCATGATCGTTGACAAGCATTTTCTTGACAAATTCTAGGAAGTGTGCTTTCATCTTTTCAGATTCCTGGCGACGTCCTACAGGGTACACATTAACGAGGCATATCTTGGAGCATGCTCTTGCGCTCACTCCTTCTCCACACACCTCGGTGCACCTGGATGGAATCTCTGGACCAGCAGCTCCCTCTCTCTCCGCGCCGTGCTCTGAAGCGGGAGGAGGCGTCTCTGACTTCCAAGGAGCTGGGCCTGGGTGTAGTGCTGAAATGTGCCGATCACTTTCACATTCAGTGCATTTTGCATCCACCTTGCAGTTCTTGGCGAGATGGCTCGTGGACGAGCAGCACCTGAAACATATAGAGTTCTCTTTAAGATATTGTTTCCGATCTTCCAGGGACATCTCCCTGAAGCCTCTGCACTTCTTTAAAGGATGGGGCTTGTTGTGGATAGGGCATTGTTTGCTCATATCGTCAGGTTTCTTCTGAATCTTTGTGTGCTCAGTTGAGGACAATTGCATTCTGTGGACAGATATTGGTGTCTTTCCATGTCTGTCGAACTTGTCTCTTCTGGCAAGTGCTGGGTGGGAGGAGAAGAAGTTGAAGCTGGGGTCGTTCCTGGCTTTGGCTTCTTTACGGATGAATTTAACGAACGCAGAGAATGGTGGGAACGCCACGTTGTGCTTTAGCTTGAACTTTGATCCAAACGTTATCCATTTCTCCTGCAGGTTAAATGGAAGCTTCTCAATGATGGGACTTACCCCTCTGGCAGTGTCTAAGTACGATAGACCGGGTAGGTAGCCGTCCTGCTTTGCGGCTTCGAGTTCCGACAACAGATCTCCAAGGTCACGGAGCTTCTGGGGTTCCTTACTCGTCAACCTCGGAAAGTTCTCCAACCTGTCAAAGAGAGCCCTTTCAATGGCTTCGGGCGAGCCGTAGCTTTCTTCCAGCCTCACCCAAGCCTTCTTCAACCCCTCTGGCAGCTGTCCCACATTGGCCGCTTTTATCCTGCAGGCCTGGCCGGCGGACTCTGGGCCGAGCCATTTGATAAGGAGGCCGAGCTCTTCTCCTGCCGACAGGTCTAAGCCCGATATGGCATCGTGGAAGCAGGACTTCCAAGCCTGATAATTCTCTGGCCTGTCATCAAACTTGATTAACCCCGAAGTCACCAGCTGGGTGCGTGCAAGGTATTTGGCGAGGTCGTAGGTGCTGGGACCTGTGCCAGGGTTGTCTTGGCTGGGGGCTCTGTTGGGGGTCTCAAGGGACCGAGAGGGAATTTGCCTCTGACTTTCTCTATTCGGCGTCCTATTCCTTTGCACCGTGTCTTCCGTTCTGCTGGGGGAGACTCTGCGGCTTGAGGCACGCCGTCTGCTTTGACCTTGGTTGGCAACTTGTGGCATGTTATACAAAGTGCTTGCATCTGTAGAGATGTGCGGGCCTCCATCCCTTTCTCCTGTAAACTGTATGTCGGCATGGTCGCTCACGTAATCTATGGTGCGCTGTCGTGGACTCTGCCATGGAACGGGAATTAAAGGTTTGTAAGCTGTCTCGGGATCAGCGCCCTCCAAAATTGCCTCGAATACTTGTGTCTCGGCTAATGCAGCATCTATCTCTTTTTGTTGCTGCAGAGCATCTAATGTGGCTTGGAGACGGGCCTGTTCAGCCTGGCGTTCCACTTGGTGATGGGCCTGTTCCGCTTGGAGCCGGGCCTGTTCTGCTTGGAGCCGGGCCTGTTCTGCTTGGGGTTCAGCTTGGAGACGGGCCTGTCTTACTTTTATTTCTATTTCACTGTCCGTATGCGCAGCTCTGGCTTGAGCTGCTACTAGCTTAGCCCGTGCTTTGGCGATGGCTATGCTTACTCTAGAACCACCCGATGACCGTGAACCAACTTGCGATCTGTAGTAACCGGAGCTTATAGACCGATTGTCACGTTCTACAGTTTTGTCTGCCTGTTTAAGGTCTTCTACTTGCTGCAAAGCATTTTCGTTATTATCTTCTGACATGTTGATGTGAGGTAGATGTGCTCTATGAGGTTAAGACTTACTCTGGGTTCCTCCTGCTCCGCTCTTCACAGCTAGCCGTATTGCTATCTTTTCACTGATATCTTTTCACTGTATCTTTTCACTGCTAGCCATATTGCTATCTTTTCACTGTACTGGCCACGCTAGACGTGCTCCTATCTAGTTATCCAGCAAGTTAAACACTTATTCAAAAATAATTCTTCTGAAGCCGGTTGCTGTTTTGAAGCTTTACTTGAACAAATTTGTGAAACTGTAAACAAAGACAAAGTATGTTTTGTACATAAACTGAGTACTATACATTCGATATTGCATAAGATATAAACATATTTACAACAGTAGAATAGACTAATTGTATAACTAACTAACATTTGGACTAACTTCTATAACTATCAAATATTAACCTTTTATAAACATAGTATTATCAAAATATTACTCTGACAATGTTGCTATTATGCTAAGGAACAAAGATACTCACAGATATTGCGCTTGGCCTAACATATGAAATCAGATTACATTGGATTGTGAATGGAACCTCTCATGGCAGATTCTCCATTACTCAAGTCAGGTTCTTCCTAGCAAAACTGCTTCCTGGGGTCAACAGGAAGAAAGGTAGGAAGGTCAAATGACCTCTCACAGGAAGAAAGGAACAAAGGTCAAGTGACCTCACACAGGAAGAAAGATCAGATGACCTTTCCAGCATACAAACTGTTAACACAATAACCACCACCAGAGGGTGCTATCTGCACACATAAAATGTTCATTGGTCCAGAACATATCCGGTAACCCAAGTCCCGGTGCCGAAATTAAGGATTGCTTTAGCTTGTCATACGCATCCTCCTGTTCCGGACCCCAGTCAATAAGGGTGTTACCCAGGTTTCCCCCTTTTACTAGTCTTTGTATTGGCTCTGCTATTGCAGCAAAGTTAGGTATAAAGTTCCTACTGTAATTAAAGAGTCCCATTACTTTCCTAACCCCTCTGACTGACACGGGTCTTGGCATTTCTTGGATTGCCTTTCGTCGGTCTGCGGACATTGCCCTTATGCCCTGAGACAACTGTTGCCCCAAATAGGTGATGGTAGCCTGTCCAATCTGAGCTTTCTTAGGGTTCACCTTGAATCCTCCCTTTTCTAGTGCTTGTAAGATTGTAATCAGAGCTGCTATGTGCCCTCTCTCATCTTCCGAAGCTATTAATAAATCGTCCACATATTGTAGAATCGTGCTTCGGTACGGGGTGAGGTCTATCGGTTCAAATAGGGAACTCATTGCTCAGTGGAATATCGCTGGGCTATTGTGGAATCCCTGGGGTAACCGGGTCCAGGCATATTGTTTGTCCCCGACTGTGAAGGCGAATTTCTCCTGTGATTCTGGGTCCAGTGTTAGTGACCAGAATCCATTTGCTATATCCAAGACCGTGAACACTTTGTGTTCCGGACTCAATCCATTTAGGATGGTGGCAGGGCTAGCTACAATAGGATGCAGTTTCGCAGTTACTTTGTTGAGTTCCGTATAATCAATAGTCAATCGGAATGAGCTGTCTGGCTTATTGACTGGCCATACCGATGAATTCGTTGTACTTTCAGTGGTCCTAACTATCCCTTTTTCTTCCAAATCTCGTATGATCCGTACTACTGCTTCTCGTGCCTCGGGCTTAATTGGGTATTGTTTATGTGGTCTGTGTACAGGACCTGGAATCACGAGGGGTTCCATATCCACTAGTCCTGTATCTTGTTTTGATACTGCCCATACTCCCTTAACACCTTCGCATACAATCCCGTACTTCCCTTCCTCTTTCTCCCAGTCTCTAGCTAGAACTCCCGCACTGCCTACCTTTGCCAAATTATTTGCTGGTTCGGATAACTTTATTTTCTTACCATCAGCCTGAGACCAGATTATCTTCCCCTTTCGGGGGTCTATTAACAAATTAAATTCTTTTAACAGATTGATTCCTAACACTGTTCCTTCCGAATTTGGGCATACATAGAATTCTGCAGGTAGTAACCTGCCAGCTATTTCTAACACTTGTACCTCGCTTTTGAACACCGATATCTTGGTTCCCCCAAGTCCCATTATATACAATTTATGTTTGGTCATGGGGAGAGGTAAGTCTGTAAAAGACACGGTGGCTCCGGTGTCCACTCACATATCACACTGCCGGCCCCCTAACAGTGCTGTCGCATGGACCTGATTATTCCCATTTCCCGCGACCCCAGGGGCCGCCGCCCGTCGCTGGCCCTGTTTCTTTAAGTAGTCCATGAATTTTTGGTACTCTTCTTCATTTTTTTTTTCAATTTTTCAATTTTATTTGTCACATAACCAAATACAACAAGTGAAATCCAGTCAGTGAAATGCTTTTTTCCTAACGAGCCGAGTGCACCAAGCAGCAAAGGACACTTAGCTGCCTGGTATGCACGGAGCCTGCAAGGACAGCAGCCATCTTCATCGGCGCCATCACAATAGGGTCCGCTCTCACCTCGCTCCGCCTTTCCAGCACTCCTGCCCGACAATCTTCAGCCGCCGTGGTACCGATGTCCCGGGGCCTGCTTCTCCCTGGCTCTCCTTCCACCCGGTCTGACCTCTGAGCCTCCCGCGGTGTCCGACCTTCCAGGGCCTGCTTTTCCCGCCCTCGGTCTGCTGGCCGCCTTCCCTCCTACCGGTTCGACCTCCGAGCCTCCCGCCGAGGAGCTGCCGGCCGCCGAGCTACAGCGGGTCGTCGTGGCCTCCATCGCTGCTTCTGCTGCCTCCCCGCCGACTCGCCGAACTCATCAGCGCCGATGCACAGCGTCTGTAGCGGGAGTGGGCCGACCGACAATGTATGCTTTGGTTTACCTGGATTATCTTGCCGCTCCCAACATTTCTCTGACTGATGGCCATTCCTACCACAATGCCGGCACTGTAAAACATTTTGTTTCAGACCACGGCAGTCTTTGGCCAAATGTCCGGGCTTTCCACAGTTATAACACCCTTTCTGCTGTTGCCACGGTTTCTGGGTGGTCCCGGCTGCGGCCCTTTCTGTTTTTATCCCCTTCTCTGGTTTTTTTTCATCCTTACCATCTACCTGGCATGCCCATCTAAGTGCATCGTCATATGTGTCTGCGACTACTACTCCCATTTTCAAAATTTTCTGATGTTCCAATGACAACCCGTCCTTAAACATTTTTACAAATACTGGATCATTTCTCTGAGGATAATTTGATCCAGACGATTCCTGGTATTGATACCACAACCGTTCCCCGTAGATGTTGGCATTTTCGCCCTTCTTCTGTCTAATTTGCATAATCAATCCCCAATTCGGGCCGGTGGCCCCCATCCCTAGTTGAACCGCATCTTTAAACAGATTCCTAGCTGTCGTTCTATTCGCGACTGTTTCTTGAATCCCAGGGATCCAGGTCCCATCCTTTATATTCTGGGCCAAACCCTCCCATCTATCGCGAGGACACTTGGCCCTGACTATCTGGTGAATATCTCTCTCATGCATATCGTGAGTTTCATATAATTCTTCCAATTTCTGCCAGAACTGGATGTTCCTGGTTCGGGGTAAAAGGTCCCCGAGATCTTGATTAATCATTTGTTTTTCGGCTGGTGTGAATGCCTTATATGACAACAATGGGGGCCCCCCGACATTCTGGGGATTCGCTTGTGTGGTCCAGCGCACAGGGGCTACCTTAACCACTTCTACCCCTTCTTCCTGTTCATCCATTGGGGGGGCGCTGGCTACGGTCTTCTCATATGATGGCAATGGCAATGTCAAATTTTCTCAAATTTTGTCACTTGCTCTTGTAGATCGCCAATCTCCTTATCCTTTTTCTCCATTTTCGTTTTAATTTCCTCGGTCTTTTGAATGACCATTACTAATTGGTGTACCAATATAACTCTCGCTTTCTTTGTCTTACTTCCCTTTTGTGTCTCCCACCATTCTCGTTGGTACACTGGTACCTTAGATGGATCCCATCCATCCTTTTTCATCTTGTCTATCAAACCCTTCCGGTTGTCTGCATAGAGCCTGGTAAGGGACCCAGGGGGTCCCCATTCCATCTCTTTCCCCGACGCCATATCCAGTCCTACGTCAGTCTTACCTACACTGCTGCGTTTCTCTGTGCGGGTTTGCCGTGATCCTGTCTTAATTCGTGGTACGTCCGTGACCTGGGATTTCTCCCCTCCGTCTTACCTCTAGTAACACCCCCGGTGGTCGTAAAAGACTTTAAGCGGTTAATTAATCACAATTAGGCACACATATATTCATTGACTTCACGATCCCAGGGTACTTTGGAGTCTCTCAGCCTACTTGGTCCTGGCCATCACGTGGGGCCCAATCGCCCTCTTAATTCCGGCTCAGGCTAGGGTCGATGAGACAGGCACCCTCCTTGTCCTTGCCGATCAGTCAATCACTCATTCCTTCGCAACCTTTATCGCTACACAGTGTGCCCTTAGTACATGCAATCTACACTCACACAACTGTGTTCTCCTACCTCTTACAGACTTTCACTTGATTCGTGATGCTACGGCACTGTCCCTCCGCCTTCCCAGATGACTCAATTTCTGGACGGTCAAAATTTGACTTCTTGTCTGGGTTCACTGGTACGGGCAGTCTTTCAGTTCCATAGCATCCTGCCGACTACGCCAATTTGTTGGTGAAAAATAAATTCACTCAAGTCTGTCTTAAAGTAAAAGTCCACAGTTTATTAACAGAACATTCTGGGAGAAGACCATAGACCCCACGGTCTAGTGATACCCTTCTCATTCTCTCTTGGTTGGTACAGCTTTTTATTCCATTTTCATCCAATCACATTGTATTACAATAATCACCTGATCACATATGGCTTATTTATTCTTTTCAGTGTTAGTCATGCTTGTGTGGTTAAAGGTTAGTTACATCTTACTATGCCTTTGGTCACAGGTCAAATTCCCACGACCCCTATATTCTGCTGTGTCTATAAATTTAGCTAGAACAGCACATTTCTTATCGCTTACTCAGAAAGCCTCTAAAATGTTCTTTGTTACATTAAACACACACATTCTGTCTTGTCCCACATCTGCATCTTATCTTTGTTTTGCAGAACTTCTCTGCACACTGTCCTTGTGCAGGACTAGCGAAAGTAGCACTTTTCCAGTCTGTACGGGTTCGGTTCTGCCTTTTTACGTAAGTCAGTTGTTATTGTGAAACTTCTTATTACCACCTGGTTTCTTTTAGCTCTGGCTCATCTGCACATGACCCCCACTCCTTTGTCCGATTTTAATTCTGCCGGGTTGGGTTCGACAATCTGGCAGACTTTCCAATGGTGCAGGGCGTCGTTGACTGCACACATGTGGCCCTTAAGGCACCCCATCACAATCCAAGTATTTTTGTCAACCAGAAGGGCTTCCACTCCCTCAACGTACAGCTGGTGTGTGACCACAAGAAGGACATTTTGCATGTTTGTGCCAAGAACCCTGGCAGTTGCCATGACTCCTTCATCCTGCACCAGTCTAGTGTGCCTCCACTCTTCAGTCCGCCAGACCAACTTTTCAGATGGCTACTTGGAGACAAGGGCTATCCCCTGAAGACGTGGCTAATGACGTCATTGAGAAGCCCATCCAATGAAGCTGAGGAGCGCTACAACTCCAGCCACATGTCCACCAGATCCATAATCAAGCAAACCATCGGCTTGCTGAAGATGCGCTTCAGATGCCTTGATAGATTGGGTGGAGCCCTGCAGTACTCAGCAGCCAGGGTCTCCAGAATGGTCGTGGTTTGCTGTGCACTTCACAACATGGCACAGCAACGTGGCTTGCAGATGCCTGAGGAACAAATGACTCATCACGTAACCTCCTCAGATAAGCAGGAGGAGGAGGAGAGCGACAATGAACAGCTTGCAGAGGCGCATCAACCAGCAGCAGCAGCATGCGAGCACATTTCTGCCTGGGATGCAAGGCAAGCACTCATCTTGGCCAGATTTGCTTAGCCTGCACAATCAAACACTTTTGCCTTGCACCTTCTTATCAGACCATCGACAATAGCCAAGAACCTACGGATTCCTATCACTCTGACCACCATACTGACAATTGCAAGTCATCCTAAGCCCTCAATGTGGATGTCCCATTAGCGAAATGACTCACACCACAACTGCAACAGTTTGCCATCAGAATTTTTAATGACAATAACCAACTGATGGCTTTTCAAAATTAAACATAACACCCAAGTGACTACCCTTGTGACTATGTGTGCAGTATCTTCCTCTTACACGTGCTCCTACGTGGTGCTTCGCCTGTGGCTTCAGCAGATGTGGAGGCCCCTTGCTCATTTCCTTGCTGCTCCTGTCTCGACACCTTTGGCGGGCGTCCTCTGGGGTAGTGAACCCGTGAGGGCTCCACAACAGTCTGCTGCTCCTGCAGCTGTGCAGGGGTTGAGACACCAATCTCAGTTGAGTGGGGACTCAGAACCTCTCTGGCCACAGAGCATGTGCCAGAGGACTGGAGAACAGCTAACGTAGTTGTGAGGGTGCCGGTCAGTTCCTTCAGTAACCCCTAGATGGCACCTTCACTGGTTGGTTTCCCTTTGTTAATTGTTACTTGTTTCTCCTGTTTATTACTTAACTGCCTTTTATCTGGTTTATTGGTTTCACCTGTTTTTGCTTGTATTTAAGTTATGTGGTTTCTTCCCTCTGGGCTCAGTCCTGACAAGGTGCTCTGTCTTGACTAGGTGCTCAGTTTTGGACAAGCCGGTTGCCCTGTGGTAGCTTGTCTTGAGCTCAGTCTTGACAAGCCAGTTGCCTCACGGTAGCTTGTCTTGAGTTCCTATCTTGACTAGCCATTTGCCTATGTGGTAGCTTGTCTTGAGCTCCTATGTTTTGTAACTGTTTACCTGTGTGATTCTAGTAAAGTACTGTTATTTAAGACTGCATATCTACTTCTCACCTCGTTTGTCTGCACTTGGGTCCAGAACCAGCCTCGCCCGGACAGCACGGCCCTGTTTCTACACAGCCCCGTGACAGCAACCCTGACAGTAGTACCATTATTCAAGAAGAGTAGTAGGGCTAAACCAGGGAATTACAGGCCAGTGAGCCTAACATCAGTGGTAGGGAAATTATTGGAAAAAATTCTGAGGGACAGAATTAGTCTCCACTTGGAGAGGCAAGGATTAATTAGGGAAAGCCAGCATGGCTTTGTCAAAGGAAGATCATGTCTGACCAATTTGTTTGAATTTTTCGAGGGGGTGACTAGGTGTGTGGATGAGGGTAGTGCAGTGGATGGATTTCAGTAAGGCTTTTGATAAAGTCCCGCATAGGAGACTGGTCAGGAAGGTAAGAGCCCATGGGATCCAGGGTGCCTTGGCACATTGGATCCAAAACTGGCTTAGTGGCAGAAGGCAGAGGGTGATGGTGGAAGGTTGTTTTTGTGACTGGAAGCCTGTGTCCAGTGGGGTACCGCAGGGATCGGTGCTGGGTCCCTTGCTGTTTGTGGTCTACATTAATGATTTGGATGTGAATGTAAAGGGTATGATCAGTAAGTTCGCAGATGACACGAAAATTGGTGGGGTGGTAAATAGCGAAGAGGGAAGCCTCAGGCTACAGGACGATATAGATGGGTTGGTCAGATGGGCGGAACAGTGGCAAATGGAATTTAACCCTGAAAAGTGTGAGGTGATGCATTTTGGACGGACTAACAAGGCAAGGGAATACACAATGAATGGTAAGACTCTAGGAAAGACAGAGGATCAGAGGGACCTTGGTGTGCATGTACATAGGTCCCTGAAGGCAGCAGAACAGGTGGATAAGGTGGTTAAAAAGGCATATGGGATACTTGCCTTCATTAGCCGAGGCATAGAATATAAGAGCAGGGAGGTTATGATGGAGCTGTACAAAACGCTGGTAAGGCTACAGCTGGAGTACTGTGTGCAGTTCTGGTTGCCACACTATAGGAAGGATGTGATTGCTTTGGAGAGGGTGCAGTTGAGATTTACCAGGATGTTACATGGGCTGGAGCGCTTCAGCTATGAAGAAAGACTGGACAGGCTGGGGTTGTTTTCCTTGGAGCAGAGAAGGCTGAGGGGGGACCTAATTGAGGTGTACAAAATTATGAGGGGCATAGATAGGGTGGATAGAAAGGAACTTTTCCCCTTAGTAGAGGGGTCAATAACAAGGGGGCATAGATTCAAGGTAAGGGGCAGGAGGTTTAGAGGGGATTTGAGGAAAAACGTTTTCACCCAGAGGGTAGTTGGGATCTGGAACTCACTGCCTGATAGGGTGGTAGAGGCAGGAACCCTCACAACATTCAAGAAGCATTTGGATGAGCACTTGAAATGCCATAGCATACAAGGCTACGGACCAAATGCTGGAAAATGGGATTAGATTAGACAAGGCTTGATGGCCGGTGCGGACGCGATGGGCCGAAGGGCCTCTTTTTGTGCTGTATGACTCTATGACTCTGGGGCTCTGACCGAGGGCTTTGCAGTGGCATTGTCGTGTGAGCGCTTGGAGAGGAGCTCCCATTTACTTGTTGTCTGCCACCAACATCCCTCTCATGAGTCAGCCCCACTTCAGAGCTAGCAAGTGGCTTGACAGCACCTTGCTGCACTTCAGGGGGGCCATGAGGACCCGTTTCTGTACTGGAAGTCCTATTCCAGAGGACTTGCATGAAGGTCTGGTTTGTTTGCTCAATAGCTGACCATCGCTCCTCAAGAGATGTCAGTCTATTCTGAAGAATTACCATGTTTTCCATACCCTGGCGACTAAGCTCCTCCATGGACGTAGCCATCCTCTCCTCTATCGTAGCCATCCTCTCCTGTACGGTAGCCAGCCTTACCATGGAGGTAGCAATCCTTTCCACGGAGGTTGCCATCCTTTCCGTGGTGATGCGTTCATGTGCCAACGCCTCCACAAAGGCTCTGCTCATGTTAGCGATGGATGGATTCCTCCATTCGCTCCACACTCGCAGCGACCCTGGAGACAAAATCTGCCAGAGACTTCTACCCCTGTTCCTTCTGGATGGACCCAGAAGCACAGGGTCGACATGCAGCAGAGCCGAGCTGAGAGCGTCCTGCGCCCTCCGACGAGGACTCTCCACTGCTGTCCCTGTCTCCACCATCTGCTGATGCTCACTTGTGAGCTGTGATACACCAGGTGACAACTCTACTCTATGTCCCGAAGGTCCCACCGAGGTGTGAGTGTATCCGCTGGTGATGTGTGCGCTTAATTCTGCTGACGCAGCGCCCTCAGAGGTTGCAGCTTCCTCTGAGGAGTCTGGAAGTTCAGGCTGTTCTGCCTGGACTTTGGGGACGGGGGCTGTCGATGGTCCTGTGGGGGAGTAAAGGAAAGAGTTAGAGATGTGAGGTCAAGGCTACATGCACATTGAATAGTGCAGATGATCATAAGTCAATCTGTTAGAGCATCAGATTCATTATCAGTGACTCATGCAATGTCAATGAGAGAGATGACAAACTATTCTGTCACCAGCTTGTTGTGATGCGCCCGCCTGTCCGTCCCCCACTTGGGAATCCTCCTCGATCCCAGCAATTTCCAGGGCCGCCTCCTCTGAGGTGGTGAGCTGGGCTACTGAGGGCGGCCCTCCTCCTGTCCTTGCTCTTTCCCTCTTATTGTGGGCTCTCTTTTCCTGCAATGAGGGACACAAGTGGAGTTTGAGTGAGAATGAAGGAGTGAGTGTAGAGAATCCATAGCATAGATACTTAGAAGGAGACAAAGGGCCCTCCCTGTGTGTTGTAAGTTGTCATTGCATCACAGTGATAGGGAGTGTGAGGGCTGCATGGTCGAATAGTTAAGTGAATGTGACCATAGAGAGAGAGGGAATGGGTAAGGGTGCAGGGATGTAAGTGTGAAGTGGGATGTGGAGGAAGAGGTTGGCAAAGCAGAGTGCTGGTGAGGAGAGGCGATGGGGATCAGATTGAGGGTAATGGGAAAGTCATACTCACTTTTCCTGTGCAGAGAAGGTCATGAAACCTCTTCCTGCACTGCAGCCAGGTTCTGCGGCACATAGACATAGAGTTGACCTCCTGGGCCATTTGCATCCACACAGCTTTAGTCTGCTGGGGAGGCTTCTTCCTCCCTGAGGAAGGGAAGAGCACCTCCTTATTTCCACTTGCTCCCTCCACCAGAACTTGCAGGGCGGCATCATCGAACCGTGGAGCACACTTTGGCCTACTGCTGGACATATTTGCTGAATGAAGCGATCACAGCAATGGGCATAAAGTTTGCAGTCTCCAGAAGAAGCAAGGCTGCTTGCAGGCCTTAAATCAGCATTGATGACATCATCGGAGGCGACTTTCAGGATAGAAAGACTAATTGGGCCAGGTGTTCCCACATGCTGGAAATCAATTGCCCAATTAGGGGAAAATCGCACTTTTTCCCACATCACACTGGAGTCGGGTTCAGGACTCGAAAAACACCTGACACGCCCCCAGCCCGCACCAATTGCAAAATCGAGCCCATTGCCTCTACTCTCTGTCTTCTGCTGCTCAGCCAATTTCTTAACCAGGTCAATAATTTTCCCTCAATTCCATGATCTTCTACCTTAGTTAACAGTCTCTTATGTGGGACTTTATCAAATGCCTTCTGGAAGTTCAGATAAATAACATCCATAGACATTCCCCGTCCACTTCTTTAGTCACCCCTTCAAAAAATTCAATCAGGTTTGTGAGGCATGACCTTTGCTGTATCCAGTGCACTGAGCCGTTTCTTGATATCATGTGGAGTGAATCGAATTGGCTGAAGACTGGCTTCTGTGATGGTGGGGACCTCAGGGGGAGGCCGATATGGATCATCCACTCGGCACTTCTGGCTGAAGATGGTTGCAAACGCTTCAGCCTTGTCTTTTGCAGTCATGTGCTGGGCTCCACCATCATTGAGGATGGGGATATTCATGGAGCCTCCTCCACCCGTTAGTTGTTTCATGGTCCACCACCATTCATGACTGGATGTGGCAGGACTGCAGAGATTTGATCTGATCCGTTGATTGTGGGATCGCTTAGCCCTGTCTATTGCATGCTGTTTCCGCTTTTTAGCATGCATATAGTCCTGTGTTGCAGCTTCCCCAGGTTGGCACCTCATTTTTAGGTACGCCTGGTGCTGCTCCTGGCATGCTCTTCTACACTCCTTATTGAACCAGGGTTGGTCTCCTGGCTTGATGGTAATGGTAGAGTGAGGGATATGCCAGGTCATGAGGTTAGAGTGTGGTGGATTACAGTTCTGCTGTTGCTGATGGCCCACAGCTCCTCATGCATGCCCAGTTTTGAACTGCTAGACCTGTTCTCTATCTATCCCATTTAGCACGGTGGTTGTTCTGGACTGATGGACATTATGTGACATTCTGGACATTTTTACATGCAATAGCACCCTCTGGTGGCGGTTATTGTGTTAACAGTTTGTATGCTGGAAAGGTCATCTGATCTTTCTTCCTGTGTGAGCTCATTTGACCTTTGTTCCTTTCTTCCTGTGAGAGGTCATTTGACCTTCCTACCTTTCTTCCTGTTGATCCCAGGAAGCAGTTTTGCCAGGAAGAACCTGACTTGAGTAATGGAGAATCTGCCATGAGAGGTTCCATTTACAATCCAACGTAATCTGATTTCATATGTTAGGCCAAGCGCAATATCTGTGAGTATCTTTGTTCCTTAGCATAATAGCAACGTTGTCAGAGTAATATTTTGATAATACTATGTTTATAAAAGGTTAATATTTGATAGTCATAGAAGTTAGTCCAAATGTTAGTTAGTTATACAATTAGTCCATTCTACTGTTGTAAATATGTTTATATCTTGTGTAATATCGAATGTATAGTACTCAGTTTATGTACAAAACATACTTTGTCTTTGTTTACAGTTTCACAAATTCGTTCAAGTAAAGGCTTCAAACAGCAACCGGCTTCAGAAGAATTATTTTTGAATGAGTGTTTAACTTGCTGGATAGCTAGATAGGAGCACGTCTAGCACGGCCAGTACAGTGGTAGCGCCACACAACATGATGGAGGGTGTCCTCAGTGTGAAGATGGGACAATGACTGTGCGGTGGTCACTGCTACCAACACTGTCATGGATAGATGCATCTGCGACAGGTAGATTGGTGAGGATGAGGTCAAGTAGGTTTTTCCCTCGTGTTGGTTCTCTCACCAGCTGTCGCAGGCTCAGACTGGCAGCTATGTCCTTCAGGACTCGGCCAGCTCGGTCAGTAGTGGTGCTACCGATCCACTCTTGGTGATGGACATTGAAGTCCCCCACCCAGAGTACATTCTGTGCCCTTGCTACTCTCAGTGCTTCTTGCAAGTGGTGTTCAACATGGAGGAGTACTGATTCATCAGCTGAGGGAGGGCGGTAGGTGGTAATCAGCAGGAGGTTTCCTTGCCCATGCTTGACCTGAAGCCATGAGACTTAATGGGGTCCGGAGTCAATGTTGAGGAATCCCAGGGCCACTCCTTCCCGACTGTATACAACAGTGCCACCACCCTTGGTGGGTCTGTCCTGCCGGTGGGACAGGACATACTATGGGATGGTGATGGAGCAATTTGGGACATTGGCTGAAAGGTATGATTCTGTGAGTATGACTATGTCAGGCTTGACTAGTCTGTGGGACAGCTCTCCCAATTTTGGCACTAGCCCCCAGATGTTGGTGAGGAGGACTTTGCAGGGCTGGGTGTGCCGTTGCCGTGTCTGTAGCCGGTGCCGAGGTCAATGACGGGTGATCCGTCTGCCGTTTCCTTATTATCATTGACAATGGCCCATAATTTCCGATAGGAGACTTCCTGCGTGCGGATGCCTCCTATCGGAAAAAAAATCTATGAACTTACCTGAGGGCTCCCGAGGTCCGGACACTTCCGCTCCTGGGCCTCTCCACAGTCAAAATGCGCAGGGCCCACGTATCCCGGGGGGCATGCAGTTCGCAAGAGTCCCTGGGATCACGTGGACCAGGCCAGCCAATAGCAGAAGGGAATCACCCTTCATACTTTTGACAGATAGACCTGTCAAATATATGAATGGAGATCAACCCAAAAAGACACTAAAACATTAAGGAGGAGAAATTCGGTATCGCCCCATTTGGGGCGCAATTATCGGCCGGGTGCAAAGTTTAGCACTGGCGCAAATTATCGCCGCCTACTGCTAAATTGGTCTCTTTCACCCCTGGAGGTGATTGCAGCGCTAAATCAGGCGCTGCACGACTCTCTTAAGGCGCTAAGCCGGAGGAGCGAGGCGCTACCTCAGAGGGTGGGCGCAGCGCAGGTGCTGTCAGTTAGCGAGTGCACACAGACAAGCTGGCGCCGGTCAGCTCTTAAAGGGGAGGGTCGATCTTGAATTGCAGCCGCACCCTGCGCATCAGAGCCCTGAATCTCGGCCTGGACAGACTTGTTGCCAAATCCTGCAGCCAAGGACCATGGAGAGGGCCAGGGAGCGAGCGCAGCACTTCAGCGAGGGGTCCTTGGAAGCTCTGGTTGGCGTGGTGGAGCGCAGGCAATCTCTCCTATACCTGGAGAGTGGCAGGGGGCCTCTGCTCAGCGAGTACCGAAAAGCTTGGAGGGAGGTGGCTCACAGAGTGACCTCCAGCAACATGGTGCCTAGGACCCCTGTGCAATGCAGGAAGAAGTTCAACGACCTCACTCGGGTCGTCAGGGTGAGTGCCTTTTTCAGAAACCTCTTCATCTCTCCATCTCGCCCTCGCTTTATGGCCAAAGGTTCTTGAAAGCCCCACTCGTCCAACACCTATGGCCCTTTCAGGAAACTCACAAGCACATTCAGCACTTTGCATACAGTAAGGGCTATTCGACCATGGGAGACATTTCAGCCAGGAGCATGGCTGCATACAGTAAGGGCTATTCGACCATGAGAGGCATTTCAGCCAAGATCATGGCTGCACACAGTAAGGGCTATTCGACCATGGGAGGCATTTCAGCAAAGAGCATGGCTGTACACAGTAAGGGCTATTTGACCATGGGAGGCATTTCAGCAAAGAGTATGGCTGCACACAGTAAGGGCTATTTGACCATGGGAGGCATTTCAGCCAAGATCATGGCTGCACACAGTAAGGGCTATTCAACCATGGGAGGCATTTCAGCAAAGAGCATGGCTGCACACAGTAAGGGCTATTCATCCATGGGAGGCATTTCAGCCAAGATCATGGCTGCATCTTTACTCAGACCCCGTGCTTTTTCTTGCAGGGCAAACTGGCACATAATAGGAGACAGCAGCAATGGACCAGGGGAGGCCGGCCTCACCTTCAAGTCCTGACCGATCTGGAGCAGCGAGTCCACCGGATTGTGGCAAGCTGGATGCTTGGCCCCGTCGCCACTGGAGACGCCGACTCCGTTATGGACAGCAATGGTAAGGTCATCACCTTTTTGACCTCTCTCCTTCCACTTGTTCCTCACAACAGCATCCTTTGACACTTTCGATCCAAATCAGTACATCGCTGCACTCATGCCTCCCTTACCCTGTCCTCACGCTAAAGTCACTCTTGTACCTCTCTGCTTTCAGATGCTGATTCAACAGGTGAGGAGGCGGGCCCTCAAGCTGCCACTGGGAGTGAATCTGAAGGCGATGAGGAGGAGGAAGCCGGACCATCAGCGCCACCCTCAACCGAGGCAGCCCATGGCCATACTGGGGACACGCCTTCCCTGGAGGGGAGCAGGGGGGAATGGTCTGAGGAGGGTGAAGCTCCAGGACCCAGTGGGCTGCAGCAACGCGAGGGGGGTAGGGAAGCTCGGGGGCCTTCTCTCCGGAGGGAGAGTATGGCCTCGAGTCCTGCTGCAGTGAGCGCAGACGAGGTGCAGGTCCTCGCTGAAATGAGCGCCCAGGCGGAGCGAAGGCACACTGAGCTCATGGCTGCAGTGGCAAGGATGCCTGAATCCATTGAGTCACTGGCAAGGAGTGTCCAGGACTTCAGTACAGCACAGGCGTCTGCCACGCAAATGCTAACTGCTGCAATGCAGTCAGTGGCTGGTCTCATGCAGACGCAGATTGAGGCCACGCGAGCACTAACTGCTGCCACCCTCGCTGGATTGGGCAGGTTTCCCTGGGGCCCTCACCGCGCAACAGCAGGCCAGCAATCTGTGCTCCAGCAGATTGCTCCGCATGCTGAAGTGCTGCCCCATGGGAGTGCCAGTGTGTCAGTCGAGCAGGGAGTTGCTGTCCTCTCTCAGGATGACAGCATTCCCGCTGCCAGCACTGTCACTTCTCCACTGCAGTTGCCATCACCTGTAGGACAGACTGCTGCCGCCCATGCAGAGTTGGAGCAGTCAGCAGCCGTGTCCTCCAGGCCCAGAGCTGGTCCAGGCCGTCCCTCAAGGGCATCTGCAGTCTCAGTTTCTGATACTCAGCAGCCTTCCCCCAGCCATGCTGCAGCCACTGGGGTCCCATTATGGAGGAGCTGCAGGGTGGGAAGGGGGCAATTTCGCAAGGGAAGCAGATCACCCTCAAAGGGCAAGAAGTAGGAGGTGTGGCAAAATGTTGTACATTGTTTTATTGAAGGTCGAGGATCGTGGTCATATTTTTGTTACTGTTTTGGACATTGTCTCCAGGTTGTGAGAGCCAGTTATGTGATTGACTGTTTTTTGTGTTTCTTTCTATTACTTTGTCATGTGGGAAGGATACACAGTTTGGTAAATAAAGAAGTGTCTTTATTCAAAATGTGCATGTTTGCTCTTTGCACTCATTGTTGCCTTGACTGGCTTAGGGGTTGTGGCATGGTTCCATTCAGGTTCTTTGAATGGCAGAAGCCATTTCCTCAGAGGGGGCCTAGAAGCGACTTGCTATAAGCCTTTGACGGACGGCCCTTGCACTTTGTGCCTTCCTCCCGTCTTGGTGCTGCTGCTCCTCCTCCTCCTCCTCCTCCTCCTCCTCCTCCTCTGCTGGTGCTCCAATGTCTGGTGGCATTGGCTGGGTCCTTAGGATTGACAGGTTATGCAGCATGCAGCACACAACAACGAAGTGGGAGACTCACTCAGGCGAGTACTGCAGGGCTCCTCCAGAGTGGTCCAGACAGTGGAACCGTTGCTTGAGCACGCCGGTTGTGTGCTCAATGATGTTCCTGCTAGCTTGATGGCTCTCGTTGTATCGTTCTTCAGCAGGGGTGCTGGGCGAACGGAGCGGGGTCATCAGCCAGGTGCACAGAGGATAGCCCTTGTCCCCGAGAAGCCAGCCTCCTGGGTGAAGCGGGGCCTCAAAAAGGTCTGCCACAGAAGTCTGGCGCAGGATGAAGGCATCGTGGCTGCTGCCTGGAAAGTGGGCATTGACAGCGAGTATTAGCTGTCTGTGGTCACAGACCAACTGGACGTTCAAGGAATGGAAGCCCTTTCGGTTGCAGAAATCCTTGGCATTCTCTTGCGGCGCCCGCAAAGCCACATGGGTGCAGTCAATGGCGCCCTGCACCATGGGGAAGCCCGCTATTCTTGCAAAGCCCGCTGCGCATTCTTGCTGCTTGTCCGGGGTCATGGGGAAAGAGATGTACTCTCGTCTCCTTTTAAAGAGGGCATTTGTGACTTGACGGATGCAGCAATGCACCGCAAACTGGGAGATATTGGCAATGTCCCCAGTAATAGATTGAAATGAGCTGGTGGCATAAAAGTTGAGAGCCACTGTTATCTTCACTGCCACCGACAGAGACGTCCTGCTCTTCAGTTGAGGCTGCAGATCTGGCTGAAGCAGGTGGCAGAGCTCAGTGGCCACCTCCTTGCTGAATCGCAGCCTTCGCAAACACTGCTCCTCAGACATATTGATGTATGAGAACTGTTGGCGAAAAACCCTGGGAGGGTAAGGTCTCCTGTACCGACGCCTGTTGACCCTCCTCCGTCTGGCCATGATTGCCATTCTCTCTCTGCGTCTCTGTGCCCTCTCAATGTGATGGAGAAGCACGACGTTCCCATCCATTGCAGCCCCCATAGTATGTGGGCAATCAGAGTTATGCCGGTGAAAAAGCAAAGCAACTACAAAGTTATGGTCAGAAGCCAAAACTACCTCAGACAGCGCTGACTCAATGCAGAAGTCTCTCTTTCTCCCTTTGTCTCTCTGCAAATCTCTCTCAGAACGAGTGGTCCAAAAATGGCTACTACACAGAAGCCAGGAAGAGCCCCCTTTAAATAGCGCCCCCTGTAGGGGGTTTCTCTTGCTTGCTCTGGCCTCCTGCCAGGCTTCTTGCAATAATTACCCATGAGTGGTTCGACCCACTCGCCCCTACGGTTCTAGACCTTGGACTTAGGTGCAGGGAGCTGTAGTGCAGAGAAAAACTCAATAGACCAGGTCGAATAGCATGAAATGGATGCCTTTATTGAACAGTTTGCAGCATTATAAAATACATGTCATATGCACAGATTAAAGCAACTACAAGCATGCACACATCTATAAACTTAACTCTATAGAAATGGGGAACACACGGCACATCGTGAAAGGGGTAACACATTACAATTACCCTTAACCCCCTCCCCTAAACCTAACTAAGTTTCGATTTGAGGGACTCGGGATCATGCTCACCACTTTAAGAATTGCGAAAAAGGCTTTGCAGCCTTTCGACACAGCTTTCCGTCGTCACGTGGGTTTGGAAGCTTCTGGCGCAGCTTGTTTTCCTCTTGGTTCTCCTGCGATGGAGGCAGCCGATACAGCCTTGGTGAGCGCTCGCCACGGATGGATCCGTTACCGATGTGATTTTTAAGAACTGGATGCACACGGATGAATCCGTTACCGATGTGATGTTGAAGAACTGGATCCTGGGCTCCGGGACCTGAGTGTCTTCTTCTCCGGCCTGGGTCGTCGATGATCTCCCGACAAAAGTACCAGGGCCTCCCTCGTCGTCTTCCCGTCGTGGCCGGGCCTTACCTGGCCGAGCTGGCTTCCAAGCCGAATTCTTCTCGTCGTCTTCTCGTCGTGGCCGGGCCTTGCCTGGCCGAACACCGAACACGTTCCGAACCAAAATTGTTCCGAAGGTCCGAACCGAAGTGCTTCTCAAGGTCCGAACCAAAGTGCCGTCCATGGACTTTACTCAATCCACAGTTATACCTTTTTGGAACATTCTTATCTCCCGCCAAATCATAGTCCTGTCTTTGTAATAATTTTGGCGGGCAGAACTCTCTGCAGGGGTGTTTTGTCTTCATAACGGGAGTCGGTGATAGCTGAACTGGCCTTCCTGGGCCGATAATGTCTTTGCTTTGTTACCGTAACTTGGTTTGTATATTGATCGGTCTGGAGATTGCCCTGGATGGCTGTTAAACGGCTTCTCTTTGTACAGTGTAATGGGTTAAAGCGTTCGTTCAATTGTCCGCCCATTCCTTGATGGGTCTCATCCTGTCACCCAAATCTGTCCTGTACTTATAATCTAATCAATATGTATGCTCAGTTCCATGAGTTTCGGCTTCCCGAAACTGGTTTTCGCGGGCTTTTAATGCCCTCAATCCACAAGCCTGTCTGGCTTGCAGTAACAGAAATTCAAATGGTCCCAGAAGCTGGTCACGAGGTCTGGTGGCCATTTTGTGTGCCCTTTTATCAAAGGTTTCTCTGTATAAGCTTCTTTTGGTCAATAAAGCTGTTTTATTAACCCTACTTTCCTACGTGATTATTTAATGAAAAATTTCGCGAATCTTACACCCCCCAGCCCCACAGTGACTGGGACCTGTCGTTGGTAGCGACGGGCGGAAAGGAGGGGGGCGCCACTGAATTTCCGGTCCGGGGCGCCCCAAGTGCGTTGCACTCTCGAATGACAGCAAGATCTATGTGCGCAGGAGAACGGGCGGTATGATTTAGCGCCACCGCTAAATGTCTGCTCAATTTTGTGAGAGGCGCAGGTATCGCCGTGCCTTGGCGCTAGTTGGTTAGCGCCCCACTTATCGCCCTCTTAAGGCGCTAACGGGTGGTGCTAACAACTGAATTTCTCCCCTAAATAAATTTAAAAAAAATCATGTTTTTAAAATGAGTTAAAATTACATTAAATTAAATATTTTAAACAAAATTTAATTTAAGGGGCTAAAAATAAACTTACTTACCTTTTTAAAAAATATTTTAAATTATAAATAAGTGAAACAAATTAAAAAAAAAACTTTTTTAAAACTCTTATGCTGGTAAAAGCAGGCCTTACGACTGCTTTTACCAGGTGTAAGATTTCTAAGGGTTTTCAGCGGGCGGAGGATCTGCAGAAACCGGAACTCTTCACCCACAGAGGCCCTTTTCCAGGCAGGCGTCCGATCTGTCAAGAGCATTCTCGACAGATCAGAAATGCCGGTTTTCAGCGCATGCCTGAAACTGGCATTTCTGATGTCCCTACGGGTGTGTACACAGTGCATACCCACCCGTAGGCATCAGAAAATATGGGCCAATATCACCGCTTTCAGTTTTTAAGGGGCCAACATTGCTCCTGACTACCCTCGTTTTCCTAAATTAATTGTAAAAATTCTTTGAATTGATTTTGATATCCCTTTTCATACTCCCTTTTTGTAGTTCTTACTATCTGTTTTGTGACCCTTTGCTGTTCTTTGTATCTTTCCCATTCGCCAGGATCTGTGCTTTTTTTGCATTTTTATGTGCTTTTTCTTTTAGTTTTATGCTGTCCTTTACCTCTTTAGTTGTCCATGGCTGTTTTTTTTGGCAAGTAGAACTCTTGCCCTTCAGGTGTATAAACTGGTTCTGTATCACATTAGATTCTTTTTTAAACATCTCCAACTGATCTTCTGTCATTTTATCCATTAACAGTTTTGTCCAGTTTACTGTGGACAGTCTCTGCCTCATCCCGTTGAAGTCGGTCTTACCTAAATTTAGAATCTTAGTAGTTGTTTCACATTTCTCCCATTCAAATGATACATTGAACTTGATCATGTTATGATCGCTATTGGACAAATGTTCTCACACAGTTAGGCTGTTAACTAAATATGGCTCATTACTCATTACTAAATCTAATCTGGCTTGCCCCCTTGTTGCCCCTAGGACATATTGTTGTAGAAAACTATCCTAGACACGCTCAAGAAATTCACTACCTTTCTGACAGGTGCGAGGCTGCTTTTCCCAATCTATATGAAAGTTAAAATCCCCCATTAAAACCACTCTGCCTTTATTACACACTTGTCATATCTTCTGCATTTATCTTCACAGCTGCTACCAGGGGGCCTATACACAACTCCCACTACAGTCTTAAATTCTTTCCTATTTCTTAATTCTACCCATATAGTCTCCACTGCCTGGTTACCTCTCTTTATATCCTCTCTTATCATTGAAGTGATTTCATCCTTAATCACTAAGGCTACTCCCCCCCCTCTGCCATTTCCCCTAGCTTTCCTGTAGATCTTATAACCTGGTATATTTAGTTCCCAATCCTGACCATCTTGCAACCATGTCTCAGTAATGGCTACAATGTCATACCCTCGAATTTGAATTTGCACCTGCAGTTCATTCAATTTATTCGTTATACTCCATGCGTTAGGAGTTGAACTTCCATCAGACAGGATCCACATAGCTTGTGAACCCCCAGGGTCCAGGATGATTAATAGCTGTGGTGGGGTACCTGGTGAAGAGCATACGACCTTTGCGGGCAGGCCGTATGGCTCACACACAAGGCACTTACAAGGGGGAAGGGAGATTTGTCATGTTTTCAGACTTTTTTGACCATTTTTCCACACAGAAGAAGAGTTGCTTTTGATTTTTGTTTTTTTTAAGGCAAGTGCGTTTTCAGATTTTTTTTAGAAGCACCTAAATGATAGGTATATATTTGCTAAATGGATTTTTCCCCCCAAGACTAAAATGTAAGTAATTCATTAGCTTGTTTAGATCACCTCACATCCATTGTGCAGGAAAGTCCTTTGATCCCTGTCTGTGAATAGACAGGAGATAAAATAGAGAGAGAGTGGGAAAAACAGGCTATTCATAGAAACATAGAAACATAGAGATAGGAACAGGAGTAGGCCATTCGGCCCTTCGAGCCTGCTCCGCCATTCAATGAGATCATGGCTGATCTTCGTCTGAGATCATAGTTGATCTTACCAGTTCAGTACCCCGTCCCCGCCTTTTCTCCGTAACCCTTAATCCCCTTAGCCTTCAGAAATATATCCAATTCTCTCTTGAAAATATTTATTGAATTAGCCTTCACAGCCCTCTGTGGCAGGGAATTCCACAGGCTCACCACTCTTTGAGTGAAGAAATTCTTCCTCATCTCTGTTTTAAATGATTTGCCCGCTATTTTTAGACTGTGGCCCCTGGTTCTGTGCTCCCCGGCCATTGGAAACATTCTCTCTGAATTCAGCCTGTCCAGGCCTGCCATAATTTTATATGTTTCGATGAGATCCCCTCTCAATCTTCTAAACTCCAGTGAGTACAAGCCCAAACTATTTAATCTCTCTTCGTAGGTCATTCCCGCCATTCCAGGTATCAGCCTGGTGAATCGCCGTTGCACTCTTTCCATGGCAAGAACATCCTTCCGCAGATGGGGCGACCAAAACTGTACACAATACTCCAGATGCGGTCTCACCAGCACCTTGTACAGCTGTAGTAAGGTATCCCTATTCCTATACTCGAACCCCCTTGATATGAAGGCCAACATACCATTTGCCTTCTTAATCGCCTGTTGCACCTGCATGCTCTCCTTCAGTGACTGGTGCACAAGAACACCCAGGTCCCTCTGCACTTCCCCATCTCCCAATCTATTGCCATTTAGATAATAATCTACCCTCCTGTTTTTACCCCCAAAGTGGATAACCTCGCATTTATCCACATTATAGTGCATCTGCCACGTATCCGCCCATTCCCCCAACCTGTCCAAATCGCACTGTAGCCTCCTGACATCCTCATCAGAGCCCACCCCTCCTCCTAGTTTAGTGTCGTCAGCGAATTTGGAAATATTGCATCCAATTCCCTGATCCAGATCATTTATATATATTGTGAACAGCTGGGGTCCCAGGACAGATCCTTGCGGCACCCCGCTGGTCACTGCCTGCCACTCCGAAAACGAGCCGTTTATTCCAACTTTCTGTTTTCTATCCGCCAGCCAGTTCTCTATCCACGTTAATACTTTGCCCCCAATCCCATGAGCCTTAATTTTGCATGATAATCTTTTGTGTGGAACCTTATCGAAGGCTTTCTGGAAGTCAAGGTACACCACATCCACTGGCTCTCCCCCATCTATTTTACCAGTTACTTCCTCAAAAAATTCCAGCAGATTAGTCAAACACGATTTACCCTTTGTAAATCCATGTTGACTCTGTCCGATCCTTTCCCCATTTGTCAAGTGCTCCGCTATTTTATCCTTAATAATGGACTCTAGCATTTTGCCCACAACCGATGTAAGGCTTACTGGTCTATAATTCCCTGCTTTCTCTCTACCCCCCTTTTTAAATATTGGGGTAACATTAGCTACCCTCCAATCCACGGGTACTGTTCCCGAGTCAATGGAGTTCCGGAAGATGATCCTTAGAGCATCTGCTATCTCCAGGGCCACCTCCTTAAGTACCCTAGGATGTAGTTTATCAGGCCCCGGGGATTTGTCGGCCTTCAGTCCCCTCAACTTACCCAACACCATATCCCTAGAGATACTAATTTCTGTCAGCTCCTCCCTCTCATTAGTCCCTATGTTTGCCGATATTCCTGGGAGGTTATTTGTGTCCTCCTTTGTGAATACAGAGCCAAAGTATGAGTTTAATTGGTCTGCCATTTCCTTATTCTCCATTATATATTCTCCCGAATCGGACTGCAAGGGACCGACTTGGGATTTTACCAGTCTTTTCCTCCTGATATACCGATAAAAGCTTTTGCAGTCTGTCTTTATGTTTGCTGCAAGTTTACTTTCGTATTCTATTTTCCCCTTCCTGATTAATCCCTTTGTCCTCTTTTGCTGTATCCTGTACTGCCCCCAATCTTCCGGTCTGGTGCTTTTTTTGCCAGTTGATATGCCCTTTTTTTTGATTTTATGCTGTCCCTAATTTCCCTCGTTATCCACGGTTGAGTCACCTTTTTAGGTTTATTTTTATGCCAAACCGGTATAAACATGTTCTGGAATTCTTCCATTCTATCTTTGAATGCTTGCCATTGTCTATCCACTGTCAATCCCCCCAGAAACACCACCCAATCAATCTTACCCAATTCCCGTCTCATACCCTCGTAATTCCCTTTATTTAAGTTCTGGACCTTAGTCTCTGATTCAATTTCCTCACTCTCCATCTCGACTGAGAGCTCGATCATATTATGATCGCTCTGACCCAAGGGGCCTCGTACAAGAAGATTGCTGATAAGTCCCTTCTCATTGCACAATACCCAGTCTAAAATGGCCTGATCTCGAGTCGGCTCCTCGACATATTGGTCCAGATAACCGTCCCGAAAACATTCCAGGAATTCCTCCTCCTCAGAATTTTTACTAATTTGGGTAGTCCAATCAATATGTAAATTAAAGTCACCCATGATGACAGCTGTGCTCTTATCGCACGCTTCTCTAATTTCCCTTTTTATGCCTTCCCTCACCTCCATATTACTATTTGGAGGCCTATATATCACACCCACTAACGTTTTCCTCCCCTTGCTATTTCTCATTTCTACCCATATTCAAAGACAAAAAGGTGGCAAAGGCAGTTAGGTTTGTAAAGGGAATACAGTGATAACTTACACATATGCTCAGAATGTCAGAAATATTGGAGGAACAGTTAGAAGACATCTGGTTTGATTCAAGTAAGGTGACTCACTGATGCGAGGATGCATGTTATGTTCTGTACTTTGTGTCATTACATGAAGATATAAGTTGTACTGATTGAACTAACTGAATCTGATCATAACTACTGTTCTATATCAAGCCTCCCCTCACAAGTGTTTGAACAGTCTGCTTTTGGAGAGATTAAAGACGCATTTGTATGAAAGACATGAATATCCAGTCCAGATCACAAGTGGGATTATATTTTACATCCCTGGGTAATGCTATTGTACATGTAGATATGGGGCAGTGTGGGGCAGTGTGAATCAACTCCCATAACATAAGACTCTCAGACCACTTATGGGCAACTGAAGCCACTGACCCAGAGAAGTTTCATATACATGTTAGAAGAACAGAAATATTTTGTGTTCATTTTCTACAGCCTTTATTCAGTGGATGCCTGGGTTCACTCTGAGGCATATTGCCAGGCGTTCTATGACCAAAGCAAACAGAAGGAACAACCTGGGTTTGTCCCCTGGTGCAATGGGAATGTTGGGCAGTTGAGGTCATTGGTGCACACTATGGATGCAAAGTATGAATACAGGATTGCAATCGATCTCCTAACTATGTTGCCAAAGCTCATTCTCTTGAGTTCCACAAGGAGGAAACACTAGTTGACTCGGTCAAATGCTTTTTCCATATTCAGGAAATGTACCAGGGCGGGTGTGCAGTGATACACCACATTGAACAGCCAGCTAGTGGTGTCCCTCGAGTGGTGGTCCTGTATAAAGACTTTTTGTTCTGCGTTGTCCAGCCCAGGGATGACTGCATTTAGTTTGGAGACCAAGATCTTGGTCATTGTTTTATAATCTGCACTGAAGAACTGTATAGCTTTTTATGATGAGCACCCACGAGGCGGGGAGGGGCACTTGAGGCTCAGAAGAGCACTTCAAGGCTTACCTTTTACAGGTGTTACTGAGTGGGCCCCCCACCCCCGCTCAGTATGTTATTAAAATGCTATTGGGGTCCTATATATACTGTATGTGTGAGTGTGTGAGGTGTTCACTGATCACTGGGAACATCCACAACTATAGGTTGCTTGTTGTGTTGGTCCCTGCATTTGATTTCTCTATTACTGTGGTGTGACCTCTTCTCCACAGATCTGCGTGCGATGTTATTTTGTTCCTGTGGGTGGTGGGATTTCTTTTGTTGATGGGGGTTAAGGATTTGTTCCTTTTTTCTTTTGGTGCCCAATCTATTCTTTCCAGTTTTTTTCTGTTAAATCTTTTTCTTTAAACATTCAGTTTCTCACCGCTGCATTTTGGCTTTTCCTGTCCTGCTCCAGTTTTCCCCCTCTTCATCCCTGTTTTTGTTTCAATTAATATACCTGTTGACTTTTTTTTCTCTGTTTCTTCTCTCAATGATCTCAGTGTGGGGTGAACCAAAGATCGCACTCTGCTGCGGAGTTTGGCACTTTGGAGCTTCTGTGGTAGAAATTCAACATTGTTGTGCCCATTTTATGGGTGTAAAATGGGTGCAACTATGACAAATTTAGCAGTGGCAAGGCATGTGCCTGATTTGCATATGCACCTGGGAAACTGCTAAATTCGTCAGCGGCTTTTTTTAGGCAGCCCAAAAAGCACAGGCCTCATTTCAATATGGAAATGAGGGTTCTACACCCGGCCTGCCCGGCTCAGCATTACCTGGTCTACAAACGGCCAAAAATGTAATTTTTTGTATACTTACCTTGATGTAGAGCCAGAAGTAGCAAGAGTGCACTTGTTCTCCACCCCTGCACCCCCCACCCCAACTCCCCAACTTCCAGGACTTACCTGAGTGCTGCTGCTGGTGAGGCGAGGCAAGCCACCTAACTTCCATCCACTCACACCAGGTGAGCTGTCTCTGGAAGTCTGACAGGGACCGGCAACTTGCCCTGATTATTACAATGAGGACCAATTTAGGACAAGCCTCGGGCCTCCCAGTTCAGGGGCGCACTGGAAGTGCACCATCAGTTATGTGCCTGAAAATGGGCCATAACAAATTTAGTCCTACTGTTTCTGAAGTTTTCAAAAGTAACCTTTGCTATAGATGTGGATGTTCATTTTTATATCTTTCATTTCTACCCTGCCAATTTTGGGTTTGTTGATTGATATACTGAGAGATACAATCAATGCAATTGTTTTTCCTTCTTCTGGTACATTCATATATATTTAAAAAAAAAAATCAATACAGCTCCAACAGCTGAGTCATTAAAAGTAATAGTCTGGTTCTAAGCCATGGTTCTATGTGCCATTTATAGCAGTTATGATCTGTTTGGCACAACTTTGGAGTAAACCTAATCCTAGGCCACAGATTTTAATATGGATATATACAAGCAATCCTTTCACATTGGAACCTGCAACAATCAAATAATGCGACTACCACAAAGGTATCCTTCCATTAATCTCTCTACTATTTAGATGTGCGCTGATGCTATTCAGGCTTTGAGTCCTTGGGGGAGATTTTCACTCTATCCATGCAGTGGAATTGCGAATGGGTATGTAGTGTCGTGGTTATGGTACTCCACTAGTAATCCAGAGAATGTAATTTCAAATGCAACCATGGCAGTTTGAGAATTTGAATTCAGTTTAAAAAACTTGGAAATAAAAAGCTGGTATCAGTAAAAATAAGTGACCATGAAGCTATCGAATTATCATAAAAACTCAATTGGTTGTTTATTTTAGGGACATCGTTACCCGATCTAGCCTCCAGTGACTCCAGTCCCACACCAAAGTCATTGACTGTTAACTGCCCTCTGAAGTGGCCTAGCAAGCCAGTCAATTGTATCAAACTGCTATATACCATGTGGGCTGTAGCAGTTCAAGAAGGCTTCTTCATCTTCACTATCTTCACAGGATAACCAAGGAAGGGCATTAAATGCCCACATCCAGAGAATGGATTAAAAATAAATTATGTAGATCACTGCAAATAGGATAATTGTTAACTTAAAGCAGATTGCGATAAAAAGTACAAATTAGGCATTGTAGGGAACAAGGTTATGGGATCTGCTGAGAGAAAAACAGTTCTACAAAATACCGAACACTGTAGCAGGTGGAAAGAAATCACACTGAAGACGAGAGGCCATATGACAACAACCTATCACAGAAAACAATACCAACGCAGATTTATCTTGGAAGATAGAAAAGATTTAACTGAAGCAGATACAAGACCCTTCATATTTGAGCAGCAACCGGCTGTCGTCATAGCCTTTGGAATAAGAAAACCAAAAGCTCTACTTTATCAGCAAAGCAATAGTGACAACTGCTATAGATTGAGCCTCCAGGAAAGGAGAAAGTCACAACAATTTTATTATTCCAGGAGAAAGAGAAACGAAATGACTGATCTAAAGAACTATTGAAACCAGACACTTTATGGACTTTCAATCTAATTGTTACAGCTGGTGTTTGCAGCATTTTATTCAACAAACATAATGATAGAACTCTCAAAGAATTCTTTTAGATCTGACATTATTAATTTGGTGGAAGTATATTGTTGTCTGCAAGATTGGGCATTAATTAATTTAAGGATTCCAGACCCATTTAGTTGTAATAAAGTATTTTGTATTCACTGAGCCTGGGAAAGGGAGTTAAAACATTTAATTAGCAATAAAATCACAAAAGGAATTGAAATTTACAAAACATAAACTATGAATGTCAGTGGATCAAACTAAGTGTTTTGTGTGGCTTATAACCAATGCAGAAAATGTTCATAGAGTTTTAAAGGCTTGGTAGAAATATGCTATAAACCTGGTAGATGTTATGAAATAGCATTATAATGTGATTTAAATGTATGCACGTGTACTAGAAATTATGATGCCTATTCCATGCTCATCTCAAGCAATGATATACTAGGCTGATACAATAGTATTAGTAGAAGCAGAAAGACAAGAATGTCACTTTCAGTTGGAGTAGATACCTGTTTAACTCTATAAATGGTAGAATTGTAAAATGCATTCACCAACCTCACTCTGGCTCAGTGGGAAATGTATGATATGATGTGGTACTATGCTATGCAAACCAGAAAAGTCTCAAGTTAAAACAAAGACCTCAGGTGAATTTGTTGATCTCAACTAGGGTGGCACTGGGTTACTATAATTAGTCTTACCATCTTGGAGCAGGGTGAAAAGTAACAGTTGTATTCCTGATTGCTATCCCTGGCACACCAGTTTGACATTTGCATAGTTTTGTCCTGATACTTTCTTTGTCCTCCAATTGCGGCTGCACATCTGTGCACCTGAAAGAGGGCAGTGCAATGATTATGCTAACTGAAAGTTAACATGCAGGTACAGCAAGCAATTAGGAAAGCAAATGGTATGTTGGCCTTTATTACAAGAGGATTTGAGTATAGGAGTAAAGACATTTTACTGCAATTATATAGCGCCCTGGTGAAACCACATCTAGAGTACTATGTACAGTTTTAGTCTCCTTACCCAAGGAAGGATATACTTGCCATAGAGGGAGTGCAACGAAGGTTCACCAGACTGGTTACTGGGATTGGGGGAATTGTCCTATGAGGAGAGATTGAGTAGACTAGGACTATATTCTCTAGAGTTTAGAAGAATGAGAGGTGATCTCATTGAAACAGACAAAATTCTTACAAAGCTTGACAGGGTAGATGCAGGGAGGATATTTCCCCTGGCTGGGGAGTCTAGAACCAGGGGGTCACAGTCTCAGAATAAGGGGTCGGCCATTTAGGACTGAGATGAGGAGACATTTTTTCACTCAGAGGGTGGTGAATCTTTGGAATTCTCTATCCCAGAGGGCTGTGGAGGCTCAGTCATTGAGTATATTCAAGACAGAGATCGATAGATTTTTGGATGTTAAGGGATATGGGGATAGTGCAGGTAAGTGGAGTTGAGGTAGAAGATCAGCCATGATCTTCTGGAATGGCAGAGCAGGCTCAAGGGGTTGAATGGCCTACTCCTGCTCCTATTTCTTATGATCTTATGTTCTTAATAGGAGTCAAACTATGTTAACCATGCCTGCGACCAGCTTTCCCCTGTTTCCGCTAGTCACAGATCAAGTGCAGGCTGGCCTCATATAAAGTGGGTACTGAGATTGCAGGGGCTACATTGGAAGGTCACATATAGCAAGTTGTTTGTAAGAGGTATGGGGGAAAAATTCAGTATCGTCCCGTTTGGGGCGCGATTATCGGCCGTGCGCAAAATTTAGCGCCTGGCATTAATTATCGCCTCCGACGGCAAACTTGGCTTTTATCGCCCCTGGAGGTGATTGGAGTGCTAAATCAGGCGCTACACACCTCTCTTAAGGCGCTAAGGCCAAGGAGCGAGGCGCTACCTCAGAGCGTGGGCGCAGCGCAGGTGCTGTCAGTTACCGATTGAACACAGACACACTGGCGCCGGCCAGTTCTTAAAGGGGGTGGGGGGTGGGGGGGGGGGGTCGATCTTGCTCTCCAGCCACACCCTGCTCATTGCAGCCTTGAATCTCGGCCTGGACAGACCTGTGCCTAAATCTTCCAGCCAAGGACTATGGAGAGGGCCAGGGAGTGAGCACAGCACTTCAGCGAGCGGGTCTTGGAGGCTCTGGTTGGTGCGGTGGAGCGCAGAAGATCTATTCTGTACCCAGAGAGTGGCAGGAGGCCTTTGCCACGCGAGTACAGAAGAGTGTGGAGGGAGGTGGCTCAGAGCATCTCCTCAAGGAGCATGGTGCCCAGGACCCATATCCAATGTAGAAAAAAGTTCAATTACCTCACTTGGGTCATATGGGTGAGTGGCTTTTTTTCAAAACCTCTCCATCCCTCCATCTCAACCTCACTCTATGGCCACAGGGTCTTAAAAGCCCCAATGCCCAACACTCATCCAAACACCTATGGCCCTTTCATCAAACACACACGCACATTCCACACTTTGCATACAGTAAGGGCTATTCAACTATGGGAGGCACATCAGGCAAGACCATGGCTGCATACAGTAATGGCTATTCAACTATGGGAGGCACATCAGGCAAGACCATGGCTGTATATTTACTCAGACGCCATCCTTTTTCTTGCAGGCCAAGCTATCTCATAATAGGAGACAGCAGCAACGGACGGGTAGAGGGTGGCCTCAGCTGCAACCCCTCAGCGATCTTGAGGTGCGTGTCCAGAGGATAGTGGCAAGCTGCGTGATCGGTCTCGTCGCCACTGAAGACGCTGACCACGTTCTGGGCAGCAATGGTAAGGTCATCACCTTTTTGTCCTCTCTCCTTCCAGTTGTTCCTCACAACACCAGCCTTTGACACTTTCAATCCAACTTACTAAATCGCTGCACTCATTCCTCCCTTGCTGCCACCCTGTCCTCACGCTAAAGCCACTCTTGTACGTCCCTGCTTTCAGATGGTGATTCACCAGTTGAGGAGACGGGGCCTCAAGCTGCCAGTGGGAGTGAAGCTAAAGGCGAGGAGGAAGAGGAAGCCGGAGCATCAGTGCCACCCTCTCCCGAGGAAGCCCATGACCACACTGGGAACACGCCTTCCCTGGAAGGGAGCAGGGGGGAATGGTCTGATGAGGGTGAACTCCAGGACCCAGCGGGCTGCAGCAACGCGATGGGGGTAGGGAAGCTCAGGGGCCTTCTCCCCGAAGGGAGAGTATGCCATCGAGTCCTACTGCACTGGACGCAGAGGAGGAATGGATGCTCGCTGAAATGAACACAGAGGCGGTGCAGAGGCACACTGAGCTCATGGGTGCAGTGGCAAGGGTGCCCGAATGCATTGAATCACTGGCAAGGAGTGTGGAGCACTTTGCTGTAGCACAGGCGGATGCCATGCAAATGTTTAGTGCTGCAATTCAGTCACTGGCTGCCATGACCCCACCTGTGACTGACCTCATGCAGACTCAGATTGAGGCCACGTGAGCACTGACTGCTGCCATCCTCGCTGGTTTGGACTCATTTCCCCGGGGCTCTCACCGCGCCGCAGCAGGCCAGCAATCTGTGCTCCAGCAGATTGCTCCGGATGCTGAAGTGCTGCCCCGTGGGAGTGCCAGTGTGTCGGTCAAGCAGGGAGCTGCTGTCCTCTCTCAAGATGACAGCATTCCTGCTGCCACCACCGTCACTTCTCCACTGCACTTGCCACTGCCTGTAGGACAGACTGCTGCCGCCCATGCAGAGTTGGTGCAGTCTGCAGCCGGGCCCTCCAGGCCCAGAGCTGGTCGAGGCCGTCCTTCAAGGGCATCTGCAGTCTCAGGTTGTGACAATCAGCAGCCTTCCACCAGCCTTGCTGCAGCCACTGGGTCTCATTACAGAGGAGCTATAGGGTGGGAAGGGGGGAAGTGCGCAAGGGAAGGAGATCACCCTCGAAGGGCAAAAAGTAGGAGGTGTGACAAAATGTTGTTCATTGTTTTATTAAAGGCCGAGGTTTGTGGTCAAATTTTTTTCACTGTTTTGGACATTGTCTCCAGGTTGTGAGAGCCAGTTATGTTAATGACTGTTTTTTTTGTGTTTCTTTCTATTAGTTTGTCATGTGGAAATGACACACACAGAGTTTGTAAAATAAAAACGTTTTTGTATTCAAAATGTACATGTTTGGTCTTTGCAATCATTGTTGCCTTGACCGGCTATGGGGTTGCGGGTTGGTTTCATTCAGGTTGTTCTCAATGGCAGAAGCCATTTCCTCAGAAGGGGCCTAGAAGCGGCTTGCTATCAGCGTTTGACGGACGGCCCTTCCACTTTCTAACTTGTATGCCTCCCTCCCGCCTTGGTGTTGCTGATGATCATCCTCCTCATCTTCCTCCTCCTCTTCCTCCTCCTCCTCTGGTGGTGCTCCAAGGCCTGGTGGCATTGGCTGGCTCCTGAGGATTGCCAGGTTATGCAGCATGCAGCACACAGCAACGAAGAGGGAGACTCGCTTAGGCGAGTACTGCAGGGCTTCTCCAGAATGGTCCAGACAGCGGAACCGTTGCTTGAGCACACCGATCGTGTGCTCAACGATGTTCCTGGTAGCTAGATGGCTCTCGTTATACCGCAGCTCAGCTGGGGTGTTGGGCGAACGGAGCGGTGTCATCAGCCAGGTGCACAGAGGATATCCCTTGTCCCCGAGAATCCAACCACCTGGGTGATGCGGTGCCTGGAAAAGCCCCCAATGTTTCTCACAAGCTGAAAGGCATTTTTACATGCAGAGCAGCATTTCAAATAGGTTTTTGGTATTTTTATGAAGCTTTTGGTAACTTTTATAAACTTTTAAAAACGTTTACATTATTTTGAAGAATCTGAAGTAGTTTTAAACAGAATTAAAGCAATTTAAAGACTTTTAAAAGCCCTGAAAGAATTTTTTTCATTCCATTTATTTATTTAGCAACATCGTCGTCATACGCGTCTTCACACTGTTCCCTTTGGGGAACTGTATGAAGTGGTGGAAGGATTTATGGCCGTGATTAACGCTCATTCCGTGACCGTAACCATCTTTGAACCAGCCATTAGGGTGGTTAGTCCTATGGCGGGAGGGTTTTACGGGCTCCCACAAGCTATACGAGGAGGGGGGGCCACCCACACCCACGGATGCAAATATCCCACTGGATGTCAACCCAGAATTTAGAGCCGGAGCTCCGACTCCACTTGCCGGGACTGTCTGGAGCGGGGTTCGAAACCCTACCCCGTCTGGCCCAGCGGCGGGGATCCTACCGCTACGCAAAAGGCCCACTCCGATTAGCAACGTGAAATGGCTGGAATGAGCACAATTCACGGCATTAAAAGAACTCACAATTGAACTGATGATGACCTCAGCAATCTCCTCAACGAGGTGGAGGCGCAGCGCCTGCTCATCATTGGTAATGAGAAGTCAAAGGCGCCGCAAAAAGGACAGATGATAGCTTGGTCTTTCAAGTGGCAGCATAGGGCTCCAGTCACGGGGAGGGAAAAGGTGCAGGAAACGTATGGGTGTCACCTTTTGCGCGGAGTGGGCCTTTTGTGTAGCGGTAAGCATCCCCGCCGCTGGGCCAGAAGGAGTAGGGTTTCGAACCCCGCTCCAGACAGTCCCGGCAAGTGGAGTCGGAGCTCCAACTATAAATTCTGGGTGGACATCCAGCGGGATACTTGCGTCTGCGGGTGTGGGTGGCCCCCCCCCCTCAGATGGGTTGTGGGAGCCCGTAAAACCCTCACGCCATAGGACTAACCACCCTAATGGCTGGTATGAAGATGGTTATGGTCACAGAAGGAGCGTTAATGTGGCCAGAAATCCTTCCACCACTTCATACAGTTCCCGAAAGGGAACAGTGTGAGGATACGTACGACGATGACCTCTTGCGCAATGCACCTCCTTGGACCCTCAGTCGCAGATGCGAGGGGACAAATCGTGCAATTGTTAAATTTTTCATTTTATTGACATGTAAAATGTTGGCCCAGTAATTCCGTTCCAAACGCGTGAGTACGGTCGGGGTACTCGCGCGTCTGGTCGGAGGAAATGCCGGTTTTCAGCATGCACAGCGCATGCGGGGAAAACTGGCATTTCCTGTCCTCTGAACAAAGGGGTTCAGAGGCAGAACGCGTGTGACTGCACAGGCAGCGTGTGCGCAGTAAAATTCGCCGGTTTCATTCATGCTTTCAGTGAGGTTAAGTCCTTACAACTTACACATGAAAAAAGCATGAGTACAGTTGCTCCGGAGGCTGCGGAGGAAGATATATTTTATCGTGGAGCTTCTGAAAGGCAATATTTTTGTTTGGGAAAGGGAGGAAAGTTATTTTAAGAAATGCTGAGGTAAGTTTTAAAGTTTATTTTTGTTTTTTAAAACGGGTGTTTTCAGTACTGTAGGTAGAAGGAGCAATTGTGGCTGTGTAAATTGAATTTGCTGTGTTTATTAAATGTGAAAATGACTCCAACATTTTTAAGAAAGAAACTTTTCATCAGTAATATATTCTTTTAAGTAATTATGTATGTATGTCTGTATATATTCCTTTGCGTATATGTATGTATATATTTCTTTACTTATGTGTATGAATGTATGTATTTAATTATGACTTTCAGAGAAAGTAACTTATTGGAAAATCATTAAATACATACATTCATACACATAAGTAAAGGAATATATACATATACGTAAAGGAATATATACGGACATACATACATAATTACTTAAAATAATATATTACTGATGAAAAGTTTCTTTCTTAAAAATGTTGGAAATGTTACATTACTCATTTTAGAACAGTCATTTTCACATTTAATAAACACAGCAAATTCAATTCACACAGCCACAATTGCTCCTTCTACCTACAGTACTGAAAACCCATTTAAAAAAAAATAATTAAACTTTAAAACTTACCTCATCATTTCTTAAATTAACTTTCCTCCCTTTCCCAAACAAAAATATTGCCTTTCAGAAGCTCCACGATAAAATATATCTTCCTCCGCAGCCTCTGGAGCAACTTTACACATGCTTTTTTCATGTGTAAGTTGTAAGGACTTAACCTCACTGAATCCATGAATGAAATCGACGAAGTTCACTGCGCACGCGCTGCCTGTGCAGTCGCATGCGTTGTGCCTCTGAACCCCTTCGTTCAGAGGACAGGAAATGCCGGTTTTCTCCGCATGCGCTGTGCATGCTGAAAACCGGCATTTCCTCCGGCCAGACGCGTGAGTAGCCCGACCGTACTCACGCGTTTGGAACGGAATTACTGGGCCAATATTTAGTGCATACCTTAAACAAGCGTATAATAGTAATTGATTTACAATTTCCGGTAAATGAGTGGCCCTGATAATACATTGTACATTGTACATTGTACATTGTACATTGTATGATGTAAAACAACAATCCTCTGACTCATCATAAGTAATGCTACAGGAGGTCCACTTGCACCCCTGAAATTCTTGGGATGGAGAAGGCTGTTTTGCAACACGATACCAGAGCTCGGGCCAGAATTTGAGGCAGTTCCTAGTTTCACCAGGTGTCTACCCTATGTATTTCTCAATGCAATTGCGTTGCAGTGCAGAAGGGCACTTTTTCTCCCCTCCCCCCCATTACATCAAGGGATAATTTTGGGGATGTGTCTGAATGAGTTTTTTTGGCTACTCCCAGAGTTCTGCCCAGCTTACCCCTGATATGCCCAGCAGGTCTTACACCTCCTGAGAGCAGGCATAGGTCCTCTTCTAGGCCTTACATGGGACCTACAACTGATAAGGCAAACAGCAATCTATCCCAGAAAGATCGATTGCCATTGGAAGAGGGAATACTTTAAAAAATAAATATATTACACTTTTGTTCTTGAGTGGCAGAATGCCATTCTGAGTTTCCACCAGTTACACTTGGTAGGCAGCTTTATTGCACCGGTAATATGTTCAAAAGGGGAACCATGATGGCAGAAGTGGTGTATCAGAGAGTACACCTATAATTTAGCAGAAGCAGTTCCTTATGGGCTGTGCCTGCATATGTGTGTCATCTGCTCTTCCTGTTTGTACTCTTCCACAAGCAAGACTCAGCTGCCTGTTTACCCTGGTAAACTTCCTCTTTGTCCTTTACATAACAGAGGTAAAGTGCATTGTCCAATGAAAAGGCCATTGTCTCCTGGAAGTGATGGCTGTAGAGGCAAAAAGGGGAACCTCAGGAGCAATGCTGGGAATTGTTAGGTAGGTAGAGATGCATCAAAGCAAAAAAAATTTCACAAAACCTGATGCACAGACAAAAAAATCCTTTTTGAGTCTAACAGTTTTTAATACTGCTTCTGCCTGGCTACCACTGCCTAATAACAAGCAATGCCTTCTATAAACAGGTGTTGCCTTTCAGAGGTGGGCTAGAACCAGTAGGGGAGAGAAATCAATAATCTTGAGCTCATTATAATGTGATTAGTATGTGGCAGGTGGAATGGTGGTGGGCACTGTAGGACTGATACAGCATGGTCAGAGGGAAATTGCAGCAGGCTATTTTTCTGGCAGGAATTCAGTTGTAGTCCTCCCTGTCTAATTTTCCTCTTCTGTCCATCCTGCAACCACCTGAAACCAGGCAGCAAATGGAAGGTAATCTAGTTCTAATGTCTTCTGAATTGAAACATTCTGTTTATCTCAGGTTTTCTTTGTCTAACACTGAATAATGTTACTTTACCTTGGATAAAGGCTAGGTTTCACCTCTTCTCCTATAATGTTGATATATTTTGGGTGTATTCTGCAGATAGTTTGTATCCAAATTTATTAACTTTCTTGCAGCAGTATATTCTTTACATCAACAATCAATAGAAATCTTTATAATAAAAGAAATACAATAACGAGTGACTGATTTATTGGCTCAGAAATTCGGGTTGGAGGTCTTATGTTCATTATTAAATAGACATTCTTATTATGAACACAGCTAGCTTTTGCTAGACACTTTTATTGAGCACATGTGGACTAGGTACAGTATCTGTAGAGGCATCCATCTTGACTGCTGCCTTGTGGGTAGCCTAGTGCCTCATGGGTAATGTAGTCTTAATATACATACAGCTGGGTAGTGTAGTCTTATATATATATACAGCTCTACACAGATCTACGGCTCCACCTAGTGTCCACTATAGAATGAGATCATTACATCCCCCTTTCTTTGACATTTAACAAAATCAATATCAATCAACTTTCAAGAAAACAATAAAGATAATATCAGTAACACTTTTGTTAGTGCTCTATAAACATAAACATTTTCAAAACAGTCAACACATTTTCAAAGCTTTACATTGTACTCAAAGATTAAGCCTATCAGGCTTTTTTACTTCACGTGTGGATCTTCTCAACATGGGTAAGTCTGACGTGTCTTCATGAGATTGTTCTGGCGGTGAATGACAAGATGCAGTTGCGGCATTGTCATCAATCTGGTCTTGAATAGTCTCTTGTGTTTTTAGGAGGGAACGGTGGTTCCTCCTGAGAATCTGTCCTTCCTCAGTTCTAACAGTGTATGACCTTGGTCCTACTTCCTCAAGAACTGTAGCTTTCCTGTTCCATGCATCTGGATCCTCAATCCTGACAACATCATCCCTTGTCAATGGTTTTAGAGTTTTGGATGACTTGTCATAGTATGATTTCTGTTTCAGCTTTAACAGTTGAAGTCTCTGTCTCAGTTCCTCACTTTGCTGTTCTTTTGCACAGCAGGGTAGTGTGGTGCGCAACTTGCGACCCATTAATAGTTCAGCAGGTGAAGAACCACAGTCTAAAGGTGAGGCTCGGTAGCTCAGCAGGGCGAGATAAGGATCAGACTTGCTTTCTGTCGCTTTCTTCAGTAGCTGCTTGAGAACTTGAACACCTTTCTCTGCCTTACCATTTGACTGAGCATACAAAGGACTGGATGTGATGTGCTGAAAGTCATAATGTGCTGCAAACTGTTGCCACTCCTTACAGTTGAAGCACGGACCATTGTCGCTAACGGCAATCCTGGGAATTCCATGTCTGGCGAAGATGAATTTCACATGCATTATGACACTGCTTGCTGTGGTGCTTGAGAGCAGCACCATCTCAGGATAGTTAGAATAGTAGTCAATCACTATTAGATAGTCTTTACCATTTAAATGAAAAAGGTCCATACCAACCTTTTGCCATGGTGCTGTTGGTATGTCAGCTACTATCATTGGTTCCTTTGCTTGTTTGTTTTGGTGTTTCTGACATGTATCACATTTGCCGATCATGTTCTCAATGTCCTTATTTATGCCAGGCCAATAAACAGTGTCTCTTGCCCTCCTTTTGCATTTTTCAATTCCGAGGTGTCCCTCATGAATCCTTTTGAGCATGTCTTGATGTAGAGCCTGTGGAATGACTATTCTGTTCTGTTTTAGTAATAGTCCACTTGCGACACTCAATTCTGACCTTATGTGAAAATATTTTGGACAGGAACCTTTTGGCCAACCATGATGAATGTTCTCTATTACTGTTTGTAATACTGTGTCTTTTACTGTTTCTTCTGCTATTTGCTTTGATTTTGTGTCTGACACGGGCAGCGCAGCAGTGACCATACTCACATGAACATCCACGTCTTCTTCAGTAGGGCTCACATGACTCATTGTGGGTGCTCGGGATAGTGCATCTGCTAACACTATGTATTTGCCTGGTGTGTAGATCAGTTCAAAGTCATATCTTTGCAGCTTCATCATAAGTCGTTGAATCCTTGGAGACATCTCATTCAGGTTCTTTTTTATGATGGCAACCAGTGGGCTGTGGTCTGTCTCAACTGTGAAGGTGGGAAGTCCATATATGTAGCCATGAAACTTTTCTAGTCCAACTACCAAGCCTAGACATTCCTTTTCAATCTGGGCGTATCGACACTCAGTATCAGTCATAGACCTGGAGGCATAGGCAACAGGCTTCCAATCTTCACCCTCTGCTTGTAGCAAGACCGCACCTAGGCCATCTTTTGATGCATCCGTTGACACTTTGATTCTTTTTGTTGGGTCAAAGAAGGTGAGTACAGGTGTGGTTGTCAGCACTGTTTTGAGGTTTATCCACTCTTGTTCATGTCTTTCTGTCCATGCGAACTCATTTGTTTTATGTAGCAGGTCTCGCAGACAGGCTGTCTTGGCTGACAAGTTAGGAATGAACTTTCCAATGAAGTTTATCATCCCCATGATGCATAGCACTCCTTTTTTGTCAGTGGGTCGGGGCATTTTGAGTATGGCGTTTACTGTTTCCATATCTGGCTCTCTTCCTTTACCAGATAGATTATCTCCTAGGAAAGTGACTTCCTGGACGCCAAACTGACACTTGGCTTTGTTGAGCTTCAGTCCATTCCGGCGTATGCTCTGTAGCACTTTAGTCAGTCTCTCATTGTGTTCTTTCAGTGTGGAGCCCCAGATGATGATGTCATCAACATAGACCCGAACTCCTTCCAGACCTTCAATTATGTGTTCCATCGCTCTATGAAAGATTTCAGATACAGATATTATCCCGAAAGGCATTCTGAGGAAACAATACCTGCCAAATGGTGTGTTGAAAGTACAGTATTTGGTGCTCTCTTCATCCAGTTTTAGTTGCCAAAATCCTTGTGAGGCATCGAGCTTTGTAAAGTATTTGGCACCTGACATTTCACTGTTGATTTCTTCTCGCTTGGGAATCTGGTAGTGTTCACGTTTTATGTTTGCATTTAAATCCTTTGGATCCATGCATATTCTTAGATCATTGTTCTTTTTCTTTACACATACCATGGAGTTAACCCAGTCTGTTGGCTCTTCGACTTTCCTGATGACTCCTAGTGTGGTCATTCCGTCCAGTTCATTCTTGAGCCGGTCACGCATGGGTGTTGGAACTCTTCGTGGAGCATGTACCACTGGCTGAGCATTCTCCTTTAGCTGGATCTTGTATGTGAATGGTAGAACTCCAAATCCTTTGAACACTTCCTGGAAATGATTTACTACAGAATCCACTGAGTCATCTGGTCTGTTTATGGCACAGTTTATACGGTAGACTCTCTTGACCAGTTCTAAGTCCTCACAAGCTTTGTCACCTAGTAGAGAATCAAGTCTTTCAGCCACAACAGAAAACATGAGATGATGCACTTTGTCTTTGACTGTCACTTTAAGTCTGCATACACCTAAGCTATCTATTTTCTGTCCATTATAGTCCTTCAGTAGTACTGACTTTTTCTGTATTTTGGGCTTTTCTTTCATATTGTTAATGTCACTCATACTGATTAAGTTTGCTTTTGCCACAGTGTCTAGTTTCAAGGTAACTAATGCTCCATTTACCTGCAGTGGGATCATCCATTTGTCCTCTTTTACTGCATTAACTTTATGTTCAGCATTGTCCATTTCTGAGGGCTGCACATTTTCTGTATCCTTTTTGATATTGTCACATGACACCATTCCTACAAAAAATGTCTCACTTAAATCAGTGTCCTCAATTACATTAACTCGTTGCCCTTTCTTAGTTTTTACTTTTGAAAAGCATTGTTTGGCAAAGTGATTCTTTCCATTACACTTTGTGCACATTTTTCCAAACGCTGGGCATTGTCTTAACTGGTGTTTGTAACCACAGCGTTTACAATTAAAAATATCATCCTCCGATTGCTTTTCATTTCTGTTCTGCCCACGTTTCTTCCCCTTGTAGGACACAGCACCGACAGCAGCATTATCACTCATTACAATCGCATCATTATTGATTTCACTGAAAGTCTTCGCGTGCTTTCGAGCTAGCTCGCTGGCTTGGCATATTTTCACTGCATTTTCCAAATTTAGTTCGGTTTCTCTCAACAGACGTTCCCTGACTTTTTTTATCATGAATACCAAACACAATCTGGTCACGAATCATGGATGATTTCAGCTCAGAGAAATTACATGTCTGTGCTTTCAGTTTCAGATCAGTTATAAAGATATCAAAAGTCTCATTTTGCTGCTGTGTCCTTGAACAGAACATGTATCTTTCATAGGTCTCATTCTTTTTGGGAGTGCAATGTGCATCAAATTTTTTTAGCACATCTTCTAATTTTTCTCTGGATTAAATACAAATGTATTAAATACCTCTATCACCTGTGGGCCTGCAACCGTAAGCAGTAACGCTATCTTCCTTGCATCTGGCTTCGTACCGAATCCGATGGCTGCAATGTAGAGTTCGAATTGTTGTTTAAAAGTCTGCCAATTGTAGTCAACATTTCCTGTGAGTTTCAAACGCTCTGGTGGCTTCAAATTCTCCATGTCGCTTTTCACAATTTTCAGCAGATCTTCACCATCCTGGTACCATCTTATGTTCATTAATAAATAGACATTCTTATTATGAACACAGCTAGCTTTTGCTAGACACTTATATTGAGCACATGTGGACTAGGTACAGTATCTGTAGAGGCATCCATCTTGACTGCTGCCTTGTGGGTAGCCTAGTGCCTCATGGGTAATGTAGTCTTAATATACATACAGCTGGGTAGTGTAGTCTTATATATATATATACAGCTCTACACAGCTCTACGGCTCCACCTAGTGTCCACTATAGAATGACATGTTATTGATCATTACAGGAGGCTTCCCGCGGGTGCAAGCCTCCGACCTGCACTTACCTTGCACGCCGGCCGTTGAGCTGTGGGCCCCTGTGGTATTCCAATCCTGGGCCTCCAACTGCCGGCGTACAGTGCTTGCATATCCCAGGGGCACAGTTAGTTCGAAGCGTCCCCTGGGATCACGTGGGCCATGGAGAGCCAATGGTCATAGAGTCATAGAGTTATACAGCACGGATAGAGGCCCTTCAGCCCATCGTGTCCGTGCCGGCCATCAAGCCCTGTCTAATCTAATCCCATATTCCAGCATTTGGTCCGTAGCCTTGTATGTTATGGCATTTCAAGTGCTCATCCAAATGCTTCTTCAATGTTGTGAGGGTTCCTGCCTCCACAACCCTTTCAGGCAGTGAGTTCCAGACTCCAACCACCCTCTGGGTGAAAAAGTTCTTTCTCAAATCCCCTCTAAACCTCCCGCCCTTTACCTTGAATCTATGCCCCCTTGTTATTGACCCTTCTACTAAGGGAAAAAGCTCCTCAGTATCCATCCTATCTATGCCCCTCATAATTTTGTACACCTCAATCATGTCCCCCCTCAGCCTCCTCTGCTCCAAGGAAAACAAACCCAATCTGCCCAGTCTTTCTTCATAGCTGAAGCGCTCCAGCCCTGGTAACATCCTGGTGAATCTCCTCTGCACCCTCTCCAAAGCGATCACATCCTTCCTGTATTGTGGCGACCAGAACTGCACACAGTATTCCAGCTGTGGCCTAACCAGTGTTTTATACAGCTCCATCATAACCTCCTTGCTCTTATATTCTATGCCTCGGCTAATGAAGGCAAGTATCCCATATGCCTTTTTTACCACCTTATCCACCTGTTCCGCCGCCTTCAGGGATCTGTGTACTTGCACACCCAGATCCCTCTGCACCTCCGTCTTGCCTAGGGTCTTACCATTCATTGTGTATTCCCTTGCCTTGTTAGTCCCCCCAAAGTGCATCACCTCGCACTTTTCCGGGTTAAATTCCATTTGCCACTGTTCCGCCCATTTGACCAACCCATCTATATCGTCCTGCAGACTGAGGCTACCCTCCTCGCTATTTACCACCCTACCAATTTTTGTATCATCCGTGAACTTACTGATCATACCTTTTACATTCATATCCAAGTCATTAATGTAGACCACAAACAGCAAGGGACCCAGCACCGATCCCTGTGGCACCCCACTGGCCACAGGCTTCCAGTCACAAAAACAACCTTCGACCATCACCCTCTGCCTTCTGCCACTAAGCCAGTTTTGTATCCAATGTGTCAAGGCACCCTGGATTCCATGGGCTCTTACCTTCTTGACCAGTCTCCTGTGCGGGACTTTATCGAAGGCCTTACTGAAATCCATGTATACCACATCCACTGCGTTACCCTCATCCACACACCTAGTCACCCCCTCAAAAAATTCAATCAAATTAGCCAGACGTGATCTTCCCTTGACAAAGCCATGTTGACTATCCCTGATTAATCCTTGTCTCTCCAAGTGGAGACTAATTTTGTCCCTCAGAATTTTTTCCAATAATTTTCCTACCACTGATGTTAGGCTCACTGGCCTGTAGTTCCCCGGTTTTTCCCTACTTCCCTTCTTGAATAATGGTACTACATTGGCGGTTCTCCAGTCCTCTGGCACATCCCCTGTGGCCAGAGAGGTCCTGAATATATGTGTTAGAGCCCCCGCAATCTTTTCCTTTGCCTCACACAGCAGCCTGGGATACATTTCATCCGGGCCTGGGGATTTATCCATTTTTAGGCCTGCTAAAACCGCCAATACCTCCTCCCTCTCGATGTTAATATGTTCGAGCATATCACAGTCCCCCCGCCCTATTTCTATGTCTACATCGTCCTCCTCCATAGTGAAAACAGATGCAAAAAATTCATTTAGAACCCCTCCTACATCTTCCGGCTCCACACACAGATTGCCACTTTTGTCCCTAATGGGCCCTATTTTTTCCCTAGTTATCCTCTTACCCTTAATATACTTATAAAACATCTTAGGATTTTCCTTTATTTTGCTCGCCAGTGTTATTTCATGGCCCCTCCTTGATCTCCTAATTTCTTTTTTAAGCATCCCCCTGCACTTTTTGTACTCCTCTAGGGCTTCCTCCGTCTTTAGCCTTTTGTATCTGCCAAAAGCCCTCCTTTTTTTCCTAATCCATTCTCGTATATCCCCTGACATCCAAGGTTCCCTGTGGTTTTTGGAACCACCCTTGACCTTTACGGGAACATGTTGCCATTGTATGATCTCAATCTCCCTTCTGAAAGCCTCCCATTGCTCCGATGCGGATTTTCCTACAAGTAGCTGATCCCAGTCCATTTTGGCCAGATCCTGCCTTATCCTATTAAAATCGGCCTTCCCCCAATTTAGAACCTTTATTTCCGGCCCATCCCTGTCCTTTTCCATGACCACCTTAAATCTCACCATATTATGGTCACTGTCACCAAAGTGCTCACCTACTAGCACTTTTTCCACTTGGCCGGCCACATTCCCTAGAATTAGGTCCAGTACTGCCCCCTCTCTTGTAGGACTTTCTACATGCTGGCTCAAAAAGCTCTCCTGGATGCACTTTAAGAAATCTACACCCTCTGAGCCTTTCACACTTTGACTATCCCAGTTAATATTGGGGAAGTTGAAATCCCCCATTATTATTACCCTATTATTTGCACATTTCTCTGAGATTTGCCTACATATCTGTTCCTCTATCTCCCCCTGACTGTTTGGAGGCCTATAGTACACTCCCAGCAAAGTGCTTGCCCCCTTTTTGTTTTTAAGCTCCACCCATATGGCCTCATTAGAGGAACCTGCTAATATATCATCCCTCCTTACTGCAGTAATTGACTCCTTAATTAATATTGCGACACCCCCTCCTCTTTTACCTCCCCCTCTGTCTCGCCTGAAGATTCTGTACCCCGGAATATTGAGCTGCCAGTCTTGCCCCTCCCTCAACCATGTCTCCGTGATAGCAACAATATCATACTCCCATGTGTTTATCAACACCTTCAGTTCATCCACCTTATTTGCAAGACTCCTTGCATTAAAATAGATGCCATCCAGCCTTGCCCTTATATATTTGCCCTGTCTACCAAGCTGACTTGTTTTTTTCTCTATAATTGGCAGCACATCACCCCCTATTTCAGCTCCCCTCTGTATCCCATCCCCCTGCCAAGTTAGTTTAAACCCCCCCCAACAGTGCTAGCAAACCTCCCCGCAAGGATATTTGCCCCGCTCTGGTTCAGGTGCAACCCGTCCGACTTGTACAAGTCCCACCTTTCCCAGAAGCAGGCCCAGTGATCCAGGAAACTAAAACCCTCCCTCCTACACCAACTCTTTAGCCACGCATTCATCTGCACTATCCTCCTATTCCTATACTCACTAGCACGTGGCACTGGGAGTAATCCAGAGATTACAACCTTTGAGGTCCTGCCCTTTAATCTGTTACCTAGCTCCCTAAATTCTTGATGCAGGACCTCAGCCCCCTTCCTACCTATGTCGTTGGTCCCAATGTGGACCACGACCTCTGCCTGCTCACCCTCCCCCTTAAGAATGCCCTGTAGCCGCTCAGTGACATCCATGACCCTGGCCCCAGGGAGGCAACAAACCATCCTGGAGTCACATTTGCGGCCACAGAAACGCCTATCTGTTCCCCTTACGATAGAATCCCCTACCACTATTGCTCTCTCACTCTTTTTCCTCCCTCCCTGAGCAGCAGAAGCATCCCTGGTGCCAGGAAACTGGCTGCTGCTGCCTTCCCCTGGTGAGTCATCCCCCTCAACAGTATCCAACTTGGTATACCTGTTTGAAAGGGGGATGTCCGCAGGGGTTCCCTGCACTTCCTGCCTGCCTCTGTTGCTCCGCCTGATGGTCACCCCCTGTGCAGCCCTACCCTGAGGTGTGAACAACTCGCTAAACGTGCTATCCACGACCCTCTCAGCATCGCGCATGCTCCAAAATTCATCCACCCGCAGCTCGAGTGCCGCAATGCGGTCTACAAGTAGCTGCAGCTGGATGCATTTCTCGCACACATGGTCGCCAGGGACACTGGCAGCGTCCCTGACTTCCCACATGGAGCAAGAGGAGCAGAACACGGGTCTGAACTCTCCTGCCATGACTTACTCCTTTAATTAATTAAAAAATTTATTCAATACCCCAGTTACAGGTATACTCTAGGGCGCTTTATTTACCAACTGTCCCCACTACACCACAGAGACCCTAGAAATTTAACCACAGAATTCAAGCTTGTACTGAAAAGAGAGAAAATACTCACCAACCAATCACTTACCTGCTACCTGCTGACGTCACACTTGGACTACTTTTTACCTCTCTCCTGGAACCTGGATTGGTCGGTGCCTCTGACTGCTCCCTCTCAAGCCTTTAAGCTCTCCCGCCTTGGGCTGCTCCCGCGCAGGTCCGCTGCTTCTCCGGTCTCGGGGCTGTGGGCCTCGGTGCCTCTGACTGCTCCCTCTCAAGCCTTTAAGCTCTCCCACCTCGGGCTGCTCCCGCGCAGGTCTGCTGCTTCTCCGGTCTCGGGGCTGTGGGCCTCGGTGCCTCTGACTGCTCCCTCTCAAGCCTTTAAGCTCTCCCGCCTTGGGCTGCTCCCGCGCAGGTCTGCTGCTTCTCCGGTCTCGGGGCTGTGGGCCTCGGTGCCTCTGACTGCTCCCTCTCAAGCCTTTAAGCTCTCCCGCCTCGGGCTGCTCCCGCGCAGGTCCGCTGCTTCTCCGGTCTCGGGGCTGTGGGAATGTTTCATTCATAAATTTGACAGGGCGAGCTGTCAAACCTATAAATACTATAAGCCCCAAAACATAACTAAAACTTCAAATAAATATTTTAAAAAATCACATTTTTAAAATAAGTATAAATTACATGAAATAACTATTTTAAACAATAATTTAAATTTTTGAAAAAATTAATTACATTTTCTAATGGGGCTAAAAATAAACTTACCTTTCTTTAAAGTATATGGCCTAGAAATTGAGTTGGGCCCGCGCCAGGGCTTTAGCGCCGGAAATTTTGCGCCGGCGCTAAGTCCCGCTGCGCGCGCCAAAAATTCAGTAGCGCCGCGCCCAGACGGCTGCGGGCGCTACTGGAGGGTGTCAGCGCCTCCCAATGGGCGCTGACTGCAGGATTGTGGTGCTAATCCCCTGCTGCGGCACCCGATGCGGTGCGGCAGGCTGGGGTACTGCAGGCCTCCTCCTTCTGTTAAGGAGGAGCTGCCTGCAGCCGCCCGCTGGCCGTTGGATTCGGGGAAAAAATGAGCCCGGCACCTCGGAGAAGTGCCGGGCTCTCGGCCCACACACATCTGTGCCGCGGCGGGGTGGTGGAGGAGTCCGGGGAGGGAGGTGCGGGCAGGCGGCCGCCGGGAAAGCGGCCGGCCGCCGCGCCACCTCAATGCGCCAGCGCTAGGACCATGAAGGCACTTCTGAAAAATCGTTGGTTGCGGCTGCCACGGGCGAGGCGGCCGCAACTGAATTTCGGCGTTCGGGCGCGTTACCATGGCAACCGGGACGCTGCGCACACCGATGACGTCATCGGTGCCGGCGCAGCGCAACTGGTGTAACGCCGATGGTAGGGCCCTAGTCAATTTCAGAAGCGGCTATAATTGCGGCGCTAGGCCCTCTAGCGCCTCTAAATGGGCGCTGACCCCACTCAATTTCTAGGCCTATAAAAATAATAAAGCTGTGGAAAAAATGTTTTAATTTTAATTAATTCACCACTTACCTTGTTAAAAGCAGGCCTTGCACCTGCTTTTTAAAAGTGTAACTGCTGGAGGCTTACCCTCCTGCAGAAACCTGCAAAAAAAACGTATGTTTGATGCGCACGGGCTGCCTCTCCGGCGTATGCATTCCACCTGTCAACCACTTCTTTCAAGGGAATGGAAGTACCGGTTTCCCACGCATGCGCAGTGCATGCACAGTGCATGCACGAAACCGGCACTTTTGTTGGGCCTACGCGTGAGTACCCAGTGCATACTCACGCGTGGGGACCCGAATTTCTGGGCCATTAACAACCTGTCATTTCTCTTCCTTTAGCATGACAGCGGCAACAGAAGCAATGCCGCAGGAAAATCAACGCTGGAGCACTCAAAGACCCTGCTAAGAAAGCCCTATTCAGCCTGCGCCTCACAACCAACCTGACGACTCCCAGTGATTCAGAGACACAGAGGGCTGGATTTTCATTGAGGAGGCGGGTAGGAGGCGGGACTACAACTTTCAGGGTTGTAGTCCCGCTTCCATCGAGTTGTAGCCAACCCACGCGATTTTGACTTGATTGACCTTGTTGAGCCCACCAGCGGGCTCAGCAGGCCAATTAAGGGCCACCCAGCAACAGGTGACATCACAGATTGATATTTCATCTGTTAAGCCCTTTTGACAGATGAAATATCAGCGTTTCACAGCTGTTTGAAGCTGTCAAACACTGACAATCTGTACTCCAAGTTAATTCCTTCCTCTCAGGATGATTAAGAGATCTCTCCGGAACAGATAGCTGAATGCTGCAGTTTTTGACAGATCGCGGCCATTCTGCTTTCCGTGCCGGTGAGATGAGAGACTCCCGAGACCTGAAGGAAGGAAGGCTGTAAAGTTAAGTAAAACTTATTTAAACACTTTAAACACACCAAACACACTTACCTCTTCACTCATGCAACCATCAATCACCTGAACACCGGACATCTCGAACCCTCCAAGCCCTTCAGCCCGACGGCCCGCCTCACTAATGTGGCGTTGTTTGGCGCCGTCGGGAATCTCACACTTCAAGAATGAAAATAGGGATTAGGCTAAAAACTGCCTGTTAATTACCTGTTAACAGGCAGTTCATTGGCAATAATCCCCTTCCCGCCTCGGGGAGGCGGGTCCCAGTGCGGGCCAGGTACCCGCCTCCTTTGAAACTGGCATGGAGGCGGGTTGGTGGCGGGATGGGTTCATGCCCCCCCAATTTCGGGATTTTAACCCCCCACACGCCTCCAATCCCGTCTCCACGCCCACTGAAAATTCTGCCCAGAGTGTCCACAGCGCCTGGTCTGCAGTCAATGCCTCCATAATCAGCACCTTGAAGAGACGCTCGGTCACTCGACCAGGAAACACCAAGACTGGTTCGACGAGAACGACCAGGAGATCCAGGAACTAATAAGCCACAAGTGCAAGGCATTCCTGATCTGGAAACAGCAACAGAACTCGAGAGCAAGAAAGCAGCTCTACAGACGCCTGAAAGCTGCGGTCCAACAAATAACTCGCGACCTAAAGAACAGATGGTGGGTGGAGAAAGCACAGGAGATCCAGCAGCTAGCCGACAACCACGACGTGCGTGGATTCTTTAGCGCAGTCAAGACCACCTACAGCCCAAGCACCCAAGGTCATACCCCACTGTGGGCCAAGAACGGAGAGGTACTCATCAAGGACAGTGAGACAGTCAGTGCCCGCTGGAAGGAGTACTTCGAAGATCTCCTTAACTGAGACTCTGTCTTCGACATGAGTGTTCTCAACTCCATCCCGCAGCATGCTACCTGCCACCACCTCAGCACAACCCCAGCCCGGCATGAGGTTGAAAAGGCCATCCGACAACTGAAGAGCAACAAGGCCTCAGGAGCAGATGGAATCCCTGCCGAGGCACTAAAACATGGCGGAGAAGCACTACCGGCACGAATACATTAACTCATTTCTCTTATTTGGAAGGAGGAGAGCATGCCAGGGGATCTCAGAGACGCCGTAATCGTGACCATCTTCAAGAAAGGTGACAAGTCCGATTGCGATAATTACAGAGGAGTCTCTCTGCTGTCTGCCACAGGGAAAGTCATCACAAGAATCCTCCTCAATCGCCTTCTCCCAGTGGCTGAAGAGCTCCTCCCAGAGTCACAATGTGGATTCCGCCCACTAAGGGGCACAATGGACATGATCTTCACCACGCGTCAACTACAAGAGAAATGCAGGAAACCACACCAACCGCTGTACATGGCCTTCTTTGGCCTCACAAAAGCCTTCGACACCATCAACCATGAGGGATTATGGAGTGTCCTCCTCAAATTCGGCTGCCCTCAAAAGTTTGTCACCATCCTCCGCCTGCTTCACAACGACATGCAAACCGTGATCCTGACCAACGGATCCACCACAGACCCAATTCAGGGTCAAGCAAGGCTGTGTCATCGCACCAATGCTCTTCTCGATCTTCCTGGCTGCAATGCTCCATCTTACCCTCAGTAAGCTCCCCGCTGGAGTGGAGCTAATCTACAGAACAAACGGGAAACTGTTCAACACCCGTCGCCTCCAGTCCAGATCCAAGGTCATCCCATCCTCTGTCATCGAATTACAGTATGCAGACGACGCTTGCGTCTGTGCACACTCTGAGGCCGAACCCCAAACCATCGTCAACACCTTCACCGAAGCATACGAGAGCATGGACCTTATACTAAACATCCGTAAAACAAAGGTCCTCTACCAACCTGCCCCTGCCACACAGTACTGCTCCTCGATTATCAAAATCCATGACGAGACCTTGGACAAAGTGGACCACTGTCCATACCTCGGGAGCCTACTGTCAACAAGGGCAGATGTCGATGATGAAGTCCATTGTCGCCTTCAGTGTGCCAGTGCAGCCTTCGGTCGCCTGAGGAAGAGGGTGTTTGAAGACCAGGACCTCAAACCCATGGTCTACAGAACAGTAGTGATACCCGCCCTCCTGTATGCTTCAGAGACATGGACCATGTACAACAGGCACCTCAAAGCACTGAAGAGGTAACACCAACGCTGCCTCCGCAAGATCCTACAAATCCATTGGCAGGATAGGCGCACCAACGTCAGTGTTCTTGCTCAGGCCAACATCCCCAGCATCGAAGCTTTGACCATGCTCAATCAGTTCCGATGGATGGGCCAACATCATCTGCATGCCTGATACGAGACTCCCAAAACAAGCACTCTACTCGGAGCGCCGACGCGGCAAGAGAGCCCCAGGTGGGCAGAGGAAACACTTCAAGGACACCCTCAAAGCCTCCTTGAAAAAGTGCAACATCCCCACCGACACTTGGGAATCCCGGACCCAAGACTGCACAAAGTAGAGGAGAAGCTTTGTGCATTGAGTGCTGCTGGAGTTTTGGTAAGTGGGAGAAAAATCATTTAAGTGTATTTTGTGAATTTTAGTGTGTTAAGAAGTCAATTATTTGAAGTAAGTTTAATTTTTTAAGGGTATATTAAACTATTGGGCAGTTTAAACCGGAAGTAGAATCCGGGTATAAAAGGGGAGGGGCTAGTGCTGTGCACGGAGTACTTTGTGCATTGAGTGCTGCTGGAGTTTTGGTAAGTGGGAGAAAAAGCATTTAAGTGTATTTTGTGAATTTTAGTGTGTTAAAAAGTCAATTATTTGAAGTAAGTTTAATTTTTTAAGGGTATATTAAACTATTGGGCAGTTTAAACCGGAAGTAGAATCCGGGTATAAAAGGGGAGGGGCTAGTGCTGTGCACGGAGTGCTTTGTGCATTGAGTGCTGCTGGAGTTTTGGTTAGTGGGAGAGTTCGGGCAAGTGGGAGGTGAGGGTGTGTTTTTTGCTCTGTTTTTCCCCCCACTCCCAGACTTAGACAGCACTGCGGAGGCGGAGCAGCGAGACGAGTCAACCAAACAGGCCCCACAGACAGTATTCAAGGAGGAGGTTGGTGATCAGCTGGTTGGTTGGTTTTCTTCCTTCTCTTCTCTTTTATACCTTTAAGTTGGTAAGTCCTATTGAATAGTGGTGTGATATTATCATCTATATCCGGGCAGGGTCTTCATAACTAATAATAAGAAATTTAATTAATTATATAGAATGGAGCAGGTGATGTGTTACTGTTGCGAGATGTGGGAGCCGGTGGACCCCATTGAGGCTCACGGTGATTACATCTGCGACAAGTGTTTGCTGCTAGAGGAACTCAAGTTCCATGTTATGGAGCTTGAGACCGAGCTTCAGACACTGCGACACATCAGGGAGGGGGAGAAGTTCCTGGACTCTATGTTTCAGGAGATGGTCACACCTATGAAGTTAATTACTGCAGATGTAGTCCGTGGTCAGGGACAGGACGGTGTGACTACGAGTGACGAAGGTACAGGGATCCAGGATGTAGTGTTGAAGGAGACGCAGCCCTTGCTCTTGTCCAACAGGATTGAGGTTCTTACTCCCTGTGAGGGCGGGAGCGGGGACTGCAGGGAGGATGAGCAACCTGGCCACAGCACTGTGGTACAGGGGGCCATTCAAGTGGAGGGAGTAAAAAGAAATGTTGTAGTGGTAGGGGATAGTATCATTAGGGGGATAGATAGGGTTCTCTGCTGTCAAGAGTGGGAGTCCCGAAGGCTGTGTTGCCTGCCCGGTGCCAGGGTTAAGGACATCTCTTCTGGGCTGGAAAGAAACTTGGAGTGGGAGGGGGAGGATCCAGTTGTCGTGGTCCATGTTGGTACAAACGACGTAGATAGGACAAGGAAGACGGTTCTGTTAAAGGAGTATGAGCAGCTAGGGGTCAAATTAAAAAACAGAACCTCAAGGGTAATAATCTCTGGGTTATTACCTGAGCCACGAGCGAATTTGGCGAGGATAAATAAAATTAAAGAGTTAAATGCGTGGCTCAAAGACTGGTGTGGGAGAAATGGGTTTTGCTTCTTGGGACACTGGCACCAGTACTGGGACAGGAGGGAGCTGTTCCGTTGGGACGGACTCCACTTGGCCAGTGCTGGGACTAGAGTCCTGGCGAATCATATAACTAGGGCTGTAGAGAGGGCTTTAAACTAATTAGTGGGGGGGAGGTTTCTAGAGAGCAAATAATAGAAATGACAACAGAGAAGGTCATAGACTTAGATAGCAGTGGGGGAATTAAAAAAAAATGTGTCAGGAAGGGACAGAAGGTATGGAGTAAAAAGTCAAGTACTAAAAAGGGGAAAAACAGGAACTAAGTGTTACAAAACATATTTGAAAGTTCTTTATCTGAATGCACGTAGCATTCGTAACAAAATGAATGAGTTAACGGCACAAATAACGACATATGGGTATGATCTTGTGGCCATTACAGAAACATGGCTGCAGGGTGACCATGACTGGGAATTAAACATACCAGGTTATTTAACAATCAGGAAGGACAGGCAGGAAGGGAGAGGAGGTGGGGTGGCTATGTTAATAAAGGAAGGAATCACTATAATACAGAGAAATGATATTGGGTCAAAGGAGCAGGATAGTGAAACAGTTTGGGTGGAGATAAGGAATAATAAGGGGAAAAAAACACTAGTGGGTGTAGTCTATAGGCCTCCGAACAGTTGCAACTCTGTTGGACGGAGTATTAATCAGGAAATAGTTGAGGCTTGTAATAAAGGAACAGCTATAATTATGGGGGATTTTAATTATATTATTAACTGGACAAATCAAATTGGGCAGAGCAGCCTTGAGGATGAGTTCATTGAGTGTATTAGGGATGGGTTTCTTGAGCAGTATGTAACTGAACCAACCAGGGGGCAAGCAACCTTAGATTTGGTCCTGTGTAATGAGACAGGATTAATTAAAAATGTCCTAGTAAAGGATCCCCTTGGAATGAGTGACCATAACATGGTTGAATTCCATATTCAATTAGAGGGTGAGAAGGTTGGATCTCAAACAAGCATGCTGAGCTTGAATAAAGAAGACTATGAAGGTATGAGAGCGGAATTGATTAGAGTGGACTGGGAAAATAGATTAAAGGGTAAGATGGTACATGATCGGTGGTGTACATTTAAGGAGTTATTTTACAACTTCCAAAAAAAATATATTCCACTGAGGAAAAAAGGGTGTAAAAGAAAAGATAGCCATCCGTGGCTAAGTAAAGTAATTAAGGATAGTATCCGACTAAAAACAAGGGCATATAAGGTAGCCAAATCTAGTGGGAGGATGGAAGATTGGGAAGTCTTTAAAAGACAGCAAAAAATAACTAAAAGATTGATTAAGAAAGGGAAGATAGATTATGAAAGTAAATTAGCAAAAAATATAAAAACAGACAGCAAAAGTTTCTATAGTTATATAAAAAGAAAAAGGGTGGCTAAAGTAAATATTGGTCCCTTAGAAGATGTGACCGGGAAATTAATGGTGGGAAACATGGAGATGGCAAAAACACTGAACAATTATTTTGTATCAGTCTTTACAGTAGAGGACACTAAGAATATCCCAACACTGGACAAACAGGGGGCTCTAGCGGGGGAGGAACTAAATACGATTAAAATCACTAAGGAAGTGGTACTTGGCAAAATAATGGGACTCAAGGCGGATAAATCCCCTGGACCTGATGGCTTGCATCCTAGGGTCTTGAGGGAAGTGGCGGTAGGGATTGTGGATGCATTGGTAATAATTTTCCAAATCTCACTGGACTCAGCAAAGGTCCCGGCAGATTGGAAAACTGCTAATGTAACACCCTTATTTAAAAAGGGTAGTAGGCAGAAGGCTGGAAACTATAGACCTGTTAGCCTAACATCTGTGGTTGGTAAAATGTTAGAGTCCATTATTAAGGAGACAGTAACGGGACATTTGGATAAACATAATTTAATAGGACAAACTCAGCATGGTTTCATGAAGGGGAAGTCATGTTTGACAAATTTGCTTGAGTTTTTTGAGGAAGTAACATACAGGGTGGATAAAGGGGAACCAGTGGAGGTAGTGTATTTAGACTTCCAAAAGGCATTTGACAAGGTGCCACACAAGAGATTATTGCTCAAGATAAAAAATCACGGGATTGGGGGTAATATTCTGGCGTGGGTGGAGGATTGGCTCTCTAACAGAAAGTAGAGAGTTGGGATAAATGGTTCGTTCTCAGATTGGCAACCAGTAACTAGTGGTGTTCCGCAGGGGTCAGTGCTGGGTCCCCAACTCTTTACAATCTATATTAACGATTTGGAGGAGGGGACCGAGTGTAACATATCAAAGTTTTCAGATGATACAAAGATGGGACGGAAAGTAGTGAGTGAGGAGGACATAAATAACCTGCAAAAGGACATAGACAGGCTAAGTAAGTGGGCAGAGATTTGGCAGATGGAATACAATACTGGAAAGTGTGAGGTTATGCACTTTGGCAGGAAAAATCATAGAGCAAGTTATTATCTTAATGGCAAGAAACTGGAAAGTACTGTAGTACAAAGGGATCTGGGGGTCCTGGTGCACGAAACTCAAAAAGTTAGTATGCAGGTGCAGCAAGTGATCAAGAAGGCCAATGGAATGTTGGCTTTTATTGCTAGGGGGATGGAATATAAAAACAGGGAGGTATTGCTGCAGTTGTACAAGGTATTGGTGAGACCGCACCTGGAATACTGCATACAGTTTTGGTGTCCATACTTAAGAAAATACATACTTGCTCTCGAGTCAGTACAAGGAAGGTTCACTCGGTTAATCCCGGGGATGAGGGGGTGGTCATATGAGGAGAGGTTGAGTAGATTGGGACTCTACTCATTGGAGTTCAGAAGAATGAGAGGCGATCTTATTGAAACATATAAGATTGTGAAGGGGCTTGATCGGGTGGATGCGGTGAGGATGTTCCCAATGAAGGGTGAAACTAGAACTAGGGGGCATAATCTTAAAATAAGGGGCTGCTCTTTCAAAACTGAGATGAGGAGAAACTTCTTCACTCAGAGGGTGGTGGGTTTGTGGAATTTGCTGCCCCAGAAGGCTGTGGAAGTTACATCATTAAATAAATTTAAAACAGAAATAGATAGTTTCCTAGAAGCAAAGGGAATTAAGGGTTACGGGGAGTGGGCAGGAAATTGGACATGAGTCTAGGTTCGGATGGTCATGGCCCTGTGGGTAGTGGAGTGGGCCCAGGGGCTGTGTAGCCTGGTTCTGCTCCTACTGTGTTCTAATTCTGTGTTAGATTTCAGGAGATGGTTTTATTCCTGTTCCTGACTGGGGTGGAGATCGCCTTTACAGAAGGTAAGTACTGTAGAAAATATAGGGACAGTGATCTCCTGGAAGAATTTCAATCGCCTAGATGGGTCGGAGAGGAATTTCCCAGATTCTTTTCTCCCAAATTGGCCATTGGGTCTTCATCTGGTTTTTCGCCTCTCCCGGGAGATCACATGGGTTCGGGTGGATGCAGAGTGATAGAAGATTTGAGGTTAGGATCAGATCAGCCATGATCTTATTGAATGGTGGAGCAGGCTCGAGGGGCCGATTGGCCTACTCCTGCTCCTATTTCTTATGTTCTTCTGTTAAGCATCCAGGAAGGTGCCGAACACCTCGGGGTAGATTTTCCTGGAGCCGTCAGGCGGGGTTTTAGGCGTGTAGGGGTGGAAAATCCCGATTTCGGGGGTCCCGACACCGTCCCGCCCAAAACCCGCCTCCACGTAAGTTTCAGGGGAGGCGGGTACCCGCCCTGCACTGGGACCCGCCGACCCGAGGCGGGAAGGGATTAGTGCCAATTAACTGCCTGTTAACAGGTAGTTAACAGGCAGTTTTTAGCCTAATCACTATTTTGAGGGGTGTCGTGTGGGATTCCCGACGGCTCCAAACCACGCCAGGTTAGAGCAGGTGGGCCGTCGGGTTGAAGGACCTGGAGGGGTCGAGATGTTGGTGTTCAGGTGAGTGATGGGTGCTTGAGTGCAAAGGTAAGTGTGTTTGGTGTGTCTAAAGTGTGTAAAGAAGTTTAAATTACCTGTACTTACCTTAACAGCCTTTCTTCCTCTAGGTTTCGGGAGTCCATCACTCAGCTGGCACTGAAAGCAAAATGGCTGCAAGCTGTCAAAAGTGACAGCCTTCAGCTTGCATTGCCGGTGAGACTTCTAACTGAGTCTGTGTAGAAGGACTCAGGTTAGAAGTCAGACTGTCAGTGTCTGACAGCTTCAAACAGCTGTGAAACACTGATATTTCATCTGCCAAGACCTCTTGACAGATGAAATTTCAGTCTGTGACGTCACCTGTTGCCGGGTGGCCCTTAATTGGCCTGCTGAGCCCACTGGGCGGGCTTAACAAGGTCAATCAAGGGAAAATCGCGTGGCTTGGCCGAATGTCGATGTAGGCGGGACTAAAACCCGAAAGTTGTAGTCTCGCCTCCTTCCCGCCAGCTTTATGAAAATCGACCCCCTCGAGTCTCTTCGCCGGGAGCAAGCGCAAGCCAAGCGCAAACAGCGGAAGGAGCGCACGTCAACCCAAGCACCCCACCCACCCGCCCCTTCAACCACCATCTGCCCCATGTGCAACAGAGACTGTAGGTCCCACAGTGGACTCATCAGTCACCTGTGCAAGATTCGCAAAATTTGTGCATTTCCCTGAAGATTATTATCGATAAAAGGGACCCTGCGTGGACATTGCTTTGAAATTAAAAAGGGTGCCCAAGATGGCGTCCGTGCCTCTTGCCAGAAAGCCTGCAGGTCTCCAAAATGGATTCTGCAGCCCAGGCTGTTTGAGGTAAATCGAAACTAAGGCTGCAGGTTTCCTGTGAAGAGAGCTTTGTGATTTGGGACCCAGACAAACTGTGAATTATGTATTAGGCCGAATTAGAGGCAGATCTGAATTCAATGAGGCCTACAATTAAAGCCATCAAACAGTCTGCTTACATAATCGGAAACAGATTAAACACATCCATCGAGGCTGGACAAGCCCATCAAGGACTTTCAGGACAATACGAGTCCATTATCGGGCCAGTAGATGCAATTACCGGCCATCTAAAAACCCGTCAGTATAGATTGCTACCATTATTTTAACTAGCCCGCCAAAAATAAAACAAAGAACTAACCTGATTTGGCGGGCAGTTAAGGTTTTTCGATGAAGGTATAATTGGAGGCCCCCAGGTAGCAAGGGGTAGTCGTTGGAAGAAGAAGAAGGAGACTGCTGCTCGGCTGCTGTCGGTATTGCCGCTCCCCGGTCCTTCAGCACCTCGCCCTCGTGGCTGCCGCTCTTTCCCCCGTCCCGCGCTTACCCCCTGGCCTTTGCCCGTGCCCTCTCCAACTCCATCTAGACTCGCCCCAACAGCGGGTCGGGCGAACACGGGCAATTCAGGCCAGGCGAAGCGGGATGCGACAAGGGGAGCAAGAGGAAGACCACCCAGGGAAGGCCAACTGAGGGTAGGCTTCGAATTATTGGGCCTTCAGCCTCAGCCGACCTGTGAGTATCTTCATGCAAATTCAAGCTGTCGGCGAAGAATCATCCCTGCAAAGTAAAGTACCCAAGCAGAGACTGTAACTTTGGGGTACTCGAACCTGGACAACGCCCTTGCAGCACCCGGAGCCCACGTGATGACGGCAGGCTCCAGAGAGCACCAAGAGCGAACCCCGAACCCAGCCGCTGTTTTAAGTCTAAGAAACCCTTTTATTGGTGAGCATGAATTCTGACCCCTCATAGATTAACCTAGTTAGGTATAGGGGGTGGGATAAGGATAAGGGGATTGTTAAGGTAGTTGTTTTCCCTCGATGTGCCATGTGTTCCCCATTCCCTGTATAAGTATAGTATTATTATGACTCTCTTGTAATTTTTGCCTGTAGAAGTGTACACTAATAATTTTCCATAAGATTGTATCAAGTTTTTCCTCTTCAATATAATCTTGGTTTTGTTTGCATCCAACCACCTGTCTACTCGAGTCTTCTCTGTATCACTACCTGTATCTAAGTCCGGTGTCTAGAACCCAGGGGGCGAGCGATTCGAACCGCTCAAGGAAGGTAGTCAGAGGCAAAGCTGAGTGACCCGAACACGCCTGTGCACAAAACCCCCTACAGAAATGGCGACCGCGGCAGGACACTGGCAACCAGGTTGCGATACGGTAGACAATGTTTCGGATGAGCGAATCATGATGGAGGAAAGGATTTCTGATTATGTGTTTAGTAAGTTGAATATCACTAAGAAGTGGATCACCACTCTGTTAAAGGCTGGGCGTCCGGTAGATGCAGCAGCCAAGTGGACAGAGGGAAAGGAACAGAAGAAGTCCTTAGAGAAAGCAATTTGGCTGATGTGCTTTAAAAAGCAGATCCAGCTTCTGGACGGGCTCATTGTCGCGCAGGCAATCGAGTTAAGGGAGTCAGCCCTGGAGATCCAGGATAAGCCTCTCGCGGGAGAAAAGTTGTTAGTAGCTCTGCAGGATTTGAACCAAGAAAGAGTACATCTAGTAAGGGAACACAAGGCCCAGTTGGAATACCTATGGTGTCAAGTCACCGAGGCCAAGGGAAATGAGTCAAGGTTGCGGGAGAAAACCGCACGCATGGCAAGGCAGGTTAGGGAACAGGAAGAGAAAGTACAGGAGGTAAAAGCCGCTTACAAGTATGCTAATGAACAGGGGTTTGAGGAGGCAGACCACGGCCCCTGCCAAGAGAAAATAGACAATCTGAGCCGGGCCCTCCGGAAGGCAAAAGGTATGGTATGCCTCATAAGCCCAAAGGCAGGTCAGGCGGATTTTATGAGGTATGAGGGGAGTGCAGTCCCAGTGTCACCGGTAGTGTCTAGGGACGACCCTTTTGAGAGAGAGGAGACCTCACGACCACCACCCATAGTGCCGTTTCAGTGAGGTTTGGCAGCAAGGAGGGGGGGTGGAGCCCAGAGTGGAGCCAGAGGTGGAGGCAGAGGTAGAGCAACACCCACCCGAAAAGCCGGAACCGGAGCCGATGTGCCCAGCACGGCATCGGAGGTTCGGCCCACCCGCCGATGGCGAAGATGAGGGACCCCTCCAAAACCAGTTCGTATTCCCCTTTAACACCCAACAGCTTAGGGTTATGGTCAACCATATCACAAAGCTTTCCGCCAAGGGAGACCCCTCGATCCACTTCAGGGAAATAGAGCAGGCCGCCAGCGTCAACGACTGCGATGACGTTGAAAAGGCCAAGATGCTGCTATTCTTCCTGGAGAGTAATCTCCAATCCCTCTCTGAAGAGTGTAAGAGGGGACGGAGCGGGTACGAGGAGCTTAGAGACGCAGTTCTGGAGGCCATGGGGATGGATGAGGGAAGTCCTTTCTCCCGTGTGGAGAAGACGGTACAGCTCTCAGGGGAAACCCCGCAGGCTTTTGCGGACCGGTTGTGGCCGGTATACCGGAAAGCCTGCCCGGGGACGCGGGACCAGGGATTCCTGAACGGGGATTCTCTGACGCATTGGCTCCGTTGTCTAGTGGCGAACAGCTTGCCACAGATCTGGGCCAAGGCAGAAGCCTGGTTCGACCCCAAAGATCCCCAGACCACAGAGATCATGGTAATCAGACAGCTCACTCTGGCCTATAAAAACGGTAGGGGAGCCGATGCACACCCACCCAAGGGTAAGTTGCATGAGGTAAAACCCGGACCGGGTAGGAAAGAGTGGCACCAGGAAGGGAGTAACCCCCCAGCACAAAGACCAATTATTACGGGTGTGGGAAGGATGGTCACTGGCAGGAGGAGTGTAAGAACCCTTGGAAGGATAACAAGGGAAAGCATCCCACAGCCCTGGCCCAAAAGGCGGGGGCAGGGGCCCCTTCCGCAGAAGTTGAGTTGCTTTTGGACGCCATGAGGTCCTTACTGACTGGCCAGGGGAGAGTAGCAGCCGCCACCGGTGCTCTCACCCCGTCAGCCCCATCCCACCCACAACAGTGACTAGAGCCGGTGCAGCCTCTGTATCTGTGCTCGCTCCGAGATGATGAGTGGAGGAGACCCATGATGGAGATGGAGGTGGAAAAGGTAACGGGGACCTATCTGTTGGACACGCGGGCATCACGCTCTGTGATCTACTCAGCTAACCCCACCACCTCACCTCTCTCTAGCGGGGTCCCATACAGTCTATCGGGGTTCACGGGCAAGGAACAGGCTGGCTCGGTTTCCATCCGCTCGCCATTCGGGTAGGACCGCTCCGCTCCACGTGGACGTGCGTCCTGATGAATTGGGAAGTGGAGGGTGGAAGAGGGGTCCTGGGGGCCGATTTTATCGTAGGTCACGGGATCCTGGTGGATTTAAGGAATCACTGCGTCTGGGGGGCAGGAAAGGCAAAGAACGGTGAGATCGTAGTTATCCTGGGTAAGGAAGGGAAGGGGACCCTCTGCACCATGAAGCCCAAAGAGGATTATAACCTCGGGCTTATGGTCAGCAACACCCTACCCGAGTTCCAGGCATTTGTGCAGGCCCACCTGGCCGCATTTGCCACTCACAAACACGACTGCGGGAGGGTCACAGTGTTTGAGGTCAGATTAGACGGGGACCCCATGGCCCAACCACAGAAACAGTATAACTTCCCCAGGGAAGCAGAGCCGGACATGGAAGCAGCCATGTCCTCGTTAGTACGGCAGGGAGTTCTGAGCCCGATAGACACCCATGTGAACTCTCCGTTGTGGCCGGTTAGAAAACCGGACAATTCCTGGAGAGCCACGGTGGACTATCGGGTGCTCAATAGCAACATCCCAGCCTGTGCACCCACAGTGGCAGCAGTTGCCGACCTGATCGGGAGTATTCCAGCATCCGCGACCACTTTCATGGTGCTGGATATTTCCAATGGGTTTTGGTCCATCCCTGTAAGGAGGGAGGATCAGTACTGTTGGATCCGTGGTTCAATGGATAAATAATCACACGGATGCTGTACATTAACAAATAACAGGTCTTTACTGGAGGAGGGTAATCTCTAGACTGGGGGTACAGGGGCATGCGCAAAGCTTATATACCGGTGTGGTCACTGCCGGTACTACAGTATACAGAAGCTGTAAAAGTAGTTCTGACTTAAAGGCACATACACTACAATTCCTCCCCTTTTAGATTAATAATACCCCCTAATATTCAAATAACAATTAACATTTTTACATGTACATTAAACAACAAAAGTCCATTTATAGATTCAGTCTTTGGGGCGGCTTCCTGACCCTTTCGGGATAGCGTCTTTCCAGAGGTTCTTGTTCTTGGTGCAGAGGCGATTCTGACCCCTTTTCATCGGGTAGTTCATCGGGTTCCACTGCTAATGGGTCTGAAGTAGATGCTACCGGTATGTTGGGTTCATCCCCAGGTACTCGAGACATGGGGTTGACGCGTTCCTGTGACGCTAAGATCTGATCGACGTGGCATCTCACAATGTTCTCCCCGACATCCACTGTGTACATTAATGGCCCCTGCCTTGTACATATCGTTCCGGGTTGCCACTTCTCTGTTCGATAGTCACGGGCCAAGACTGGTTGCCCTACATTGAAGCTCCTTGTCGGCTTCTCATTGATGTGCTGGAATTGTTTGTCCTCAACATTTCTTCGCACATTTGGTCTGAGCAAGTCCAGACGAGATCTCAACCTTCGGTTAAAGAACATCATGGCCAGGGTCTGGTTGGTAACTGCATGTGTCGCGTTTCGGTAGGCTAATAAGAAATTGTCCATCTTATGCTGTAGTGGAATTTCATCGTCGCACATGGCCTTTATCGCCTTCTTCAAGGTTTGTACGAACCTCTCAGCCAATCCATTTGTGGCTGGATGATACGGGACGGATGTGTAATGCCTCACCCCATTACTTTTCATGAATTTTTGAAACTCGTCGGACACAAACTGTGGTCCATTATCAGAGCAAATCTGCTCTGGCAACCCGTTTCTGGCAAATATGGTCCATAGGACTGCAATCGTTTTCTCTGTAGTGGCTGAAGACATTTTTATCACCTCAGCCCACTTTGAATGAGCATCCACTGCTATTAAGAACATTGAGTCCATGAATGGACCAGTGAAATCAATATGCACCCATTGCCATGGAGAGGAGGGCCACTCCCATGGGTGTAGAGGGGCATGTGGTGGTGCATTTTGGACCTTCTGGCATCCTAAGCAGCTCTTAGTTAGGTCTTCGATTTGTTGATTGATTCCCAGCCACCACTCATAAGCCCTAGCAAGGCTTTTCATTTTCACTCCCCCCAGATGACCTTCATGTAGCTCATTTAGCACTCTCTCCCTTAACTTGGGTGGAATCACCACTCTGGATCCACACATCACTGTCCCCTGGCATACTGACAGCTGTTCTCCTCTGGATGAGAATGCTGGCAACAGTGAGTCGCCATGTGTTGGCCATCCCCTCACCGTCAATTCATATACCCGTGACAGCGTCGGATCATTGTGGGTCTCCTTCTCTATATCCGCGTTTGTTACTGGCAATCGTTCAATTATCGATGAATAAAATATCTCGATGGGGTCCACTGCTGGTGCTTCCTCCAGAGTAGGCAGTGGCAGGCGCGATAGCCCATCAGCATTCCCATGCTGTTTCGTGCCTTTATATTCGATTTCATATTGATTCGCCCCTAAAAACAGGGACCATCTTTGTAACCGCTGTGCAGTCATCACTGGAACGCTCTTCTTAGGATTAAAGATGGAGACAAGTGGTTGGTGGTCAGTCAGCAAGGTGAACTTCTGCCCATGCAGATAGTGGTTGAATTTTTTTACTCCCCATACTAGGCTGAGGGCCTCCCTGTCAATCTGGGCGTAGTTGCGCTCGGCTGAGGTTAGTGACCGAGACGCAAAGGCTACTGGCCTCTCCAACCCATCTGGGAATTTGTGCGACAGCACCGCTCCAATACCGTAGGGTGATGCATCACATGCCAAATGAATTGGTAGTGCTGGGTTGAAATGGGCCAACACCTCTTTTGATGTGATCAATTCTTTACACTTCTGGAAAGCCCGCCTACGTTCGTCATCCCATTTCCATTGTACCCCTGTTTGCAGTAGGGTGTTCAGCGGGTGTAATACCGTAGACAAATTTGGTAAGAACTTGTGGTAATAGTTTACCAGCCCGAGGAACGACCTCAGTTGTGACACATTTTCCGGTGCTGGAGCCTTGACTACTGCCTCAATCTTGTCAGGGGACTTATGTAATCCCTCTTCATCGATGACGTGGCCACAATACGAGATCTGTTTCTGGAAAAACTCGCACTTGTGGCGATTAGCTCGTAGCCCATACTCCTTTAATCTGGTGAGCACCTTCTCCAAGTTGGCGAGGTGATCACCGTCATTTTCGCCCGTGACCAAGATGTCGTCCAAATAACACTGGGTCCCTGGAATCCCTTGCAGGACCTGATCCATTGCCCTTTGCCAGATAGCCGGAGCCGAGGCTACTCCAAACACCAGCCGGTTGTATTGATAGAGACCTTTATGAGTGTTGATCGTAAGGTAATGTTTCGAAGCTTCTTCTACCTCCATTTGCAAGTGCGCCTGGGCTAGATCAATTTTGGTGAAGCGTTTACCTCCAGATAGCGAGGCAAAAATATCCTCAATTCGTGGAAGCGGATATTGCACCGTGTGAAGGACTGAGTTCACTGTCACCTTAAAATCCCCACAGATGCAGACCTTCTTTGGTTCCCCAGGCGTATTACTCAACGACCTCTTCATTACAGGAACGATGGGTGTAGCCCACTCGTTCCAGTCCACTTTGGACAGTACTCCTGAACGTTCCAACCCTTCCAGCTCTGCTTCAACAGCTGGTCTGATCGCGTAAGGCACTGGTCTGGCCTTCAGAAACTTTGGGCTTGCATTTTCCTCTATTTTAATTGTTGCTGTTATTCCTTTTAGTGTTCCTAATCCCTCCTGGAACACTTCTTTTGCGTCAGTTAGCATTTTTGACAGTCGTCCAGGTGTGGCGTCGTCATCCTTTTTGGCCTCAACCTTCAGTGCCTGTATGGAATGCCAATCTAATTGTATCTTCCGGATCCATTCACGTCCTAGCAGTGGTGGTCCTCCATTTGGCAATACATATATATCCATTTTAGGTATTTCCTGGCCTTTATACGTCACTTTCACCCTTATTTTTCCTTTGGGGTAGACTTTTTGCCCCGTATACGTCTTCAAGACAATCTCTGTAGCTTTCAAGGGTATGTGTGAAAATAGCCGCTTGTAGTCTCTTTGATTTATGACTGTTAGAGCTGACCCTGTGTCCAATTCCATTTCCACTTGGACTCCCTCTATCTTGAGTGTAACCCAGATAGTCTGGTGATCCTCCATTTCGGTTACCTTATGTAGTTTCAGACAACCCAGCTCCTTGCTTCCGGAGTCTGTGTCACTTTTCTGTTCGTCTGAACCACTGTCCATCACCTGGTGTACCTTTTTGTACTTCTCCTGTGGAGATTTCTTACTGTTGGTTTTCTTCCCAGACCTGCAGACTCTTGCTATGTGTCCTGCTTTCCCACACTGTCTGCACACTTGGTCCTTGAACCAACAATCTTTCTGGTCATGTGTTGTTCTGCCGCAACGATAGCACTTCCCTGTTCCATAGGACATTTCATTGGTGCCATATTCTTGCGGTCTCCGTTGTATCTCTGCAGCGCCCCTTGCGGCTGCTTCGTGTGATACTGCCATACTGAAAGCTTTGTCCAGCGTAAGGTCCTTTTCTGATAGAAGCCGTTTCTGGGTTTCTTCACTTTGTAGCCCACACACAACTTGTCCCTTAACGTGTCTGCTAGTCCCGCTCCAAACTGGCAGTGTTTCGATAGCTTGCGCAGTTCCGTTAGGTACTCAGCATTGCTTTCGTCTTTGTGTTGGTTCCTTTATGGAACTTAAATCGTTCTGCTATCAGCAGTGGTGTGGGGTTTAACTGGTCCTGCAGGATTTCTACTATGCTTTCAAAATTCTTGTTTACCGGCTTCTCTGGGGTTATTAGATTTCGCAGTAACCCATAAGTTTTTGCACCCATGGAATTTAACAGAACCAGTGCTTTATTAGCATCTGGCACTTCATTCGCCCTGCCGTACACTTCAATCCATTCCACATATGTTGACCAATCTTCGACTTCATTGTCGAAAGTAGAGATACTGCCACTCTTCGGCATCCTTGGTTGTGCGTTAACTATCACCAATGGCGCCTCCCGCGCTTCCCCTTCTTCTCCGCTGGCACAAAATGGCGTCTCCCGCGCTTTCCTTCCTTCCTGCGCTCGCCCTTCTTCTCCGCTGCGGCTTCTCAAAATGGCATCTCCCGCGCTCTTCCTTCTTCTCCGCGGCTCAATTGCATCTCCCGCGCTCTCCCTGCTTCTCCGCGGCTCAATGGCGTCTCCCGCGCTCTTCCTTCTTGTCCGCGGCTCAATGGCGTCTCCCCTTTCTTCGCCCCGTGGACCCTGTTCAGCCCGTGAGCACTGGCTGTGCTCTGCGCGTTCTTCTTTTTATATTTTTCGACGCCGCTCAGTCTAGAACCCGGCTGTTTCTTACCCTCTCTCTCTCCGATTTGTTTAATTTTCCTCGACGCCGCTCGGTGTTCAACCCCCAGCTGCGCCCTGCGCTCTTCACCCTCTGTCTTACCCCGTCGACGCTGCTCGGCTCTCTCTCCGCCATCGGTCGGCTCCAGCCGCCGCTGCTCGGGAAGGGTCTGCGCTGGACCTGTCGTCGGTCTCTTACTGCTCGTTGTGGCTGGGGAACCAAGCCCGGCTCTCCACAGCCTCCCCTGCAAAGTTGGATCTCTGCCTTACTGCTGGGCGGTTGCTCGTGGTCGACGCCCGTGTTCCTGGCCTCGACTATTTTTTTTTCTATGTTGCAGGTAGATTCGAATTAACACTCATCGCCACTGTTGGATCCGTGTTTCAATGGATAAATAATCACACGGATGCTGTACATTAACAAATAACAGGTCTTTACTGGAGGAGGGTAATCTCTAGACTGGGGGTACAGAGGCATGCGCAAAGCTTATATACCAGTGTGGTCACTGCCGGTACTACAGTATACAGGAGCTGTAAAAGTAGTTCTGACTTAAAGGCACATACACTACAAGTACAAGTTTGCCTTTATGTTTAAAGGGCAACAGTACACGTGGAGCTGCTTGCCTCAGGGCTTCCATAATAGCCCCAGCATCTTCCACCAGTGCATGGCAGACAGTTTGAAGGATTTTAGTCAGCCCGGGCAGTTGGTACAATATGTGGATGACCTGCTCCTGTTCACTGATTCGAAAGAGGAGCATGGCCCACTATTGGCCGAACTGCTGGAGCTGTTAGGACAGAAGGGTTTCAAAGTGAATCCCAAGAAGGCGCAGATCGGCCAGCAGGAGGTGAAATTTCTCGGTCTGACCTTACGCGCTGGAGAAAGGGCCATAGATAAGGCTAGGAGGGAGGCGGTGCAAGAACTACCGGCCCCCAACACAGTAACGGGTGTGAGGTCTTTCCTGGGGCTCACCGGGTACTGTAGAGACTTCATCGAGGACTATGCAGCTACCACAGCCCCTCTGCTCCGACTCCTACACAAGGGAGTGGAGTGGTTGTGGGATGAGGGTTGCCAGGCAGCATTTGTCAGGCTCAAGGAAGACTTGCAGACCACGCCAGCTTTAGGAGCCATAGATGGGGGGATAGAGTTTTTCCTGGAGGTAGCGGCCAGCGGGGACAGCCTGAGTGCTGTGCTGCTCCAAGAGCAGCATGGCCGGCTGCGGCCGGTGGTCTACTCCTCCAGAATGCTCACAGATGTGGAAAGGAGCTATTCCAACTGTGAACAGCATCTTCTGGCCACACATTGGGCTGTGAAAAGATCTTTGATCTTTTCAGGCACCTCTCCCATCACCCTCCTCACCCATCACACACCCACCCAAATGCTTCTGGATGGGATGATCAAGGATGGGACAGTGAGCAGTGCTCGCATTGACCGCTGGACTTTGCTCCTTTCACAGATGGATCTGAAGGTGAAGGGTCTCTGTGAGCCAAAGCTCGCAGCCAAAGTGGTATATCCTGGAGCAGCCCATCGGTGTTCCATAGAAGGGGTTTGGGAAGTGAACATAGGTTTATGGGCCGGGATACATCCCACAGGCCGCGAGATTTATGTAGACGGTTCTAGCACGGTATCGGCTGGCAAGCGTCTCACGGGGCGTGGAGTTTATGACCCAGCGGCAAACATTGCCCTGGCAATCAAGCTCCCCAGCACCATGAGTGCCCAGCAGGCTGAACTGTCCGCGGTGGTGTACGTCGTTACACACCCCGAGATCTTCCCCACCCCCTACATGATTTGCTCGGACAGTATGTTTACGTGCAATTCGTGTACGGAGTACCTGGCCATCTGGTCCCGCCGCGGATATACCTCCGCGGACGGGAGACCCCTCACAGTAAAGCCCCTGCTGGAAAAAATCCTGGCAGCCGTGGGGGAGGAAGGAAAGGTTTTTATCCACAAGGTAAAGGCCCATTCCTCCACGGAACCTCGCAGTCAGGGGAACCAGCAGGCTGACTTGCTCGCCAAGGAGGGTGCCCGCACAGGCATTTTCTGGGACCCATTCGGATCCAGACCCATGGCGGCGGTCAGAGGTAGGGACGGGACCCAAGGGAATGTAGGAGTAGCGGTATCCCCGGACCTCAAGACGGTCCAAGACCAAGACCCCGCCCTCAAAACAGTCCTCAGCGCCATAACTGAGGGAAAGGAGGCAGAAGGTCCGTACAGCACAGCGACTCTCTCCGTTAAAGAGGGTATGCTGTTCCGGGGGGAACAGTGGGTTGTACCGCAGCAGCACCGGAGGGAATTCCTTCAACTGGCCCATGGGGGTCCAGGAGCGGGACACCCCGGGCTTGAAACTACCTGGCAATGGGTGGAACAGGCGGGATGGTGGCCGGGACTCAGGGACGATGTCCGCGAGTTCTGTGCAGGCTGTCTTGTGTGCGCTGCAAACAACCCTGACCCCCACAGAAAGAAGTTCCCCATGGGACACGTCAGGAAGGTAGAGGGACCATGGCAGTCGATACAAGTCGACTACATCGGGCCCCTGCCCACCGCCCAGGGAGGCTATAAGTACTGCCTAGTCCTGGTGGACGTGTTTACCAAGTGGGTAGAGGCTTTTCCCTGCAGAACTGCCACAGCTCTGGGTACTGCCAGGATCCTAGTCCGGGAAGTGTTCTCGAGGTGGGGACTGCCACAATTCGTGGAGTTCGACCAAGGGAGTCACTTCACTGGACAGGTGATGCAGAACACCCTGATGCTGCTGGGCATCAAAGGGAAATGGCACGTAGCCCACAACCCCCAGTCATCGGGGATTGTAGAACATATGAATCGGACCCTCAGGGAAAGGTTCAGAAAGGAAACGGTGGACTCGCCCCGTAAATGGGCCGAAGTCCTACCGTTGGTTTTGATGGGGATCCGAGCCAGCCAGTCTAAAAGCACTGGGTACTCCCCGTACGAGCTGATGACTGGCAGAGGTATGCGTACCCCCACCCATGTACTAGCCCCGGTGCTCACGGAGGGTCAGCTCAGGGAGGTAAACCGGGACAAGTTCGCCCACAACCTTTTTGAGCACCTTAAGCAGGTCCATGAGCAGGTGGCCGGGAACATGGGAAGGCAGCATCGGAGCAACCAATTGCTGCTCGAGCCAAGGAGGCACCACGATTGGGAGATAGGAGATCAGGTCATGGTAAGAAACTATGCCAGAGTAGGTAGTATGGAGCCACTGTACATGGGGCCCTACAGTATTGTAGACAAAGGCAGCCCCATGGTGTACGCCGTGAAGATGCCCCGGCGTATGAAATGGTTCCACATCAACCAGTGCAAACTGTTTCAGCCTGAAAGGGGAAAACAGCCAGTTGGGGTAAGGTCTGAGGATAAAGATCCTCAGCCTACAGCACGAGCAAGTTCACAGACCACACAGGCAGGCACTGTGGCTTGCTTGAAGGGAGGGGCCATCCAGCCCATTGATTGGGACACGCCCTCACTCTTCTGAGATCCAGATGAGAGGGAGGGACCTGAGGTCGAAAACCCCGCCCCGGACCCAGCCATGGGACCTGGGGGCAGAGAATCTCAGCTCGCAGCAGCAGGCTGCGAAAAGTTACCTACCCCCAGCCCAGGTTCGGGAGAGGTCAAGCCTGGGGGAGCAGTGGTTCGGGTAAAAGGCCCAGTGGCCAAGAAAGCCCCACCTGCCAAAGCCCCCAGAAAGTCCCCACGGACGCCCCAGCCGAGAAAGCAATGGTCACCAGCCCTCCAGTTCCCAAGGGCCGCCCCTCGAGTCAGGGAGAGGTCCAAGGACAGAGGTCCTCAGCCAACAGCCTCGGGCTGCGAGGGACCAACCGTGAAGGATGGTGCAGTCACGCCAGGGGTAGCGGCGAGCCGCAGTCCGACCAGGGATTAGCCTGGCCGCCCGGAGACGGGCGGCGGATGTATATAGTATAGTTTAAGTTTAAGTTTAAGTAGGTCTAATTATTAAACTTAAGTTTGGGTGTTTAGCTTAGGTTAAATAAGGTGATGGGTAGCTTGAATAAGAAATCTACCGAGAATGTATGTATTTGAGTTGAGGTCGCGGGACCCGACCATGCCTCACCAAGCCAGAGAATCTCTTTGGGACCTGGCTGCATGTTTTACATCTTTTTGCAGAAAGATGTTCGGGATGGACTGGATCGTGGTCCTATTCGCCCTAATCGGGATGAGCGAGGAGAGGAGGGGAGACGTCCAAGACTCCCACATCTATGGGTGTTAGGGAGACAAGGCGCCCCTGGCGATCGATGGGAGTGGCGAACGGGATGCGGAGGAGACCGCTGTCTACTTCCACGAGGGAAGGTGGCCAGGATGGTTGGGGTCCAATTCATCTCAGTACTCCAGCCAAACCGGATTCACGTACAGGGAAGCCTCCCTCCTGTGCCCCTGAGTGCAAGTCGTTTCCACAAGGGTCAGCGTCACCGTTGGAAAGCGAATATGTTTAACATGCAAAGGACACATTCCACTGGACTGATGGTGGTGGCTCCGTAAGTTGAGCAAGGACATGAGGAACCCTGAAATCGAATGGGAGCGCCTGGGGAATAACACCCATCGGACAATTATGGGACTCATGAAGGACTGAGTGTGTGCTGGGACAAGTGGTGGGAACCGGACCAAGGGATTTACATCTGTATGTGGGGGTCAGAGACGGTCTGCCCCGCAGGTATCTCCATTGTGTTCCACCGGCAGTGGCACAATGCCGGGGAGGGGATAAGGTGGAATACCAGCCTGAAGGTGGTACACCGAGGTCCCAGTCAATGCCACTGAGCTTGTGCCCCGCCCACGGCGCAGGCGGCGAGGTTATCCAGGGAAGATTGTCCCACCACCACCAAGGGACCAGGGAATGGATTGGTATTAGTCCCCACCAATCAGATGCTGTACCAGGGGGTACACTATGCGGTAGCCTCCGTGATTTTAAATCTCACGGAGGTACATTTACCAGAGTGGTGCCCCAAAGAAACAGGGCAGTTATACCAAGCCCTATTAAAGAACATGTTCAAGAAATTTTATGAGTTTGATTTTGCCCACGTGGACAGACCGAACTCTACACCACACGCCGGGAATTTTTGGGTAACCCAGGGAGACAAAGAAGGGGTGTATGGAACGATGTTTTTACTGCGTTTAACACTGGGTCCTCTGTCATCAACAGCTTGGATGGCATAGAGTTGCAGACCCAGATAAACGGACTGGATGAGAACAAAGTAGTGGGCTCGGAGTTGCATGAGGACCAGGCCATGATGGTCCATTTAAAGGAGATTATAGCCGAGTTGGAAAAGCACGCAAAGACAGTAAATGCTCTCATAAGGGAGGACAGAAATGCTTTTGATCAAGCTGCACAGAATGAGGTGTGCGTGTTATATGGGGCGTGGTTACTGGGCGAGGGCTGCAGTAACCTGGAGGATTTAAAACAAGATTTGGTCCCCTCCTGGATTAGCAACAAGCACCTCGCAGCCCTCCACCCTTTTGAGAACACATTGAGCCCGTGCCAACTCCGGCTAGCCTCCGAAGCCTATCCAGTCCCTATGGATTGTGGGCGGTCCAACCATACAATCATGGGAGTAGTAGTTAGGATGCCGGTCATGGGTAGGACAGTCCGACTCACCCAGGTATACAGGGTAGAGAACATTGGAGTCATTCAGGGGGGTGCACACATTCGGTTCACAGCGGTCCCACCCTACGTCATTAAGTGGGAGCACGCTATGACAGGTACTGACCTCTCAGGGTGCCAGAGCCGGGGAGCACACATAATCCTGTGCCCCCAGCACTTGAATGCCTTCTCAAGACCGCAGTGTGGGTTCAGAGCTGCTGACGCGAAGCCTATAAATTGCACCATGGAGGCAATGGCACACGGTCATGTTCCCCTGCAGGTAGCATATATAGGGGGTGGGACATATTGTGTCACCACCGGCGCATCCCACTACCAGCACGGACAGCACAGCTGGTGCCCGGTTAGTGACAGCAGTTTCTGTTTTAAACCCAAGGCAGAAGTTCGAGCGGCCCAGGAGCGAATTGTCCCCATCCCTGAACCCTCCACTGTTCACCTCACTGTGAAGGAGAATTTTACAAACTTGCAGAAGTACGTAGCACACTTTGGCTACAAAATTCCCCCTCTCCCTGAACATTTGACCAAAATTCTAAAAGCCGTTATAATTTCACAGAAACATTTCTACACTCTCGAGCAGAAAACAGTAGAGATAGGGACTAAGATATTGGATATTGTGACTCCACCCTGGTGGAACCTTTTCAATAATATAGAGGTCCCTTCGTGGGTCAGACTGGCTTCTCACATTCTCGTGATTTGCCAGTTAGTTATAGTGCTGTATTTAGTTTGCATCCAGTGTAAGGGAAAAGGTCAATGGTCAGAATTCCGAAACCAGAGCTTTTGGAAAGAACATTATGTAAAGGTGGAGGAAGATACGCCGGTTTAAGTTTCCCCGTATTTCAATTGAAGAATTGTTGATTCTTTGTGTTGGTTTTTTTTCAATTAAAGGTTTTTCTTTTGTTGTTTTCTTTTGCGACGCGGTTTAATAAAGATATGTGTACCAAGTGGTGCAGGGGCCTAGGACCCCCTCCATGCTTGGATGTGTGTGTAAAGCCTGTGATTTTACTCTTTGTATGCTGATATACACTACATTTTCGCGGAATGGGAAGTGCATGTGTCGCGGGTATATTAGATAGATAATTACAGGGGAAGGCTGACTATGGAGGGTCAGAAAAATTTTGCTCACTTTGGAAAAATATGATACTTCAAGCAAGTTTTAGTATCACAGGGGGGAATGTAAGATTTGCAAAATTTGTGCATTTCCCCAAAGGTTATTATCGATAAAAGGGACCTTGTGTGGACATTTCTTTGAAATTATAAAGGGTGCCCAAGATGGCATCCGTGCCTCGTGGCAGAAAGCCTGCGGGTCTCCAAAATGGATTCTGCAGCCCAGGCTGTTTGAGGTAAATTGAAACTAAGGCTGCCAGTTTCCTGTGAAGAGAGCTTGGTGATTTGGGACCCAGACAAACTGTGAATTATATATTAGGCCGAATTAGAGGCAGATCTGAATTCAATGAGGCCTACAGTTAAAGCCATCAAACAGTCTGCATACATAATCGAAACAGATTAAACACATCCATCGAGGCTGGACAAGCCCATCAAGGACTTTCAGGACAATACGAGTCCATTATTGGGCCGGTAGATGCAATTACCGGCCATGTAAAAACCCATCAGTATAGATTGCTACCATTATTTTAACTAGCCCGCCAAAAATAAAACAAAGAACTAACCTGATTTGGTGGGCAGATAAGGTTTTTCGCCGAAGGTATAATTGAAGGCCCCCAGGTAGCAAGGGGTAGTCGTTGGAAGAAGAAGAAGAAGACAGCTGCTCGGCTGCTGTTGGTATCGCCGCTCCCCGGTTCTTCGGCCCCTCGCCCTCGTGGCTGCTGCTCTTTCCCCCGTCCCGCGCTTATCCCCTGGCCTTTGCCCGTGCCCTCTCCAACTCCATCTAGACTCGCCCCGACACCGGGTCGGGCGAACACAGGCAATTCAGGCCAGGCGAAGCGGGACACGACGAGGGGAGGAGGAGGAAGACCACCCGGGGAAGGCCAACTGAGGGTAGGCTTCGAATTATCGGGCCTTCAGCCTCAGCCGACCTGCGAGTATCTTCATGCAAACTCAAGCTGTCGGCGAAGAATCATCCCTGCAAGGTAAAGTACCCAAGCAGAGACTGTAACTTTGGGGTACTCGAACCCGGACAACGGCAGGCTCCAGAGAGCACCAAGAGCGAACCCCGAATCCAACCGCTGTTTTGAGTCTAACAAACCCTTTTTATTGGTGAGCATGAATTCTGACCCCTCATAGATTAACCTAGTTAGGTATAGGGGGTGGGATAAGGATAAGGGGATTGTTAAGGTAGTTGTTTTCCCTCGATGTGCCGTGTGTTCCCCATTCCCTGTATAAGTATAGTATTATTATGACTCTCTTGTAATTTTTGCCTGTAGAAGTGTACACTAATAATTTTCCATAAGATTGTATCAAGTTTTTCCTCTTCAATAAAATCTTGGTTTTGTTTGCATCCAACCACCTGTCTACTCGAGTCTTCTCTGTATCGCTGCCTGTATCTAAGTCCGGTGTCTAGAACCCAGGGGGCGAGCGATTCGAACCGCTCAAGGAAGGTAGTCAGAGGCAAAGCTGACTGACCCGAACATGCCTGTGCACAAAACCCCCTACACCTGAGATCTCATTTTTAGTGTGGAAGCAAGTCATCCTCGGGTCCGAGGGACTGCCTAGGAAGAAGAGAAGCATGACAGCCTTAAATCAACCACAATATCACTAATACTCCTAACCTTTACTAACAAGCATAATATCTTCATCCCTTTCTAACATCTACACCAACACACCAATGGCCACAACACTCTGAGTTAGCTGCAGCACCTCAGCAATATGGATAACCTGTATTGCTCACCACCCATTTGCCAGAAAGACAGCAGTGGGCAACCCAGTAATGTCATGACAGCACTATTTGGAATTGTTTGTGTATTATGTTTACTCTTCATTTTTGAACTAATGCTTTTGTTGTTTACATTTATATCTAATTGTTATTGCACCTTTTTTGCACTAGTAGTTAGTGTTATATTTGTCATTACATTCCATCAATTTAGTTGCTTATTATATATGAAACTAGCTGGAGTGCCCGGCAGTGCCGAGGGAACTCAAGAACCCTGTGCCATGTTTATAAAACTGTTTATGAGACTGTTGGGATTGAAGAACTCTTCCTAAGCACCCAGGAGGTGGTTCTTTAACTTTGTTTTTTTGTTACTGGAGATCGCCAGTCAGAAGTGGTGTGTCCAAGTCTGCTACGTTTTCTTGAGGGCATGCTGTTATGAAAAAAGAAAAAATAATTTATCTATATATATAAACGGATCGTTCTGTCTGTCTGTCTGTCTGTCTATCTGTCTGTCTATCTGTCTGTCTGTCCTCACGTGTGCGTCTGTCCGGCTATGCGCTCGAAAGTTATAGGGCGTACCTATGCGTGCGTTACGTCGAAAGAAAGCTTACCGTTCCGAAACGATCGTAAGCGTATTTACGTTTCGGCCGGACAAAAATCGCACCCGCGGTATCTGAAAAACGTTCAACATTCTGCTCATTAGCATCTCATTATCCGCTCATTAGTGATAGAGTGACCTCGAGGTCGACCAATCGTACGCCGGGTTCCTGGCGCGTGTGGCTGGGCCCTCCTACGGTCGAGTGACTGGACGATTGACCAATCCTACGCTTTGGTGACCTGACGGTCGACCAATCGGTGCGTGTGTGGGCGGGCCTTATCGTTCTGAACCGAGGTGAGTCGCCGCCATCTTGATTCCAAACTTTTCCTTTCTATTTCCCGCTTTCTGCGTCTTTAAAAAAAACATTGCTTTTAAAACACATAGGCCTAGAAATTCAGTTAGTTGCGCCAGCTGGTAGCGCCTTAGGAGGAGTAGATGTCGGGTGCTAGGCGGCTAGCGGCCGGGCGCAGCGCGATCTGCGCCTCGCCCCAACTTCACTCAAGATTTAGCGGCGGCGCAAAGTCTTTGCACGTGCTCAGCTGCGCGCGCAGATCATGACGTCATTTCCTCGTGCAACGCCCTTTGTGCGCCCCCAACCGGAAATTCAGTCGCTACGCCCCATTGTGCGCTTGGCGCCCCTAGCGACTGTTACAGTGGAACGGTGCTCAGTCGATGCGGGGCGCGGGGGGCGCAAATTAAAGGACACTCCTCCTGCACTATAAAAGGCTGCCATTTCGCAGCACTCCTTCTTGAGAGACGGATCTTTGCAGAGAGACCAAGGTAGAGAGCTTTCTGCTTTGGCTCATCACTCGGACCGGTACTTGTGGCTTCAGGCCACAGCTTTCCACTTGTCTTTGCCTTCATTGACATCTCATTGTTTGCCAGCATATTATGGGGGCTGCAATGGGTGTAAACGCTGGCTTTCTCAATTACATCCAAAGGGCTCACAGACGCCGTGAGAGAGTGGCAGCCCTGGCTAGATGGAGAGGGGGAAACAGGCGTCGGCAAAGGAGGCCTTACCCACCCAGGGTATACCGCCAGCAGTTCTCCTATCTCAACATGTCTGACGAGCAGTGTGTTCGGAGGCTGCGATTCCGAAGGGAGGTGGTCACAGAGATCTGCCACCTGCTTGGCGGTGATCTGCAGCCACAGCTGAGGAGCAGGACGTCTCTGTCGGTGGCAGTGAAGGTGACGGTGGCTCTCAACTTCTATGCCACCGGCTCCTTCCAATCCGCTACTGGGGACATTTCCAACATCTCCCAGTTCGCCGTGCATTGCTGCATCTGCCAGGTCACCAATGCCTTTTTCAAAAGGAGACGTCAGTTCATCTCCTTCTCCATGGCCCTTGCCAAGCAGCAACAGCGTGCAATGGGCTTTGCAGCATTCGCGGGCTTCCCCATGGTGCAGGGCGCAATTGACTGCACGCATGTGGCTTTGCGGGCACCTCTGGAGAATGCCGAGGATTACCGCAACCGGAAGGGCTACCATTCGCTGAACGTCCAGCTGGTGTGTGACCACAGGCAGCTCATCCTAGCTGTCAATGCCCGCTTTCCAGGCAGCAGCCACGATGCCTTCATCCTGCGACAGACTTCTGTGGCAGACATGTTCCAGGCCCAGCCTCACCCACGAGGATGGCTTATCGGGGACAAAGGCTATCCTTTGTGTACCTGGCTGATGACCCCGCTCCGTGCGCCCAGCACCCCTGCTGAAGAGGGATACAACGATAGCCATCAAGCGACCAGGAACATCACCGAACAAACAATCGGCGTCCTGAAGCAACGGTTCCGCTGTCTGGATCGTTCCGGTGGATCCCTACAATATTCGCCGGAGCGAATCTCCCATTTCGTGGTCGTTTGCTGCATGCTGCGCAACCTGGCTGATGTGCCTTCAATAACTCAAAGACAAGGAATTTAAAGGATTCAACTAAGGCTTTTAATCACTGAGAACATAGCAGCATTACAGGTCTTCCCACATCGGGCGTCTGGTAGGAATGACTCATACAGCTCCTGAGACCTTTATATGGCAAAAGACAGGGGCATAGCCAATACACACAATAGGAACAAAAGGGGGTGGTTCACACAATACAAGCAGGTGAAACACACAGGTAAAACACATAGGCTGATGAAGGCATATATTTCATCACATTCACCCCTTCTACAGATTTAGTCTGTCTGGGGGTGTGACAGTCCTTCCTGAACGTCGCAACAGTACCTCGGGTTCCGACCGGGAGTCCGTGGTGCCCTCCTGGGCATACCCATGTGCTGGGGTTGTTGCAGGTACTGCTGGGGGTGGTGAGGATACCTCTGGGGATGGTGGAGGTTCTTCTGGGGGCGGTGGTGATGGGTCGTCGTCGTCGCTTCCTGCCGAGGCGAGGTCCTTTATGGACACGGTGTCTTCACGCCCGTCGGCGTGCTTGACATACGCGTACTGTGGGTTTGCGTGGAGTAGGTGTACTGCCTCCATGAGGGGATCCGTTTTGTGGCCCCTCACATGTTTCCGTAACAGGACTGTCCCTGGGGCGGAGAGCCACGAGGGTAGGGATACTCCTGAGGTTGATTTGCGGGGAAAAACAAACATCTTCTCGTGAGGAGTGGCGTTAGTAGCAGTACACAGTAGCGACCTTATTGAGTGGAGTACGTCTGGGAGGACCTCCTGCCAGCGGGAGGTGGGGAGGCCTTTAGACCTTAGTGCTAAGGTGACCGCCTTCCACACTGTCGCGTTCTCCCTCTCCACTTGCCCATTACCCCGGGGGTTATAACTAGTGGTCCGACTCGTGGTTATCCCCTTTGACAGCAGGTATTGGCGCAGTTCATCACTCATGAACGACGCCCCCCTGTCAGTGTGGATGTAGTTGGGCATGCCGAGGCACTTGATGACCGTGGCACTGGTCATATCTGGGCAGGGGTAGGCGAATGGGAAGCGGGAGTACTCGTCCACAATGTTGAGGAAGTACACATTGCGGTCGGTGGAGGGGAGTGGTCCCTTGAAATCTAAGCTCAGGCGCTCGAATGGCCGTGTAGCTTTGATCAGGTGGGCTCGGTCGGGCCTGAAAAAATGGGGCTTGCATTCCGCACAAGTGCGGCAGTCCCTGGTCATAGACCGGACCTCCTCGATGGAATAGGGCAGGTTACGGGATTTTATAAAGTGGAATAGCCGGGTGACCCCCGGGTGGCAGAGGCCATTGTGGAGGCCCTGTAGCCTGTCCTCCTGGATGCTGGCACACATCCCTCGTGATAGGGCGTCGGGGGATTCGTTGAGGGCCCCCGGCCTATATATTATGTCGTACTCAAACGTGGAGAGTTCGATCCGCCACCTGAGAATTTTGTCGTTCTTGATCTTCCCCCTCTGTTTGTTGTTAAACATGAAGGTTACCGACCGCTGGTCGGTAAGCAGGGTGAAGCGTTTGTCGGCTAGGTAGTGCCTCCAGTGCCGCACTGCCTCCACTATGGCCTGGGCCTCCTTCTCTACCGAGGAGTGCCTGATCTCGGGCCCTTGGAGGGTTCTTGAGAAAAAGGCTACGGGCCGCCCATCCTGGTTGAGGGTGGCTGCTAAAGCGAAGTCGGACGCATCGCTTTCGACCTGGAAAGGGATGTTTTCGTCCACTGCCCGCAGCGCTGCCTTCTCAATGTCGTGTTTAATGCTGTTGAAGGCGGCGTGGGCCTCGGCCGTGAGCGGGAAGGATGTTGCTTTCAGGAGGGGACGGGCCTTGTCGGAATAATTGGGGACCCATTGGGCGTAATAGGAGAAGAACCCCAGGCACCTTTTCAGGGCCTTGGGGGTGTTTGGTAGGGGTAGCTCCCGTAGGGGGCGCAATCGGTCGGGGTCCGGACCGATTTCCCCGTTTTCCACCATGCAGCCCAGGATACAGAGGCGCGTGGTGCTAAAGACACACTTATCCTCGTTGTAGGTGAGATTGAGTCTGAGGGCGGTTTTCAGAAATCTCGCGAGGTTCGAGTCGTGGTCTTGCTGGTCGTGGCCGCAGATGGTGACGTTGTCTAGGTATGGGTAGGTGGCTGTAAACTGGTTCTCATCGACCATGCGGTCCATCTCCCGCTGGAAGACCGAGACCCCGTTCGTTACCCCAAAGGGGACTCTGAGGAAGTGGTAGAGACGTCCGTTCGCCTCGAAGGCGGTGTATGGACGGTCCTCCGGCCTAATGGGGAGCTGGTGGTATGCCGATTTTAGGTCGATGGTGGAAAACACCCGATATTGCGCGATTTGGTTAACCATATCCGCTATGCGGGGCAGAGGGTAGGCGTCTAGTTGGGTGTATAGATTAACCGTCTGGCTATAATCTATCACCACCCGCTTCTTTTCACTACCCTTAGCTACTACTACCTGGGCGCGCCACGGGCTGGTACTGCATTCGATGATACCTTCCCGCTTGAGTCTTTCTACTTCCGACGCAATGAACCGTCTGTCCTCCCAGCTGTACTGCCTACTCTTGGTCGCTATGGGTCGACAGTTGGGTGCGAGGTTGGCGAATAGAGAGGGTGGCTTGACCTTCAGGGTAGCCAGACCGCACACTGTGAGGGGCGGCTGGGACCCACCGTAGGTAAGCGTGATACTTTGGTGGTGGCACTGGAAGTCCAGACCCAAGATCACGCTCACACAGAGATCTGGCATTATCAATAGTTTAAAATCTCTGTAATCATTGCCTTTTACCGACAACATAACCGCGCAGAAACCTGTAATTTTTGAGGTATGAGTCTTATCGGCCATGGTGATTTTGCCCTGTGTGGGGACTATCATTAGTGAAAGTCGTTTTACCAGGCTAGGATGAATAAAGCTTTCGGTGCTCCCGCAGTCAATCAAGCATTTAACCTTGTTCCCGTTTACCTCTATGTCCATCATCGATTTAGACAACGGATGCGGCCTGGACTGATCCACTGTGATCGAAGCCACCAGTGGGTCCTGGAGGTCCGTGTAGTCGGGGCAAGATGGTGGACTCCATGAAGGTGGACAAGATGGCTTCCAAGATGGCCGCTCCCATGGCGCGCACGCGGCGGTGGTGGAGTTGGAGGCAGGGTTCCCTCTGCAGACTTTGCTGAAATGTCCTTTCTTCCCGCATTTAAAACAGGTGGTGCCCTTCGCTGGGCACAGATGCCTGGAGTGTTTGTCCTGGCCGCAAAAGTAGCATTTCGGGCCCCGGTGCATTGCGGCAGTAGTGGGGCTCCTGGGTAGAGGCTGGGGCTCCGATGGTGCTGGGCTGGCCTGAGACCTGGGAGGTGAAGATGGCTTCCAAGATGGTGGCCCCCATGGCGCGCACGAGGCGGAGTGGGCCGCGTGGCCTGGGGAACAGGATTCAGAGTTCCTCTGGGCCATATCCAGCGATCGCGCTATATCTATAGCCTGTTTTAAGTCCAGTCCCTCCTTTTCAAACAGTTTCTGCTGAATATAATTTGAACTGAGGCCCGCAATAAGGGAGTCTCGAATCAGCTCCTCCGTGTACACGATGGCAGACACGGCCTTACAGTTACAGTCTCTGCCCAGTACTTTTAGGTTTAGTATAAAGTCCTCTAGTGACTCACCATGCCGCTGCGTGCGAGTAGTCAGAAGATGCCTGGCGTACACCACGTTTATTGGCCGCGCGTAGTGGGCCTTCGGGATGGTGCAGGCCTCCTCGTAGCTGGTGGCATCTTGGATGAGGGGGGAGACCCGATGGCTCACCCAGTTTCGCAGGATTCCCAGTTTCATGTCTCTGGTAGCGATTTCGGCTGCGGCTATGGCAGTGGATGAGTTTGCAATGAAAAGTTCGAAGCATTGGAACCAGTGTCCGAACTGTCTGAGGCATGGGGGTCCAGATCCAAGCGCTCTGGTTTCAGGAGTCGATCCATCCTGGTGTTTTAGTGATTAAAATTGATGTGCCTTCAATAACTCAAAGGCAAGGAATTTAAAGGATTCAACTAAGGCTTTTAATCACTAAGAACATAGCAGCATTACAGGTCTTCCCACATCGGGCGTCTGGTAGGAATGACTCATACAGCTCCTGAGACCTTTATATGGCAAAAGACAGGGGCGTAGCCAATACACACAATAGGAACAAAAGGGGGCGGTTCACACAATACAAGCAGGTGAAACACACAGGTAAAACACATAGGCTGATGAAGGCATATATTTCATCACATTCTGTGGCAGACATGTTCCAGGCCCAGCCTCACCCACGAGGATGGCTTATCGGGGACAAAGGCTATCCTTTGTGTACCTGGCTGATGAACCCGCTCCATGCGCCCAGCACCCCTGCTGAAGAGGGATACAATGATAGCCATCAAGCAACGGTTCCGCTGTCTGGATCGTTCCGGTGGAGCCCTACAATATTCGCCGGAGCGAGTCTCCCATTTCGTGGTCGTTTGCTGCATGCTGCACAACCTGGCTATCCGCAGGACTCAGCCACTGCCACCAGACATTAGAGGACCACCTGAGGAGGAGGAGGAGGAGGAGGAGGAGGAGGAGGAGGAGGAGGAGGAGGAGGAGGACCAGCACAGGAGGGAGGCAGAAAGTGCAAGGGCCGCCCGTCGCCGGCTTATTGAACGTCGGTTCTAGGCCTCCTCTCAGGGAATGGCTTGTGCCAATGTCAGCAGATGAATGTAGCCGCTCCACAAGCCCTCAGCCAAGCAGGGCAACCAGGACGTAACAAAAAAACCATGCACAGTGCAATTTAACAACAATAATTTATTGCAAACCTCTGCCCTTCCCACATTATATGCTCATGTGGAGAAGCCCCCTCCAAAAACACAAAACTACCAGTCTCGGCCTTACAAAAAGAAAGAAAGACACCAGTCTCGGCCTTACAAAAACACAACTGCACCAGTCTCGGCCTTACAAAAAGAAAGAAAGACACCAGTCTCGGCCTTACAAAAACACAACAGGCATTTGAGCATACCTTCTACTTTTTGCCCTGCAAGGGCGATGCCTTTCGCATCCTTGCCTGGCCCCTGCCCGCCCTGCAGCTCCTCCTCAATGGGAGCCCAGTGGCTGCAGCAAGGCTGGGGGAAGGCTGCTGAGGGGCAGATGGCGTGACGGCAGATGCCCTTGGGGGTCGGCCTGCACCAGCTTTGGCCTTGGAGTGGCCGGCTGCTGACTGCTCCAACTCTGGCTGGGCGGCAGCAGCCTGTCCAGCAGCTCATGGCAGCTGCAATGGCGGAGTGGCAGTGTTGGCTGCAGGAATGGTGCCAACCTGGCAGATCGCAGGTGCTCGCTGGTTGCCTGATACAGTGGCACTCGCACGGGCCAGCACTGCAGCATGCGCAGCAAACAGCTGAAGAACAGACTGCTGGTCTGCTGCTGCGCGGCGGGTGCCCTGGCGATGCCTGGCTGATCCAGCGAGGGTGGCAGCAGTTAGTGCCCGTGTGGCCCTGGTCTGTGTCCGCATGACAACAGCCAGTGAATGGACGGCACGACTGAGCACTTGGCTCGAAGCCGCCTGTGCTGCCGCAAAGTCCTGTAGACTCCTGGCCTGTGCTGCTCCAAATTGCTGCACACTCCTTGACAAAGACTCAATGGAGTCAGGCATCCTTGCCACTGCAGCCATGAGCTCATTGTGCCTGCGCTCAGCCTGGACGGCCATTTCCTCCAGGAGCCGCACCTCCTCTGCGCTCACCGTCGCAGGACTGGAGGCCACACTCACCCTCTGGGGAGAAGTCTGCAGAGCTTCCCCACCCCTCCCGCGTTGCTGCAGGCTGCTGGGCCCCGGAGCTTCACTCTCCTCCGACCCTTCCCCCCGGCTCCCCTCCAGGGAAGACGTGTCCCCTACATCGCCATGGGCTGGCGCGGCTGAGGGTGGCACTGATGGGCTGGCTTCCTCTTCCTCCTCCTCCTCTTCTGAAGGGCTGACAGTGGCAGCTTGAGGGCCCGCCTCCTCACCTGGCGATTCACCATCTGAAAGCAGGAAGGCACAAGAGTAGCTTTAGAGTGAGGACAGGGCGGCAGCGAGGGAGGCATGAGTGCTGCCATTCACCGCATTGGTCGGACAGTGGCAAAGGATGCTGATCTCATGCGCAAGTGGAATGAGAGAGGTCCAAAAGGTGATGCCCTTACCATTGGTGCCCAGAACAGGATCGGCATCTCCACTGGCGACGGGGCCAATCAGCCGGCCTGCCATAATGCGCTCCGCACGCTGGTCGAGGTCGGAGAGCTCTTTGAGGTCAGGACGGCCTCCCCCGGTGTCAGTTCGGTTGTGCCGGTTGTGCGCCACCTTGGCCTGCAAGAGAAAGGACGGCCTCTAAGTACAGTGTGAAGCCCTGATCTTGTCTGCACTGCCTCCCATGGTCGAATAGCTTGTACAGCGTGTAGCCCTGATCTTGTCTGCAATGCCTCCCATGGTCGACTGACCCTGACAGTGTGTAGCCCTGATCTTGTCTGCAATGCCTCCCATGGTCGAAGAGCTTGTACAGTGTGTAAAGTGCTGAATGTGCAAGTGATTTTCATGCCAGTCCCATAGCTGCTGGATGAGGGCTGGCCATAAGGGCTTTCAGGTCCCTTTGCCCATAAAGTGAGGTGCACATGCAAGGATGAGGAGGACACTGGAAAGGGTACTCACCCTGACAACCCGAGTGAGGTCGTTGAACTTCTTCCGGCATTGCACAGGAGTCCTGGCAACCACGCTGTTGGAAGACACCCTGTTGGAGACCTCCCTCCAGGCTTTCCGGTAGGCGCTGGGCAGCGGCCTCTTGCCACCTTCTGGGAACAGAACATGGCGCCTGCGCTCCACTCCGCCAACCAGCAGCCTCAGGTCACCATCGCTGAAGCGCTGCGCTCTCTCCCTGGCCTTCTCCATAGCCCTGGGCGTTGTGCAGGTGAAGCTGAAGTGGTCAGGCCTAGGTTGAGGGCTGCAGTGTGCAGGGCATGGCAGGCAAACAAATCGACCCTCCCTCTTTAAGAGCTGACCGGCGCCAGAGTGTCTGCTGTCAATCAAGAACTCGCCGCAACGGCGCTGCGCCCGGCCTCGGGGGTATCGCTCAGCACCGCCGGCTTAGCGCCTAAAGATAGTCGTGCATCGCCTGTTTTAGCGCAGCAGCAACCTCTTGGGGCGATGCGACTGAATATCGGCGAAGGGGGCGCGACTTTGCGCCGGGCGCAAACTTTAGCGGCCGCCCGACTTTACCACCCCAAAAGTGGCTATACTGAATTTCTAGGCCATATTGTTTTTAAAAAAGTTAATTACTTTCCAAATCTTTTATCTAATCTCATTAATTTTCCTACCTTTCCCCGTTTTTCCAGGTAGGCCTCGAAGCCTCGGCCTCTCCTCCGCACCCACGCCCGAGCTAGGCACCTCCCGGCCCCAGTCAACAAGCGGCCCCCGATCGCCGCCATTTTTGTGAAGGCTGGAGGGGCGGGCCTCAGCCGAGCGCCGCTACCGCCGCCATCTTAGTAAAGGCTGGTGCGGCGGTGGCGGCACGGAGCTCCGCGGAGCAGGTGCGCGGCGGCGTCTAACTCGCCCCCCACCTCCAGTCTGTCTCTCTCTCTCTCTTCCCCGCGCCTCCTGAATGCGCGGGGGAAGAGGCCCGGCGCACCGTGGCCGCTTTCGGAGACTTCAACTCCGCGACAGGTGAGGAGGGTCTTTGTTCGCGGCGGGCGGGTTCCTCGGGTGCTGATCCCTGGCGGTGTGGGGCCGGAGCCCGGCTCTTACCTTGCCCCGGGGAGCGGGCGGACGGCGGGGCCTGGAGTAGCAAATCGGGCACCACGGCAGAAGAAAAACTGAGAGCGACAGAGGGGAACAGACGTCAGAGAGACAGAGAAATAGGGAGGGAGGAGAGGGAGAAGGGCAGGGAGGGAGAGGGGCAAGGAGGGAGAGGGAAGAGAGGGAGGGTGGGGGAAGAGAGAGAGGGTGGGGGGAGGGGAGAGAGAGAGGGTGGGGGGAGGGGAGAGAGAGAGGGTGGTGGGAGGGGGGAGAGAGAGAGGGTGGGGGGAGGGGGGGAGAGGGAGAGGTTGGGGAGAGGGGGAGAGAGAGAAGGTGGGGGGAGGGGGGAGAGAGAGGGTGGGGGGAGGGGGGAGAGAGAGAGGGTGGGGGAAGGGGGAGAGAGAGAGGGTGGGGGAGGGGGGAGAGAGAGAGGGTGGGGGAGGGGGAGAGAGAGAGGGTGGGGGAGGGGAGAGAGAGAGGGTGGGGGAGGGGGGAGAGCGAGGGTGGGGGAGGGGGGAGAGAGAGAGGGGGGAGAGAGAGGGTGGGGGGAGGGAAGGGAGAGGGGGGGAGGGAGGGAGAGAGAGTAAAGCAGGGAGAGACAGGAGGAGAGAGAGAGAGGGTGAGGGAGGGAGAGCGTGAGGAGAGGGGGAGGGAGAGTAAAGCAGGGAGAGACGGAGGAGGGAGGGAGAGGGTGAGGGAGGGAAAGAGTGGGGGGGGTGGGACAGGGAGGGAAAGAGTGAGGGGGTGGGACATGGAGGGAGAGCTTACCTTCTTCCTTCCTTCGCAGGGGTCCATCGGGCCACCTTCCCCCCCAGTCGCA